>NC_056726.1:1398331425-1398683925 GCF_019279795.1 Protopterus annectens
CATCTCCAACCCCAATCCTCATAATCAGACTATAAACCACAACTTATCCCATATTACAGCCAATAGAAAGCCAAGTGACTTCCTTCTACTAAGCCTAAATATTAGAAGTATATCCAACAAAGTCCATGAACTCCATGCCACCATAGACTTGTACACCGCAGATATAGTCATCCTGACAGAAACCTGGCTAAAACCTCACATTACCAGTGAGCAAATACTCCCTACAGGTTATGGCATACTAAGAGCAGACCGGCTAAACAAGAGAGGAGGTGGTGTAGCTATAATATTTAAACAGCATCTAAACATCCAGATCTTAAAATCACCAGCTCCACAAATAGGCAATGAAGAAATAATATATAGCTAAACCTGTCATCTACCGTCAAATACGTAAAAAACTAAACTTTAACCCACTCACATCCGTCTCATCCCTCAAAGAATGTAACTGGCATCCTCTAAAGTACCTTAGTCTTGATGACGCAGTTGAATTTTTGAATACTACCTTCCTGAGCATCCTTAATTACCATACCCCCATAAGACTTTCCAGAATCAAAGCACAACCATCTCCATGGCTACAGAAAACCACTAAGTCAGAAATGAAAAACAGGGATAAAGCCTGGGAGCACTGGCGCAAAACCAAAACCCCCTCAACTAGACAGAAATTCCTAGAACTACACAATAGAGTCAAAAAGCTAATAAAAGAGGACAAATTCCAATACTACCAGTCTGCCCTAGACTCCTCTCAACACAGCCCCAAACAATTCTTGTCCTCCATAAACTCCATCCTCCACCCAGGTAAAGTCAGTACCCCTCCTCCTAACATTCCTCACTCCTCAGAAAATATTGCTACCTCATTCAACACACACTTCACACAAACCATACTATCACTAGCTAAACAACACAACCCCCCTCCAACCCACACCTTCAACTAGTAATCTCCCCACTGCCTTCTCTTTTTCTCCTGTACCTACCTCCAACATAAAAAAAAACTCTTAACTAAACTTAAGCCCACCAGATTAGCAGCAGACAACCTCCCAAGTCAATACCTACAAATCGCAGCTGATGCTCTGGCCTACCCAGTATCCATCTTGATTAACCGATCTCTGTCAGAAAGTTTCGTTCCCACACTGTGGAAAGTATCCCATATAATTCCCCTCCACAAAGGCGGAACCTCCACAGAACTAACCAATTACCGCCCTATAGCTATTCTCTCTCCACTCTCCAAAATACTAGAGAGATGCACACACTCAGGTCTCAGACTACCTCCTTATTAACAACCTCCTTTCCAGTACTCAGCATGGTTTCCGACCACACCATAGCACCACCACTGCCTTACTCTCCTTTACTAACACTATCCTTCAGCATAAAAACAATGGCTATCTCTCCTCTGCTACTTTCCTAGACCTATCTAAAGCATTTGACATGGTCCCACACAAACAACTTATCTCTGTCCTCAATAACCTATCCTTCTCACAATCAGTCACCAACTGGTTTCAGAGTTACCTGTCTGACCGCCAACAATCTGTTGTATGGCAGAATGACATATCTCCCCAACTACCTGTCTTCATAGGGGTTCCCCAAGGATCCATCCTTGGACCCTTACTCTGTTTTCACCAATAATCTAGCCTCTGCCACCAAACATGGCACACTCATACAATACGCAGATGACTCAACCGTCATCTGCTCAGCCCAGTCCCTACCCAAACTGCAAAAAGTCACACAGGAAGCCTTTTCCTCTGTTGAAACTTGGTTATCTGATGCCCAATTAATACTCAACCCAAACAAAACTAAACTACTCATCTTCCAACCCACCAAACATACTCAAAACAACTCTCACTTTAACATCACAGCAAAAGACAACACCACTATATACCCAACTGAACACACCAAATTGCTAGGAGTGGAAATAGACAATAAACTAAAATTTGACATTCACATATCCTTGACCATAAAAAAAGTCCACAAAAAACTAGGAGCACTATACAGAAATAAGCAACTTCTCACCAAAGCAGCAAAGATTTCAATAGCAAATTCCTACCTTATCTCCACCCTACTTTATGCCTCTCCAATATATACCAACCTAAGGCAATGCGATCTAAACAAGCTAGAGACCTGCTACAACAAAATTGCCAAATTCACCACAGGGGCATCCTACCGTAGTCACCACTGTCTCTCACTTGCTGAACTGGGCTGGCTTGAACCCCCTCACCTCCTTCACTGGTATCAACTCTCACTCGCCCACAAACTAGTAAATCATCCACTAAATGTCCCATCCCTCCAGAATCTACTCCAACCCTATCGCACCACCAGACCACTAAGATCCAGCAACAAAAATCACTTGCAGATCACTAAAGCCAATAACTCTGCTGGTGAAGCACTATTCTCTTGCACCATAGCCAAATTATGGAACTCCCTCCCACCCACAATTACCTCCGTACCATCATGCACCCACTTCAAAACTTTACTAAAAGCGCAACTAAAAACATGCAGGCTATGCCCTTGCAACTCCCACTCTAATATCACCCTCCCCATCTAACCACTACCTTTCTTTCCACTCCACTAACTACTTTGATTACAGCAAGCTCAGATGCTCATAAGCCAGTACTTATTATACAGCAGGAACTTCTTCTTGTAACATTTGTTAATGTCTGTTATGTACTTTACAGATAAAGATTCTAGTTGTCTACTGACGTACTATGTTCTTCCTCTGTAAATATGTTGCAAGTAATTGCTATGTAAATTATTAATCGCTATGTAATCCAATGTAACTACTGTCTGTTTATTTTAACTGTGGAGCTTTTCTCCCCAGGCCTCCACTGAAAATGGACCTACGTCCAGTCGGACACTCCCAGTCAACAAATTTAAATAAATAAATAAATAATCACACCCTTCTAGTGTCATATGTTTCTAATTATAATTAGTCTTTAGCTGTCATGACTAGGGCTGTACCGAATCTTCACTTTATATTTGCTTCGGTTCTGAATAGCAGGCCGAATAGTCTATTCGTATTTGGCCGAATAGTGGCGCTCAGACCGAATATGAATAGTGGTCATGTGTCTGCATATCTCCATATATACAGTCCTGTACGTGAGTAAGTTCACTGGTTCAAGCAGTCTGTAGGTGTAGTGGCAGCATGGTCTGTGTCAAATGGTGGGCCATCTGTAACATAGTTGTACCGGTAAGATTTTACCTACCTTAACATGGAATCAATGGGATGCTGTGTAAAAAAAAAAAAAAAAAAAGCTGTGATGGAATGCATTGAAGGGATGTGGCTGGCATCATGTTAGATCTTTTATGCCTGTGCATGCTAGGCCGTGGTTGCATCAGTGAGCTTACTGACGTACAGGACAGTCATCACAGTATTACTGATGCTGTGTTACCTTGTACCCTATTTTTGTATGATTGCATTATAGCTGTAACTTAAGTGAAGATTACATCTGGGTAGTTCATTGATGGATAAGCAAAGTCCAGTTTGGAATTATTTCAAGATATGTGATGACGAAACGAAAACAATGTGCCAGTTGTGCACAGCAGTTACCTCTTGTGGAGGTGGATCAGCAAAGTCATTTACAACATCCCCACTAAATAATCATTTTTCTATAAGGATCCCGAGGAATACAAAGAAGTTGTTAACAAGAAAAAAGCAACAGCAAGTGGGACGTCTGACACTCAGCAGACTGGCAAGGTTCAGGAAACACCAAGCGATATGATTGGCAAGAAAAAAACATGGCCATTCATAGTCCTGAGGTGAACAAAACACATAGTGCCATCGCAAAAATGATTGCCACTGACATCCAGCCATACTCAATTGTTGATGACAGGGGCTTTAACAAATTGATTGGTGTACTTGAGCCTAGATACATGCTATTAAACCGCAAATACTTCATTAAAAAATCATACCAGAGACGTACAACACAGTGCGGGGCCATGTCCAGACAGCTATGAGTGAAGCACAATTTCTCTGTCTAACCACAGACACACGGACAGCACAGACAACAACAGAATCTTTCATGAGCTTAACTGCACATTGGATTGATGACACATTTGCATGCAGATCTGCCATCCTTCATTGTCAAAAACTTGATGGACAGCACACTGGGTCTCGACTAGCTGATCCTTACTTGACATGATGAATCGCTGGGATATTGACAAAGAACAAGTCCACTTGGTCTTACGTGATGGAGGTGCCAACATGGTCAAAACGTTACGGGATGCGGATTTGCCCAGTGTTAGTTGTTTTGCCCACACTCTGCAGCTGGCTCTGAATGATGCCATTCTGACACAGCCATCTGTTACTGCCTTGATAACACTGTCATAGAAGATTGTGGGACATTTTCGACACTCTTTAAGCACTACTTCACGCCATCCAAGAAGAACTCGGTATACCAAAACATCAGCTTCATCAGGATGTTGTCAACAGGTGGAATTCAACGTATCAGATGTTGGATCGGTTGTTAGAGCAAAAAAGAGCTGTGTATGTGTACGTTGCTGAATGTGACGACAAATCCAGCAAGGCGCTGTCCCTCATGACAAACCAGTGGGCTTTAGCAGCAAGAATTGTTGCAATTCTTTGGCTGTTTGAACAACTAACGTATGAAATAAGCTGCAACAATTCCCGTTTTTCAATTATCCTACCAGCTGTTCAGGCTGTCTTGTATCTGCAGAAAGACATAGCTGATAACGGAATCAAAAAGACAGTCAGCGAACTGATATTCTTAACAAGGAGATTTTCCAACTTGTATGAATTAGAAGTTATGTACCTACCATAACGTTCCATGTTAGTTGTCTTCTCTCGCCTTCTTTCTTGCTGGATGGGTTCGGAGCCGATCCTCGGCTCCGACTCGGCACTTGCTAAGCTCGAGAGTCACTTTTACCAGCTCGAGGCAGCCCCATATCCCATGATGCAAGGCGGTATATACCCAGATCTCGTTTGGTACTTATAGGGAAAACACCTAGCACAAAAAATCTTTCCACGAAGGAAAGAAGAGCAATAAGCCTAAACAAAAGGGCTATAATGGGAACCCAGATAACTAACTGGCGCCCAAAGAAGCAATCCTCCTGACAAGGGAGATCAAAGTCTGTCCAGGCAAGGGGGCAGGAGGGAGGGTCACAAGAAAGAAGGCGAGAGAAGACAACTAACATGGAACGTTATGGTAGGTACATAAGTTCTAAATGTTAAGTTGTCAATCTCGCATTCATTCTTGCTGGATGGGACCGCGTCCCTAGCACCTCTATCCTGGGTGGCTCAATGGAACAGACTCTTGAGAACCGTAGAACCAAAACTGGCTCTATCCCTGGAGGCCAAATCCAATTTGTAATGAGAAACAAAGGTATGAGGAGTGGCCCAAGTGGCTGCTGCACAAACAGTATCTAAAGGAAGTCTAGCCTGAAAAGCTGTGGAAGTGGCTAAGCTTCTGGTGGAATGTGCCTTTGGTTTTGAGCACAGCTGTTTGCCCCTAAGTTGATAGATTTCGGAAATGGTGGAAGAAAGCCATCTAGACAAGGTCACTTTAGAAACAGGAAGGTCTTTCTTATTCTGAGCATAAGAAAGAAAGAGTTGATCAGACTTTCTGAATTGTTTTGTTCTGTCCAAATAATATCTGAGTTGGCGGTGAACATCAAGATAATGTAATTTTTGTTCTCATCTGTTGGGAGTAATTGGGGAAAAATACGGGGAGATCAATAGATTGGTTTAAATTTGTTTTTGAAGCAACCTTGGGCAAAAAGGAAGGATTAGTTCTCAAGGATACTCTGTCCTTGTGGAAGACCAAATATGGGGGACGAACAGAAAGGGCATGCAGTTCTGACACTCTCCTAGCCGAGGTAATAGTGACAAAGAAGAGTGTCTTCCAAGAAAGAAACTTTAGAGAACATGAAACAGCTGGCTCAAAGGGAGGAAGAATTAAGGATGTCAGCACTAGATTTAGGTCCCATTGAGGAGGAGGACTCCTGACAGGAGGATTAAGGAGAAAAACTCCTCTTAGAAAAGCTTTACAAAGCCTGTGGGACATAATGTTATGGTCTGCAAAACCGACATGAAAGTTCGAGATCGCAGCTAATTGAACTTTGACAGTGGAAGCTGAAGAACCCGATTTAAGGATTTCCGCTAAAAAATCCAAAACTGTATGAACCGGGGCAGTAAAAGGATCTATATTCCTTGATTTCGCCCAAAAGGAGAAACGTTTCCACTTGCTAGTGTAAATCCTTCTAGTAGAGGATTTAAGAGAAGCCACTATGATATCCCTAACAGGGTTAGAGATCATAGGAAACCTGGCTAAGGAAGGAAGTGGAGCAACCAAGCTGTGAGGTTGAGAGAAGGAATGGACCGATGCAGCTGACCCGATTGGTGGATAAGAAGATCTGGCACTGGGTCCAGATGCCACGGCTGCACGAAGAGGTGATGATGGAGGAACGGAAACCAAATTTGTCGAGGCCAAGACGGGGCAATGAGAATCATTTTGGCTCTCAAAATGGTAGCTTTCTGGAGTACTTGTGGTATCAAAGGAAAGGCATAAAGAAGTCCCTGGGGCCAATCTTGGGTAAGAGCGTCTCTGGGGGGATGGCCTGGAAGTGGGAAGAGAGAGAAGAAGTCCGGGCATTTGCTGTTTTGGGGAGTAGCAAAAAGATCGCAACATGGGCGGCCCCATTCTTGAAAAATCTCCTCCACTATAGATTGCTTGAGAGACCACTCGTGAGGCATGAGAATAGCTCTGCTCAATCTGTCCGCTAAAATGTTGGTTTTCCTAGGGATATGCATTGCTACCAGAAACCGATGAGAGGAGATCGCCCATTGCCAAAGTCTGAGAGCTTCTCGACACAAGGGGTAGGACTTGGTTCCGCCCTGTTTGTTGATATACCACACTACGGACATATTGTCCGTGTGAACTGCAACTGTTCCCAAGGGAAGAAAGTCGCTGAGGGCTTGCAACGTTAAAAGCACTGCTCTCATCTCTAGGACATTTATGTGCAGGTGGTATTCGAACGGTTGCCACGTCCCATGAACCATCCTGCCCTGATAATGACCCCCCCATCCGATCAGGGAGGCGTCCGTAGTGACTGTGGCTACCGAGGCCGGGGAAACAAAGGGTCTGCCCTGATGAACCTGGGGAGAAGAAATCCACCAGGATAGATGTTTTTTGCAAGTTTGTGTCACCAGAATTTGATGACGCATGGGAGTTGTTGGTAAGACCATTGGGTGAACAACATCCATTGAAGGAGACGCATGTAAAAGCGGGCCAAAGGGAGAAGAGTAATGGCAGCTGCCATGAGGCCCAATACCTTTAGGACTAGTCTGGCTTGCACCTTTTTGCTGGCAAGGATGATCCGCACATGGTTTTGGATGTCTAGGATTCTGTTGCTTGTGAGGTTTGCTGACATCCGGACAGTGTCTAAATTTGCGCCTATAAAAGTAATAGATTGGCAGGGCAATAAGGAGGATTTTTCGTAGTTGATGGAAATTCCTAAATGAGTGCAGAGATTTAGGGTATAATCTCTGGCTTGGAGAAGTTGATGCCTGGTGGTGGCTGAGAGGAGCCAGTCATCGAGATACGGAAACACCTGGAATCCTTGACGTCTCAGGTGAGCCGTGACCACTGCCATACATTTGGTGAACACTCTGGGGGCTGTAGTGAGACCAAAGGGCAGGGCTCTGAATTGGTAATGACTGGACCCCAGCCGAAAGCGGAGAAACCTTCTGGAGTGTCTGTGGATTTTTATGTGATAGTACGCATCCTGAAGGTCTATTGAGCACATCCAGTTGTCTTTGCCCAGAAAGGGCAAAATCGATTGAAGTGTGACCATCCGAAATCTTGTCTTTTTGACAGACTTGTAGAGTCTGCTGAGGTCCAATATTGGTCTCCAATCTCCCGTCTTTTTGGGAACCAAAAAGAACCTTGAGTAGATTCCGGGCTCTCATTGGTCTGTTGGAACTGGCTAAATGGCCCTTTTTTGTAGAAGCTTTGATACTTCTAATTTTGCGATTTCCCTTAGACCGGGTGAAACATCTGGAAGGGAATTTTTGTGAGTGAAGGGACTTTCCTCGAAAGGAATTTTGTAACCCTCGGATATGATCGACTGTACCCATTTGTCTTGTGAAAGGGAAAGCCAGGCTTCTGGGTACAGCGATAATCTTCCCCCGACTGCCTCCAAGGATGGACAGTCGGGCAACACCTCAGGGATGCTGGAAGGGCTTGTCAGAGAGAGGCTCTCTGCTTCCCTGGTTTTGTGGACCACCTCTGCCCCTAGGGCGGCGTCTGCTATTATTACCCCCTCTGCCTCTAGGGGTAAACTGACCACGTGTATCCGGCGTGACTCCCTGAGATTTACAGAACCACATCTTTCCGCCCTTCTGTCCTTTAGGGTAAGGCCTAGAAGGGGTGGAAAAACGGACCCCTACGGCAGAGAGAGTCTTGCCGTCTTGCCACACCTGGTCAACGTATCCTTCACCTGAGGACCAAACAAAGTTGCTCCATCGAAGGGAGAATTTGTGAAGGACGCCTTAAAGGGATCTGCAAAATTACAGAGCCGCATCCAGGATTGACGCCTAAGAACCACTCCTGTCCCTGCAGCTCTACTCGCTCCATCTGCTGCATACGAAATCAGCCGCATGGAGGAGTTGGCTATGGAGTTAAGGATTCCTAGCTGAGAAGCAATCTTATCTTGAGCCCCTGGAGCTGTAGGATCCTGTACTACTTCACCTAATTCTTTAAGGATGTCCCTTTGAAGTCTGGTGAAGTGACATAAGTAATTCAGCGAACGCATAGCAAAGGTCGCTGAGGAAAACATCCGCTTACCATAC
The DNA here is from genome assembly GCF_019279795.1 of Protopterus annectens. Taxonomy (NCBI): domain Eukaryota; kingdom Metazoa; phylum Chordata; order Ceratodontiformes; family Protopteridae; genus Protopterus; species Protopterus annectens. Next base: position 1,398,340,220 of record NC_056726.1, read on the forward strand.
CTGTCCATGGTCCTAGAATCTTTGTTAGGAGGATGGACTGGTACGGCAGGATCTGCAAGTTCCTTCTTAGTGGCAGCCGCCACCACCATGGCATCAACAGGGACACCTTTTGTAAGGAATTGCTTTTTGGAAGGGGCTGTAATAAATTTAGAAGGCCTCCTGGGAACTGGTTCTACGGAATCAGGAGCTGCCCATGCCTTCCGAGCTATTACCTCCATGAGGGGGTCAAAAGGCGGAGACACCCAGGAGGTGGAGGGTCGAGATCCGAACGCCTCGAGGTATACCGACTCATCCTCGGAGGGGTTTATGGAGGGCCAGTTTCCCCTCTGTTTTAGGAGTTCTAGGATGTCTGAAAAGGAGACATCCTCAGAGGGGGATCTTGGGGACCCCTCCGACTCATCTAAATCGGTATCCGAAGTAGTAGACTCAGGGGAGTCCAGGTGCTTCCTCTTACAAGTCCTCTTGCGCGGAGGATCTCCTGACGGATCAGGAGAATCCTCGGAAGAGGGGGTTCCTCCCAGTGGGGAAACCTGAGGCGGTGGATCTCTCGGTCTGGGAGCAAGAGAGTGGGAAGAGATATCAACAGGCACCGAAGAGGGAGGAGCTAAAGGAATAGACTGCTGACTGAGCCCAGGGGCCAGCACACTCCTCATCACCTCGAAGGCTCCCCTCCCAGGGAGATCCGAGAGAACCCGTTCCGAAGAAACTGGGACTCCCGGGCCCACCAAAAGGGAAGGCTCCGAGGCAGATGTCGGAGCCGAGCTCACCAAGGCCGAAGCTCCAAGGGGAAGAGCGGGGTCGGACACGGGTCCGATGCCACTCACCCCCTCGGAGCAGACCAGGGAAGCCCTGCCACCGAATCCCTCCAAGGAAGGTCTCGAGGAGGAGATAAGAGTAGATGCTGAAGGCACAGAAGGGGGGGGGTATCTGCCCCTCAGCCATAGCAGTAACTATTCCCGTAGACTCCAGCTCCAAACTCTGGGGTAGAGTCGAAGGAGGAACTTGAAGAGGGTGTGGACTAATAGTCATCTGTTGAGACGGACTATGAAGCATTTGGGCTAGTGCCTGTGATTTTAACAATCTGCTTACCACCCTCTCTAAATCATGGTCTGACAACCTGGAAGACCTAGATGATCGGCTCCGATGGCTCCGCTCCGAAAGAAGAGGTGAAGTCGGAGCCGACAGTATCGGTTCCAAAGAGGAGGACCTGGACCTCTTCCTCGAAGGAACCATTGGAGCCGAAGAACCCACGGATCCAGACGGAGCCGATAACTTTTCGGCTCCGAGTGTAGGCATAGATGTATCGGCTCCAGCCGGAGCCGATACAGGTAAGGAAGTTATGGTGTCGGAGCCGGTCGGCGCCGACACCGAAGCCCGAGCCACATGGACGTCGGAGCCAGTCGGAGCCGACACCAAAGTGACTGTCAAAGTATCGGCACCGATAGCCATCGGTGCCGAAGATTTTTCCAAGCTAAGATCGGCTGCAGCTGGAGCCGATCTCGACTCCGAAGGAGTCGGAGCCAAGGCCGAAGGCTTAGGAACAGAAGCCTGGGCCTTGGTAGTCTTAGAGGGCTTACCCGGAGCCGATTTTGCCGGGGAGCCCTCCGGTTTAAGAAGTCCTCTTAATATAAGTTTATTTCTCCTTTCCTGCAGGACTCTCTGGCTAAAAGAGTGACAAATTGCACAGGAGACCTGCAGGTGGAGAGGTCCCAGGCAGTATATACAAGAAGTGTGACCGTCTGTCAGAGAGATCTTCTGACAGCACGAGTCACACTTCTTGAAGCCTGAGACCCTCTGTTCTTTGGACATGGTGCTTTTCTAAACACAAAAACACACACACAGTCCCGAATCAGAACAATTAAAGTTAAGGTAATAACTAAATTCACACACACACACCCTAACAGGGGGGGGATGGGAGGGAATGAAGGCCTCACTAAAAAATTAAACTAGGGAAAGTAAACCTTACAAGTATCTTCACAATAATAGAAAACTATTGAAAAAGAGAAATTTTAAGGAATGGGGTGACTAAATGTATAATAATAAACACTTACCAGGAGCTGGTAAAAGGATTACCTCATCAGCGAAGCGGCAAAGGAGATCTGGGTATATACCGCCTTGCATCATGGGATATGGGGCTGCCTCGAGCTGGTAAAAGTGACTCTCGAGCTTAGCAAGTGCCGAGTCGGAGCCGAGGATCGGCTCCGAACCCATCCAGCAAGAATGAAGGCGAGATTGACAACTTAACATAATGGCATTTACACAGTTTCGGCCGGCTTGGCTCCATGCTTCAAGCTGTATTTCTTGACAGCTGTGCAGCAGGTAAAAGCCAAAACAGACATTGTCACTGCAACGTTACTGTGTCAGCCAACATCAATTTAGCCTACAAATCAGCTATCTGAAGTTGTTTCTGAAGTGACTTAAGTGAATGAACAACCACCAACAAAAAAGACAAAGACAGCAGCAGAAGACTTTTGGTCATCTTGGGATCAATTGCAGCCTGTTCGGGCACTGAACAGTGATAATTCTCTCTCTACAGAAACATAACTTAACTCCTTTCTGACAGAGCCCTGTGTTCTGAGAGACACTGACCCACTGAATTGGTAGAAAATGAACATGTCCAGATTTTCAACATTGTGTCATATGGCTAAGTGCTACCTTTCTCCACCACCTACAAGCGTGCCAAGTGAACGTCTTTTTAGTACAGCTGGTAATACCTTCAACGAAACAAGAAACTGTCTTAACGCTGACAACATGGAACAACTGGTGTTTTTGAAAGCTAATGCAGTATTCCTGAGTTAAATGTACATCAGTAAAAAGCTTTGACAGCTATTTGGTAGCATCAGTAAAAAGCTTTGACAGCTATTTGGTAGCATCAGTAAAAAGCTTTGACAGCTCCTTGGTAACATCAGTAAAAAGCTTTGGCAGCTACTTGGTAACATCAGTAAAAAGCTTAGCCAGCTATTTGGTCGTGGCTCCGTTGTGGTTTTTTAGTTTATATTTGTTTTTTGTTTTTGTGGTATGTTAAATGTATGTACAATAACAATTTCTTACTTTTAGCCCTCGTCGTAGTGCACAAACAGTAGATCACAGCACAGAACAGTTTACAAAACTTGACTTGTTGTTTAACTATTTTGTTTAGTGCTTAGTTTGCCTCATGACTTGACTAAAACAACTATTCATATTCGGCTGAATACCGTTAACCCTCTATTCGGTACAGCCCTAGTCATGACTAAGTCTTTTTAACCCATTTTCCCAAGTATTTCAGTTTGTCATGTCCCCATAAACATGGATACTGTTTCAACTTGGATACTGGAATACCTTTTTTTCTCAGTCTGTCAAATCAAACATTATATCATCTGCAAACAAGGTATTTTTCTTAATTACCATAGCACTTGTACCCCTGGTTTTAGGAGTCTCCTATTTTTCCTACTAAAGGCTACAAATATAACACAAAAGAGGGGAAGAAGACATCTCTGCCTGGTTCCCCCACTCAAACTCAGTTTTCCTAATAGTACCCCCCCTCCTTTATTATGACTCCTGCTCCTTTAAATATTATCCTTACTGACTACTGTTTAGTGGGAAATACTAACACTGGCACTGCATTGCACGTAAAATACTGGCAGACCCTAATGACTTCTTCCTCCACATCCAGGCTCACCAATGACAATGGCATTTTTTTATGTTCTGATTCTCTCTGAATAGTCATTGTTTTATTAATATTGCCAAATGTCAGTCTCCTTTCTAAAAAAAAAAAAAACGCAATGATCCACATCTATAGATTTTGGTAGCATTTTTGCTTTTCTCTTATATAATACAAGCATAAGCATTTTATAATTATGATTTAGAACAAAAAATGGTCTATACAATGCTGGATCAGTGTGGTTTTCCTCTATTTTGGCAATACTGCTTCCACTATTTTTCACCAGAATGCCACTATTTCTCCCCCTTTCAATGCATTTTTAAATAAGGCCTGCTAAGTCTTTAGCAATTTCTTCCATCTCAACCTTTAAACTTCTACAGGAATGTCATCTGTTTCCAGGCATTTCCCTGTGAACTGACTATACATCACAGTTTTTATTTCTTCTCTATCAAACCTGGATATCAACAACTGAGTCTCTTCTTCTGCCAACACTGGTTATAGGTTATATATAGGTTTAGGTTATATACTGGCACATCTAAATATTCAGTATATATTTCCAGTTGACAGACCCACCCCCAGAGATGCAGAATCCTGAGTAAATGACAGCTACTACTTGAAAGGAAGGGACTTGAAGGTAATTCTGTTCCCCAGTGCCAGTGGTACAAAGATGTTTTCTTTTCTTGCCTGAATTTTGTAGAAAATGGTTTATGCTACTTACATATAATCGCAACCAGATTTGGAGCACGAGAAGCGGCTCATTCCCAAACCCTTCTCCTGCAGAAATATTTGTCCAGGTTACTTGGGAAGTGTGTGTCACTGAAGTGTGTTTACTGGAAAATATTTAGGGAGTTATAACTTTATGCTGTTCAACTGATAAACGAGACAGCAGCACACAAGCACTTTCCCAGCAACACTTAACTTTATGTTGTGCGGCTGGCAAACAAGACGACAGTACAGAATCAATTTCCCACCCAAAAGTTAACATCTTTAGTTTCTAAGATGTCCAACTTAAGACAGCTGCGAGAGCTTAACAGCACAGATCAAAATAATCTGTATAAGTAAAATTCACAGGGGCGACACAACTGTTGCCGAATACATAGGCTACAAGACAACATGGATATGAAATAAAAACGGCCCTTACGTATTAGCAAAAAATCTTTCTAACCAAGAAAGGCTGACAACTGTCATTTTTCTGAGTTATACTTTTATGCTGTCCAACTGAAAAACGAGACATCAGCACTCAAGCACTTTCCCCACAAAAGTAAACATCTTCAATAGCTTACATGTCCAGCTTAAGTTGACTCCAGGAGCTTACCAGCACAGATCTGAATAATATGGACAAGTACAATCCACTCCCGTGGCCCAACTGCAGCAGAACAAATAGGCTTCAAGGGAACATCCATATGAAAAAAAAATAAACGGTAATTATGTACTACTGCATGCTCTTTCAAACCAAGAACAGATTGCTTTATAAATAAATGAAACAAAGAATGACATCCCCACAAATTACCACATTGATAATAAGGCACTAAGCATGCAGTCAGTTGTGAAGGACTTGGGCATCCAAGTTGAAAGCAAAGTGACTTTTGACTACCATACTGCCTCCGTTGCACAGCAAGCTTTCTACAAGGCACACTTCATTAGTAAAGGGTATCTCATCCAGTGACAAGGTGGTCATAACATCCCTGTAGTCTTCCATTATAAGACTCATTATTGAATACAATGCCTCTTTCCCCATGTACCTCACAAAGCACATGCAGCAGCTGGAGAGACCACAGAGGTTCCTCACCCGGAAAATCCAGGGCCTCAAACATCTACCCTACACAGATAGGCTAAAAGCCCAGTCCCTCTACTCAGTCTCCTACAGATTTCTCAGAGGTGACCTCTGTCTGGCATACAAAGCAATCTCCGACCCCGCCCTGATGGGACTGCTGCATATCCACAAGTCAAACTCCACTTGACTACCCTGCACACACGATCTCAACCTGGTCTGTGACATCAATAGGACTTGTTGGCTGGACAGATTTGTGTCCCAGAGACTCCCCCTTTTGTGGAATAGACTCCCTCTCCACATAAAGCAGAGTACCTCATTAAACCTTTTAAAGCACAACCTGGATAACTGGATGGGGAACAGAAAATACACCCCCTGGGATTCCACCTCTGTCCCTGCTTGACAGTGGCATAGGGTGCTGACTTACTGGAACATGGGCTAAATTCTTGGCTAAGCTTGTAAGGGCCTCAGGGCCAATAGCCTTGTAACTTCCTATGATCCTATATTAACATGACAAATGCTGAGAGCTTTAGAATCTGGTTGCAATAATACATAAGTACCTGGTTTATTATTTTCATGTGTTTTAGAACTAACGGCATGTTATTTTTCCCTTACTAAGTTAAGTCTAAAACAAAATAGAACCGACTTTCTATTCCTTAACTTTGAATAACTTTTTTGAGGCAAAAATGTCCTATGGCACTGTATTTTCTATGCTTTCCTGTTATTCTGTTCATCTAGCGATTTGTTAAATTACAACACCACTCTTCTACAAACCTGACATCTTGATATGACAAAGTAAAACAAAGGGACTGAAAAGTAATTCTATTTTCTAGTCCCTGCAATGGGAAGATTTTTTTCGAGGGGGGGGGGGGGGGCTGAATATTGTAGGAAATTCTTTATCAGCATTTGTTTTATAATTAATGCCATGTACTTTTCCTCCTTACTAAGCTGTTCTGCAATTCTACAGCGAAAGATTACTAACGTTTTGTTCCTTAACTTTGGATGACTTTTTTTTGAGACACGTCTTCTGGCAATATTGTTTTTCTCTTTTCATCTCATTCTGTTCTTCTACAGATTTATTAAAATACAGCATAATCACTATTCAGCAAAACTGACTCCTAATAATGACACAATCCAGCACTACAGGGTTTGAATCTTTCCATTTTCATTTTCCTGCTGTGTGGGCAAATCACTTAAGCAGGCAGTAATTCCAGGCAACTGGGAATTTGGGTTAGACTCCCTAATAACCTCCTGGAATGCATATATTGCAAAACTTCATAGAAATCTATGTCCCTATCTCTTTAGTGCTTTTTTTGGTAATCATCACCATTGTCACAGTACTGTTTTTATGTTATGCTTCATCAGTATGTCTGTTATTAGCTATGGTGTCACTGGGTTTCAGTAAGTGTCCAAAGAAATTCATAGTTTTTCAGTGAATGTTAGCCTTCTCTTGCAATGTTTTTTTTTTAATCGGTCATAATTGCAGCACTGATATTGTTAATATACAAAATCCGACTCTGTCACTTTTCCTTTGCAGTCTAGGATCTGACTCTTGAGCTCCTCCCTTTACCCCATAATACCCCTGATCACCGTTTTACCTCAGACTGAATTTGCTGTATCTAAGCTATGTTAGAAAAAGGGTAATATATCCATAAGGCTGATAGAAAGAGATGTAATAGAACAGAACAGGGGCTCATAATAATTGTTCCTGATAAACTCCATCGGGTCATTTCCAAAGCCAAAAAAGTGGAAGGTGGGAGGGAAGTTAAAGAAGAATGAAAATGAGCAACAAAGATGCATAGTTATGGTAAGTACATAACTTAAATATCTGATGTTGTCATTTTCATTCGTTCCTCAATGGGTGGGACACAGTCACCAGCTACAGTAACCTTGGATGGCCCTCATGGAAGTATGCTCTGGAGCACTGCAGGATCAAATGTAGCTCTATTCCTGGAGATGATGTCCAATTAATAATGAGCTACAAAGGTATGAGCATTAGACCAAGTGGCAGCTGCACAAACATCATCAGTGGAAGCTCTTTTATTGACCTAGTTGAATGAGCTCTTGGTTGTTTTGGTAAGGTCAAACCTTTTTTAGGAATATACATGAGAAATACAATCAATCATCCATTTGGCTACTGTAGTTTTTGAGACAGGCCTACCCAATTTGTTCTTAGAAAAGGAAAGAAACAACTGATCAGTCTTTCTAATTTCCTTCATTCTATGAAGACATAAATGAAGTTGTCTATGTACATTTAAAAATGAAGCATGTATTCTCCTTTCTTCTCAAATTTAGGGAAGAAAACTAGGAAAATTGATGACATGGCATTTGCTTCTGAAGCAACTTTGGGTAAAAAGGATGGATTTGTAAGTAAGGCAACTCTGTATGGAAGATCGGCAGTTTTGAGGAAAGTGCTTGGAGTTAAGAAACCAAAGTAAGATCCCAAGATGGTATATTGTTCTTAATAGGTGGCCAAGTTAAAAAGTACCCTTAAGAAAAGCCTTACACAGTCTAGATGATGCCAAGTGGAAAGCATTATCTCCGACATGAAAATTCGAAATGGCAGCCAGTTGAACTTTAACAGCAAAGAAAGTGGCCCCACTTTTGAAAAGAAATGTTAGAAATTCTAAAACAGCAGATATTGGAACACAGCAAGAATCCAGATCTTTCTGATGAACCCATAAAGAAAATTTCTTCCATTTACTCTTATAAATTTTTGGAAACCAAACACATCAATGTGGATAAATTACGGTGCAGTGGTTATATATATCATCTTTTTCAAGGTCTCCAGTGGCTGTTGCGGTTCTTATAAATCTTTCTTGTAGAGGGTTTCTGAGATGAAAACAAAATTCTTCAAACCGGAGAGGAAAGCCTGGAATAACTTGCCATAATTGGAACTGGAGAAACCATGCGGTCAATTTGAGGCCTGGAATGTCCAGATGAGTCTGGTCTGATGGGTGTAAAAGGAGATCTGAACTGGGGTCAAGTGTCCATGGAGGACATATTAAATGGGACCATAGAAAGGGAAACCAAATCTGCTGAGGCCAGAATAGGGCAATGAGGATTACTTTACTGTTCAACCTGAAAGTTTTCTGAAGAAATTTGGGGATTAAAGGTAGGGGAGGATACGCATAAAGAACACTGGAGGGCCAAATGTGCACTAACGCAACTCTTTTTGACTTCCCTGATAAGGCATTAGGGCAAAGAACCCGCTGCACTTGTTGAGGGAAGATGCAGATAGTTTGCAGCATGGTTGACCCCCACTGGTGGAAGAACATGTTTGCCACTGACTGATTGAGAGACCACTTGTGAGGCATCAGAATAGTCCTGCTGAGCCTGTCTGCTAGCAGATTTGATTTCCTCATAATGTGCTTCGCTATAATAAAGTGGTTGGATGAGATCACCCATTGCCAAACTCTCATTGCTCCTCAGCAAAGAGAGTAAGCTCTGACTCCCCCCTGTTTGTTGTTGTTTGAAAAGCAATTGTTCCCAGAGAGACAGAGTTCTGGAAGGCCTGCCATGCCATCAGGACTGCTCTTATCTCTAGGAAATTTATATGCAGTTTGGTCTCTACTGGGGTCCAAGTGCCTCGAACAGTCCATCCCATGTAATGCCCCCCACACCCAAACTGGGAGGCATCCATTACTAATGTGGCAATTGGTGGAGGAAAGATAAAGCAGTGACCTTGCCAAATCTTTCTGGATTGCATCCACCAAACTAATGAGTCCTTGCATACCCTAGACAGTTTTATTGGAAATTGTAAGGGTTGGTGTAGAATTGACCATTGCATTTGTAAAGTCCACTGAAAGATCCTCATGTGAAAACGAGCTGTTGGTATCAATGTGATTGCAGCAGCCTTCAATCTCAAAGCTCTTAACACAAGTTTGGCCTGAGAAAAATGATGAGATAGAACCTGACTGCCAAGAAAGAATTCTGCTCTTTGGTAAAAATGCTTGAAGATTCATTGTGTCTAGGCAAGCCCCTATAAACACCAAGACGTCTACTGCCTGAAGTTTGCATTTGTATTTATTTATTTATTTTATTTTACGTTTGTTGACCGGGATTGTCCAACTGAGCTGAAAAGCCTTTTTTCAACGGAGGCCCCGGGAGAAAAGCTCCAACATATTATACAATTTTCATTATAAATTAGCACTAAACAGCATTGTTAGAGGATTATTACAAGGCATTAAGTAGCAATACAATGTTATGCAGTGTCAATAATCAGGAGTATAGCATAACTATTTCAAAATGTACAGAAAGAAATATGTCATTAAGATGAGTATAGTTTTTGGGGCAAGTGGTTAACAAAATCCAGTTATATCATGATGTAGTTGCATGAAGGCAAGACAATTACAATAGAATGTTTCTCTGAGGCAATTTGCTTAATAGATTTTAGAAAACAGTAGAAAGAGTAGTCAAGGAAGATTAGAGAGAGCTAGTGAGAAGACTGAGTTAAGGGCAGAAAGTAGATTAAGTTATGAGAAGTAGGGGATGTTAAGGAGGGGGAGTGCAGTGGCAGGACCAGTGACTTATAAAGTGCTCTTTGGTGGCTGCTTAAATTGTTTAGCATGTGTAAGGGTCCTGATTTCTAGTGGGAGCCTATTCCAGGCACTAGTGGGGTGATAGCTGTACATGTTGCATCCAAATTTAGACTTGGGTTTGCAGATTTGTAGTAGGTCTTGGTTAGAGCTTTGGAGAGGTCTGGAGGGAGAATAATGGGAGATGAGAGGGGATAGCGCTGGGCAGTAGGAAGGCTGGTATAGGATAGAATGGATGATTTATATCAATTCTGTAAGATTTACAGTGATACCTAGAGAGTATTACTAACAGATGTCTGGTTGATGTGATGAGAAGTAAGTCAACGAAATAAGGAAACACCCTGAATCCATGCAGTCTTAGATAAGCTGCAAATACAGCCATACATTTGGTGTACACCCTGGGGGCTGTGGCGAGACCAAAGGACAGGGCTCTGAACTGATAATGACTGTCTCTCTGCGGGAAGCAAAGGCATCTTCAGGATCGTATGCACATTTTTATGTGATAGTACTCGTCCTTCAAATCTACAGAGCACATCTGAACCATGACCATCCGGAATTTGGAGTTCTTTATGAATTTGTTTAGATAACTGAGATCCAGGATGAGTCCATCGTTTTCTTTGACACTAAAAACAACCTTTTTTAAACACTTTTATTGAATTACCACTTGAGACACAGGCAACTTTATATTTATATAAAAACAATCAAACTGTATTAACAAGTTCACGTTTACAAACATTATACTTCATATATATTACTATATATTATTTGTTAGGATGGCGCAGTGGTGCAGCGGTAGCGTTGTCGCCTCACAGCAAGAGGTTCTCAGTTTGAGTCTCGGCTGGGGTGCCTTCTGTGTGAAGTCTGCATGTCCTCCCTGCGTTCGTGTGGGTTTCCTCTGGGTGCTCCGGTTTCCTCCCACAAAGACATGCATCTAGAGCATTTCAATCCGGGCCTCTGGTGAAAATTGGCTTCGTTCCAAGTCAGACTTTCCCGGTTAACAAATGTTAAATAAATAAAAATAAATCATATAACCTAAGCAACATTACATAAATTATTAAATTCCTGCCCTTTTTTAAACAAGAAATATCTTTATTAAACCATCACTTATGACATAGGTGATTATACATTTATATAAATGAAAACAATCCACACCGACACAATCCTAGTTGCATGCATTTTAGATCACAAACCATAATGACACACTCCCAGTTGCAAATATTGTACATCACTTATAAGCTACCCAATCATTTTCAGTCAAACATTACATAGCTCATTTAAGTCCTACCTTCTTTTAAATCTCATTCCTCTCCTGCATGTATTGTTCCCACAATTCCCATTTTTTCCTATGTAGTTTGCTCCTACCCTTTTCTAAAGATCTCATTTCCAGTTGCTTTACCTCTGTTACTATATTCACTACATGTCCTTCAAGGATGCATCTGCAGTCTTTACAAATGGGTTGTCCTGTCATCAGGCAGCCCTTCGGTCGGCCGGATTCCAAAGTCTGGGTCTGGCCTCGGCTGGTGTCGCACTTCACCCGACGTCACTGCGGCAGTTATTCGGGTATAAAGGCATCAGCCGACGCCATTTTCCCCAGTCTTTCTTGCCGCGTGGCGCCCGAAGCAGAAGCTGTTCGCAAGTGCCGGTCGGTCAGATCCAGAGATTACTACTACTGAATACTACTTCGAAGACTTCTATAAAGCTAAGTACCCCGTTGGGGACTCTTTCTTGCCTCAGCCGATGTCAGAGAAAGTTAATAACTGTTTATCTTGTGGGAAACAAATACCTCATAAAGATTTCCACTCCTATTGCATACATTGTTTAGGCCCAGACCACGACGTAGCAGCTTGTCTAGCCTGTGCTTCTTTTAACCGGCGGACGCTTAGACGTCGATCGGACTTTGCTGAACAGATTTTCGGCTCCGATTTTGCCTACATTATGCCGTCGGATCCTCCGACTACGCAAATAACCAAAAAACGCAAAGAAAAGGACCGAAACCGCGGTTAAGCAAACCACGAGTGTCTCGGTTTCGGCCGAAGCCGAGCAAGCGGTTCTTTCTTCAGCCGATAACTTGCCTTCTACCGAGGCCTCTTCTAACCTGGTAGAAACGGCTTCTGAAACCCAACCTTCTATTGCGGTTTCACAGGATTTATCAGACACCATTCCCCTGGATATTTCCACCCCTGCACGTGGAGCTGCTAGGCCTCCTCCAGCTATGTCTATTAAGGCCTTTGCCAGGGCTAAAGCAGCCAAAGCATCAAAACCTGTGTCTACCAAGCCCCCCTCTCACAGGCCCAGCACCAGCTCCCATATGCTTTCTTTGGCTGAGGATCTCATCTCTTTAATTCGTGGAGCCCAGCCTCATCCAGACAGGGCCTCTCTCCCTCCTCCAGAAAAGAGGCCTAGAGCAGAGCCCCCTGAGCCAGTAGCCACAGATGATTCCTCTGATGACTCAGAACATACAGACCCTCCTGAGGCTTCTTATTCTCCTTACGAAGACTCTGATGCTGAGGAGTCCATCCCTTCAGCCTCTCCTCCTGAGGAATTTTCCTTTGGGGAAACTTTGCATGCTATGAGGGAACAATTTCAGTGGCAGGGCCAAGATTTCTCAGACTCTAGAAAAGGCTTAGGACCTTTCTACATTTGCCACAGCATAGGCCTTTAGCTATACCTCCAGTTCTTTCTGTTGTTGATGATGCATTTAATGATGCTTGCACTGCTCCTGATACTTTACCTCCGGCTCCTGCTAAGCCCGATAGGTACTACAGGGTCCCGGACACTCATCACCACTTATATAAGGGCACCTTTGCAGATCCAGAGACTATCTCCCAGGGTCCTAAAGCTGTAGCAGCTACTTCTTCTAAAAACCCCTCCCCTCTGAAAGGGAATCCAGGTCCTTAGAGATGGGGTAAAAGTTTACACCTCTGCTACTTTGTCAGCTAGAGGTTTGAACTGCCAATTTCATATGATTCAATATCAAGAGTTTATGCTTGACCAGTTGACTAAAAAGCTGTCCTCTGAAGAATCTTTAGATAAAAGTATGTTCAAGAAATGGTACATAACATACAGCAGGTTAGTAACCATTCTTTAAAATGTGGCTATGATGCACTGGAGGCTTCCTTTAGATCAGCCATGACTGGCACAGTTATCAGGAGGCATGCATGGTTGAAAGAACAGGCATTACCAGACCATGTCAAATCTAAGCTTTTGGATGCACCTATGGACAAGGTCAATTTATTTGGTTCCCCTGCACAGCAGGTACTAAAAAAGATGGAAGAGAAAGCAAAATCTGTGCAAACAGTGAAAGATTTCTTGCAAGTTCAACCTCCAAGGTTTAGCAGGAACTGGCCCTCCAAGAATTGGTCCTTTCCAGACTCCTCTAAGGCACAAAGAGGCAGGAATAGGTGCTCTAGAGGCAGAAACCAATCCAGGGGTGCCTACAGGGGTCGCCAGTGGCAGGGTAACAACCTACGAGGCACGGATACAGCCACCACCACTACAACAACTCAATCACAGTGACTTGGCGGTGGCACCGCCTACTAGGGAACAACTAGAAGCACCTTTAGGCGGAAAGCTAACCTTATTTTCAAGAAACTGGCACTGCATTACAAGAGAAAAATGGATTTTGCAAACTATAGACCAAGGTTACAGATTCCATTTCCATACTCTACCAGGAAAGACAGGAATGCCGAACCTACCAGTTATTAGGACAGAAGCTCTAAAACAAATATCTCAATTATTAAGAATGAGAGCTGTGGAAAAGGTACCATCTATGGAGCAAGGGAAGGGATTTTACTCCAGACTCTTCCTGGTACCAAGAAAAGAAAACAAATGGAGGCCTATTCTAGACCTGTCCGCTTTAAACACATTCCTCATTGCTCCAAAATTCAAAATGCTGACCCTACAGCAGCTTCTTCCCATGCTGGGCAAGGAGTCTTGGCTGGTAACTCTAGATCTCAAGGAGGCATACCTGCACGTCCCCATAAGACCAATTTGCAGAAGATACCTCAGATTTCTTGCAGGATCAGAGCATTATCAATTCTCAGCATTGCCCTTTGGCTTATCTACTGCGCCCAAAGTGTTCACGAAATGCCTGGCATCAGTAATCGCTCATTGCAGACTTCAGGGGATTCAAATCTATCCCTACCTGGACGACTGCCTGATACAAGCGGACAACAAAAACAAACTAACAGAAGACTTACAAAGAGTCATTTACCTACTGCAGGCCCTGGGATATACAGTCAATACAAAAAAGTCAAGGCTGATTCCATCCCAAAGAATAACCTTTCTGGGTGCAGAACTGGACACATCAAAACAAATGGCATTTCTAACTACAGAAAAGAAAGAGCAACTTCCTCTCTACTTCTTGGCATTAACAAAGCAGAACCATCTAACTGCAAGAAAAGTGCTACAAGCTCTAGGCTTCATGGCATCCTGCATAATACTGGTCCCTCATGCCAGGCTGCATATGAGAAAGCTACAGTTGTACCTAAAGAATTTGTGGTCCCAGCACAAGCACAGCCTAGAAACCAAAATTCCAATGATCCCATGCCTGAAGCAAGAGTTCCTATGGTGGGCTCAGGCCTGCCAATCAAACACAGGACTGCCCTTCTGCAAAAGTCAACCAAGACAAACCATCACGACAGATGCCTCAGACCTCGGTTCGGGGGCACACATGATGGACAAGTGCATTCAAGGCCTATGGACTCAAGACCAGCTGCATCTGCACATAAATCTAAAAGAAATGATGGCAGTAAAATTGGCAATCCAGGCATTCAGACCTTTTCTCCAAGAAGGCCAGTTGATGATAAGGACAGACAACACCACAGTTATGTGGTACATCAACAAACAGGGAGGCACACACTCATACCCTCTATGCCGGCTGGCACTGGACCTATGGGATGTGGCTCTGAGCTACAACATTCAGTTACAGGCAATTTATGTACCAGGGAAGGAAAACATTCTAGCAGACATATTAAGCAGAACTACAACAGATGCCCACGAATGGATGCTGCATCCGGACATCTTCAAAACCATCACAAGAGAATGGGGATTACCACAAATAGACTTGTTTGCATCCCCATTCAATCACCAGTTGAAGAAATTCTGCACAAGGACTTACCACCCACTTGCTTGGAAGGTGGACTCCCTATCTTTCAGTTGGAAAAGCCTGACAGCATACGCATTCCCACCACTTCCTTTGATGCACAAGGTGCTTCTGAAGATCAAAGAGGAACGTCCGAGGATCATTCTGATAGCCCCAGACTGGCCAAGACAACATTGGTATCCACTGCTGAGGAGCATGTCCGGGAACAAATATGGACACTGCCCCTGATCCCATTACTGCTAACACAGAACAACTACAACGCCCTGCATCCAAACCTAAAAACTCTGCAGCTAACTGCCTGAAACATTACATAACAGCAATTAACCCAAATTTATCCCAAAGGGTTAAAGACATAATCCTGGAGGCTCGTAGACCTTCAACAAGAAAGAATTATGCAGCAAAATGGAAAAGATATCTCATCTGGAGTACTGCAAAGGGGCAAGATGTGACACTGGTGAACATAGCCAACATCCTGGAGTACTTGGCGGAGCTCTTCCATACAGGCCTGTCCTACTCTTCCATCAAGATACATGCATCAGCTATTTCAGCAGAATACAGCTTGGATCCTCCTGTCTTCTCGCATCCTCTGCTCAGACAGTTTCTGAGAGGAATTAAAATGTAAAACCTCCCAGGAAACCTCCATTGCCAGCATGGGACTTGAACTTTGTGCTAGAAAAACTGACTGTTCCTCCTTTCGAACCAGCAGCAACAGCAGAATTACAATACTTATCCTGGAAGACTGCTTTCCTGCTGGCAATAACTTCAGCAAGAAGGGTCTCTGAACTACAGGCATTAATGGCAGTGCAACCCTTCCTGATCTTCCATCAAGATAGAGTGTCCATGAGAACAAATCCTACATTTATGCCTAAGGTGGTATCCAGAGTCTCTTTAAATCAGGCTATCCACCTTCCTACATTCTTCCCCAACCTACAGAACAGGGGGGAAAGGCTCTTACATACCTTGGATGTACACAGGCAATTACGCTACTACCTGGACAGGACAAAAAGCAATAGAAAAACTGACCAGCTTCTGGTAGCATATACAACAGGAAAGGAAGGAAAACCAATTTCTAAACAGACAATCTCCAAATGGATAGGAAATTGCATTAGATTTTGTTACTCCTACCATGGAAAGAAAACTCCAGAGAACATCAGGCCTCACTCCACAAGGGCTACAGCCACTACCACAGCTTTCTTACGAGGAGTGGCTACCAAGGACATTATAGAGGCTGCTACTTGGACCTCCGTGCATACATTTGCCAAGCATTATAACTTACCTCTATACTCTAGATCCCGGGCTGGTTTTGCCACTGCTGTTTTGCAAGGGATACTAACTACACCATAATCTCTTCTCATTTCCTCCTCCCCTAGTTTAGCTATGGTATTCTACCCATTTGTAAAGACTGCAGATGCATCCTTGAAGGACATAGTACAGTTTTGTACCTACCATAAATGTAGATGTCCGAGAGGAATGCATCTGCAGTCAGGATTACCCACCCTCCTTCCCCTCTGAGGTACTCCTAGGGTATTTGCCAATCTACAGCTAGCTTGGGGGGGATCTATTATGGTGTATTTGTTTGTATATATGTACATACATGCTTATTTTATGTGTTTGCTCTCTACTATTTGGAAACTTTGGCATTTATCCAAATTTAGCCATCCAAGAGGGCACCTGGCATCTGGGGCAAGAAACACTGAGGAAAATGGCGTCGGCTGATGCCTTTATACCCGAATAACTGCCGCAATGACGTCGGGTGAAGTGCGACACCAGCCGAGGCCAGACCCAGACTTTGGAATCCGGCCGACCGAAGGGCTGCCTGACGACAGGACAACCCATTTGTAAAGACTGCAGATGCATTCCTCTCGGACATCTACATTTATGGTAGGTACAAAACTGTACTTTCTAGCTAGTATACTTGGTTTAGATTTTGATTTCCATTTTCTAGTAATTGCTTTTTTGGCAGCCACCATAATTAGAAACATCAAGGCCTTACCATGTATAGGCAATTCTGATTCTGCATCATAGCTCAGAAAAATCACCTCTCTTGTCACACCAATCTGCCCAACCAGCATCTCCAACAATGCAGCCAGCAGGGAATCCTTAAAGTCCATCAATTCACCACACTCCCAATTACCTTTTTCTTCCCGTCACACCTCCAACATTTGCTGTCTACCTGACAAAAAAATGTCTGGTCTACTTGGGGTATAAAAATATCCATGTAAACATTTCCAAACAAAAATCCTAAATCTTCTAGATTTTGTTGCATATTTGGGAGACATACGTATATCTTCCCATTGTTTCTTTGTGAACTGCTTATTCAGTCTCTTTTCCCAATCTTTTCTAACCTCCTCTGATTGATTTTCATAGTTATCGTGCAATATTTTATATTCTCTGTAATGCTGCCAGCCCAGCTATCTGGAATTTTGTAAATAATTCTATGTCATTTGTGAATATTGATGTGATTTATACAGAACTGTATGTTATGAACTGAGCTTCAAGAATGTAACCACAGCATACCCTGCTGGAACATAGAAGATTAACTTGCAAAACTTAAGAATAGTTCAGTTAAGTTACTTTACAGCCAGGCCATAAACAAGAGATGTTATCTCTCAGTTTCAATGCAGAAGCAGACACAATGTCAAGAGCTAGAAGTTTTTCTATTGTCTTGAATGAAAAGTAATTACCAAACTTAAAATGTAAAGTGTTTTATTGCTTTATGACTTCCTAGCAGCTACACATTTCTGAGCAAACATCTGACAGATATGTATTTAACACATAGATGTTAAAATTCTGTTACGTTTCTCTTTAGCCTGGTAACTGAAGTCAGGTGACAAAAAGTGATGTCACCCAAGCTAACCCAGCAGTAAAATGTGATATTAATTTAAGAACTCTCTCAGAGAGAGACTATGCATTTTGTATTTTGTCTTGGACCTAGCAAGAACATATAAAATCTGAGTCTCTCACTGTTTTTGAGCTTCCTCCTTGTTTCATCATCATCATCCCTTTCCACTTTGAATTACAGTTTTCTGCTTGTGCTATGTATAGGAGCCTTAACTGTGTAGCTCTGAAATACCCTTCAAATCGGGTAATCCCAATCCACCCTGTTCTACTGGAAGAATCAGCTTATCCCCCTTGACTCTTTCCGTCTTCCCCTCCCAGATAAAGTCCTTCAGCTCTTTTTTAAATGCTATCCACAATTTCTCTTCTGCTTGATAAAAATATGCTTGTCCTGTGTATAAGACTAATGGGACTAAAAACAATTTAAGTGCTTGTATTTTACTACCCATATCCATCTAATAAATCTTCAGTTTTCTCACTTTTTGTGTTATCTTTTGTTTAGTCTCTTCCTACATAGCCTTAGCTGCCACACCAGAATCATTTTTAATCTATACTCCTAAACATTTCATTTTATCATGTCCCCATAAATATGGATATTGCTGAACCAATTCATATGTGGGTTCATAATTTATCGCTATTGCCTTTGTTCTAGCTTCATTAATTTTGTATCCCAAACAGATATGAAACTGTCTCATAATGTTCCACAACACTATAATGTCTCTTTCTGGTTTTCTCAGGTATAAAATAATATCATCTGCAAATAGAGCCAGCTTTTCCTGACTAGCATACCAATTATACCCTTGAATTTCTGAGTCACTTATTTTCTTTCTCAATGGTTCTAAATATAATGCAAATAACAATGGGGAAAGAGGATACCCTGCCTGGTTCCTCTGATCAAGCAGAAATTATCAGAGAGGACCCCACCCACTGTAATTTTCACCTCCCATCCCGCATATATCCTCCTAATCAACCGTATATTTTTTTCAGGAAATGCAAATGTTTCCATTGCCCTGCTCATAAAGTCCCAGCTTACTCTGTCAAATGCTTCCTCTGCATCAAGACTCACCAACAACAATGGCATTTTCTTACATTCTGCTTCCCTCTGGATCATCAATATTCATTAATGTTGACAAATGTTTGCCTCTCTTCCACAAAACCACACTGATCCATATATATCAATATTGGCATTACTTTTGCCATTTATTTAGCCATTACAGAAATGAACACTTTATAATCATGGTTTAGTTTTGAAATGGGCCTGTATGAAGCTGGATCTGATGGATCACAGCTACCACTGCATTCTTCCAAGATGTTGGTTCTTATCAACCTCTTAAAATACTGTTAAACAAAACCTTCCAGATCTTTATCAGTTTTTCTCCTCCAGTTTCCAACCTTCCACAGAAATACCATCTTCTCTAGGGGAATTTCCTATAGACTGGTTATTCATCACAATTTTTATCTCATCTCCTCCTATATTAACTGTTAGTAATTGAGCCTCACCTATCTCTAATATTTGCATATTTAATTCTTCCATAAACATTTCCATTTGTATCTTTTCTAGATGTCTGTATTTCTCTGCTTTATACTGACTTTCATAGAATTTCCAAAATATTTGTAATACCTCTACAGGATCACTTGTTACCCTCTTTGTTATAGGCTCCTTAAGCTTGGTGACAGCCCTTTCTACTTTCTGTTGCCTGACTTATTCTGCTAAAAGTTTTTGTGCTCTAGTGCTATTATCAAAAATAGTTGCTTAACAGCAATCTTTCTAAACTCATTTATATTATCTGCAGTAGATCCTCTTCTTGTTCTGTGAGATTCTCCCAAGTATGCAATATTCTAACATTTGTCAGTCCCGCTAAATAACTCTTGTTACTTCTTAACCATAGCTCCCTTTCTTTTATTTCCACCTTTTTTTAAACTCAACCTTAATTTTATCCCACTCCCTAGTTATATGTTCAGATCTAATTTCTGTCCTCTCGAACAGCTCCTGAATAATCTCCACTATCCATTCCTTAAATTCCTCTCTTCTCAACAGATAGGTGGGAAAGCATCAGTGTCTCATTTTTATTTCATTACCCTGTATTTTTATTTTAGTTAATACTGGTGCATGATCTGAAACAGTTATCCGGTGTGTATCACACTTCAATTAAATACACACGTTCATGTGGAATGTAAATTCTGTCTAGCCTAGCCCTGTTGTTATATCTTGGGGAATAATATGTAAATTCCCACCAAACTCCTGTTACTCAATTCAAATCTTCCATGTCAAATATTTTCATAAATTTCTTCAAAAATGTACCCTCCTTTGTTATACTTTCTCTTGTGGGACCCACCAGACACATCTTCACTGCTGCAAATCAAATTCCAGTCCCCACCTATAAGTAATATTCCTTGCTGAAAACTGATTATTTCTCCCAGAATTTTATTAAGCTCCATTATATCAGTTTAATGTGGAATATAAATACATGCCAGTGTAATCCTCCTCCCTTGCCATCAGCCCCTTAACACTACAAATCTGGCATTATTATCTTGTTTATCCTCTTCTATCAATAATGGAGCCCCTCTTCCAATTAATATAAGTACTCCTCTTTTCCTTTGTCTCAGATATTCCACTGAATAATCTTCCTGAAAACCTTTCTTTATCAAATTCCCATGTTCAGTTCTTTCCAAGTGTGTCTCCTGTAATGCAGCTATTTGCACTCTACATTTTTTAATACAGTTCACTATTCTTTCTTTTTGTATACATCTGTGAGACCATTGAAATTTAAAGGCATTACAGAAAGCATCACTGTATTAAAACGTTATTATTCTCACCTTTTATGTATAACACCGTTTTTGTTAAATGTCTACTTCCGGCTTTTCTGTTATAGCATACACTGTTTGGTAGGCTGAACTTTGATATAGCTGTTTCTTGCCATAATCATTTTAGCCTATGTTACATCTTACAAAACTTTTTGTTTTATTGAAAGCCCTCAACCAAAAAACAAACAAACCCCCAACTCCCCCCTAAAATCTATTAATTTAATACTATCACACAAAACTCTATACACCTTCAAATATTGAGGTTTTACCCTTCTAATAGGAGCAAATATCCCAAACTGACAGCCACACTCACAAAGTTGAGTTAACCTAAAAGAAAGCCTAGCCATGCTAAGACGCATGGTACAGCCTGTGCTTCTAAGTGCTAACTGGTTTTGGCTTATCTTTACAGCTCCCCAGCTGGGAAAACCCCTGAATGCTTTCAGACAACATTATCTCCTAGCCAGCTTCTCTTTTCTTTTCCCCCAACCAATCTCTCCACCAGACTGTAACCAATTTCTTTTTATCAGATTGTCTCCACTAAGACATAAGAACTACACAGAAAATTTCTCATTATCAGATTGTCTCCATGGAGACATGAGAACCAGACAGTCAATTTCTCTTTAGCAGATTGTTTCCATGGAGACATGAGGGCCAGATACAGAATTGCTACTAAGCATACATTCACTTGCTAGAAAAAGCCTCATAACATTCAATATTCTTTTTCATTTACTTGCTTTCTCTTAAACTTTATTACTAAATCAATCTAAAGCCCTAATCTAGTCATTTCCCCATGCAACAATGAGAAAAAGCACATTAACATTTCATTTGTCATGTTTGTTTAATCAAGCTTTTTTACAATGAGTGCATAGATTTCTTAAAACAGAACAAGAAGAAAGAGAGAAGGGAGAAAGAAAGGGAAAAAAGAACAGCAGCACCTATTTACAATCCCCATTACACTTAAAAATAACTGAGAAAACTATTCTTTACAGCATGCAAAGAAAACCGTACACCACAAAAATAGTACTATTAAGAAAAATGTTTTCTTTACTTAACAGTTAACTTTCTACCCTCCCTTCCCCTCCTAATAGCATTTTTCTAAACATTAATGACATGAAGTAGGGCAGATACTTTAGAGTCACCCACAAGTCCAACAAATTCTGAAAAAGTCCAACATTTCCAGATTTTCTTGTTCTGTCATATTTCACAAAATAATTACTGCACTGTAATCCCACATTGTTATTGGTTTTTATTACTGCTCATCTCCATCTTCCAAATTCTGTCTCTGCTTCATTTCCAATGTACTCTTGATCCTTCTAGTCAACTTTTGTGGTCTGTTCCTTCTCTCCAACATTTTCCATTGAAACAGTGGAAAAGGTCTCACAGGTACAGTCTCTCTGTGATCTTTATTACCAGAAGACCAAGAAGCAAAAAATTCTTCTGTTGCACAGCTCACTTTTTGTTGGACAAACTTTTGTATTTCCTTAGCACATACTTCATCAAAAAATGACTTTGTCCCTCCAGGGAAGAATACTTTCAAGACAGCAGTTTGAATCTCACGCTGCGTCCTGACATTCCCTGAACAGTGGAATAAATTTACTCCTCTTCTGCTTAGTGTACAATGAGTAATCATTTTCCACAAACACTCTGCTGTCTTCCGTTTTTAGTATTTTGTCCTTCTGCCACAGTTTTGTTAGAATCAACTCATTGTGCTGGTAGGACTTTGTCTTTAATATTAAAGGTTTAGGTTGCTTTTTCATAGCCAGGTTTCGAGCATACAGACAATGTGCCCTTTCAACTAATAGCTCCTGCTGTGGAATACCAGTCCAGTTGCTTATTTGTGCTTTCCTAAAATTAATGCAGTCTGCTTCTTCCAGTTTCTCTGGTGTAACTAAAAATCTCAGGTTTTCCCTACGTGCTCTGTCCTCAAATTCTACTATTACTATTACTGAGCAGTTTAATATTCAGACAGCTTTTTCTTCAATTCAACCTCTGATTTTTGCAGCGTTATCACCTCATCTGAATATCTGTTTAAAGCTTCTTCCATTTTTTTCTTCAAGCCTTTGGTTGTTTGTGATGATATACTCCATCAGTGTTTCGTTTAATTTAATCATGTCTGTGTGCAGTTGTCTTATATCTTCCTGTATGTTACTGGAAGTCATGTCTGGAAATTGCATTGTTTTTTGCTGAACAGCTGCAGAACCTTCCCCAGTCAGTGTTTTTTCCTCGCTTTTTGTAGCTGATTTTTTTCCAGGTGATCTGTATTTCTTTTTTCCTCGCTTTCAGGCAGTACACTTACTAACCAGTTACTGAAATTTTCCCATAAACACAAAAGTCTACAGGCCTTCTCTGCTGAGTTTCTGTTTTCACACTGGGAGACACAGGGTTAAGCTGTTACTCAATGTGCAGCCATCTTGGAAGTCTGGCACTAAAAAGAATATTGAGTAAAAAACGGATCCTCGCTGGTCTGGTGGGACCTCTTGGTTGAGTCTTCTGTCTTTCACCTTTTGAATTTCTACAGCTGCTTGCTCCTGGTGGCTGGGTGGAACATCGGAGAGATTTTTTTTCTTATCCTCAGTGGAGTTCGTAAAAAGGAAATAAAATATCCTCTGGATATGATTCTTCGCACCCATGTGTCTTTTGTGATAGCTCTGGGTGCAAAGACAAGCGTCCCGCAACTGTCTCCAGAGAAAAACAGTCTGGCAACCTTTCAGAAATACTGAAAGGGTCTATCCGAAAAATAATCTCAAGACCCTTGCTTTTGCAGTCCCCCTCTACCACATGGGTGGTATCTTCCATTATTAAAACTATTTCCCCCTCTGCCTCTAGGGAAAAATCTCCATGTGATTCTTGAAAAGGCCTTTGAGATTTCTGAAACCACATTTTCTTAACTGCGTTGATTCCTGGAAAAGGATCTCTGTGGGGTAGAAAATGGATTCCTATGGCAGACAGGGTCTTTCCATCTTGTTCACTATGGGAAAGTGTCTCTTTGACGATGAGCCCAAAAAGAGAGGACCCATCAAAAGAAGCACTGATGAATAACACTTTAAAGGGCTCTGCAAAGTCGCACAAGTGCATCCAGGCATGCTTCCTAATGGACATTCCTGTACCTGCAGCCCGTGAGTAACCTTCAGCTACATGAGAGATTAACTTCATGGACGCGTTTGATATGGACTGTAGGGTGGCCAGTAACAAAGAATAAGCTTCTGTTTCCTCCACTGACATGGACCCAGTGGTAGAGTTAGAGAGCTCCTTTATTGAATTCAGCAAATTGAATTTAGCAAAGGTCACTGATGCATATACTTGCTTTCCATATATGTTCAAAGCTCTAGATTCTCTGGTGGGGGAATGGGCAGTTGAGCTCTGTTCAGCTAGCTCTTTTTCATGGCTGCCGCAACAACCAAGGCATTTACAGGAATCCCTTTGACAAATGCTGTCTACTGGTGCACTGAGGCAGGTACTAATGGATAGACTGTATGCTGGAAGTGTGAGAAAAAGAGAGAAAGAGATGTAATTGGTAAAATTTTTTTTGGGAATGTAACGAGGTTGCAGATTTTAAAAATTCCTAAGAGTACTTTGACAGAACTGTTGGAGGGACAAATGGTTGTAAGGAAATTATTCTTTTGAGATGGGATATGGGATCTGAAGATAGTAAAGCATTAGTAAGTTTAATGCTGTTGGCAGCCAAAAAAGCAATTAATAGGAAAGCAAAATCTATACCAAACATAACAGAAGATTTGAATAGTGTAAACAAAATAAAAGAACAGGCGGTGGCATCTTTACAAAAGGGAAGAAACACATTTGTGGGAACAATACAAGCAGAATATTATTTGGGAGAAGGAAGAGTGAGGTTTAAGGGAAACCAGGAGAGGAGTTCAGTAATTTATGTTGGAGTGAATGAAATCTGTTAAAATAAAAACTTTGTTGTCATGCAGTACACATACATGTATTCACGCTATGACCTCAGGTAGACCCATGAAAACTCTGTATCTGAGCTGGGCCTGTAAGTATTCCTTAAATTCTCATTGGAACTCCTCTGAAAGGTGCGCCAAAAGGAGAAATCCTCTACAGGTGGGGCAGAGAATATGTTGTAATCTGTGTCAGACTCATAGACAAGTACCAAAGAGAAATTACCCACATAAGCCATTTCATCTTCCTCAGAGTCTAGGATGTCAGACTCCTCCAAGGGAGATTACACTTTTCTTAGGAGAGGTCCATGACACCACAGGGATTTATACAGTTGACTGCATGGACTTCTAAAAGAATGTAAATTACTGAGCCAAGTGGAAAAGATGCTAGGAAGAATCCTGGGGGGGGGGAATGAGGCCAACCAGTGCCACTGCAAGTGGATGGGCACTGATTTGGTCTTGGGTGCTATAGGTCTCTGTGACTCAGCTGAAAATGACCTGGAGGCCTCATTTTGTGAGCAGGTATTAAACATCTCCACTTGGCGTACAGGAACCTTTTCAAAAAACATTACTGAGATAGCTCCACTCTCACCCTCAGTAATAAAATGCGAGCATCAGATGCCGGCACCCTGGGTGAGGCCTCACTGACATCCATCATGTCAGTGTCTTATACATAAAGCCAAAAGCATGGTGGCCTATAAAACAGTTGTGTCACAGGCCTCTGTAAAAACATACTGTGAAGACTGGAGGGGCTGCAAAAGTGCCTCATCAGACCTAGAGCAACTGAAGGTGTCCAATGGACTAACCTCCGTATCCCATTTTTCTACATGATGTTTACGGAGGTGCCTGCATTTTGGAAGCAAGTTCCTGGAGGTCTTGGCCAGTGCCACAGTGATGCAGACCCAGGCAGTTACCCCTCTTTTGAGCTGCAAACTCATACATTTCGTTTTTTCCTGACTGTTCTCAGGATGAAGCCAGAAATCACTCCACCCTTTACTATTCTACTGTAAACAAATTAATTTCAAAGACACTACAAATCCCTCATGGCAGTCCAATGAGCTCTGATAATCAGCTTCCACAGTTCATCTACTCTGTAAAGACTTCATCACAATTCCTCTCCTCCATATCTATTACCTTCACACCTCTAAAAACATTGTATTTTCTATACAGAAAACAGCTCTAGTCAAATCTATGTGAAAAAAGCCCATCCCCTTCAACACCTCCCATTATCACCCTATTTTAAGTCTACCAACTTAGGAGTAATTTCTTGAAAAGATTATTTACACCCAACACTCTACTACATCACACACTATCCTCTTCTGCCCTCTAAACAACACAGATTCAGGTATGGCTGTTGCACTATGACTGCACTGCACTCTGGTCTCACTCTTGAAAACATTACTAACACGGATAAGAGCAATTGTACTAGTACTGTTTTCATAGGGCTTTCCAAGGCCTTTTATTAGGTTGTCAGTGCTTTATTTCTAAACCACATGCTCTACGTAGGAGCAAGCTCTAATGCCTCTCTTTGATTTCAAGATTTTCTCTACAACTATTACTTTGGAGTAAAGACTGGACCCTCATTCTCCCTGATTTCCCTATTATCAAAAAGGTGGCCCTCAAGGCTCCATCCTTACCTATTCTCTTTTCCGTCTTTATCAACAAGCTTTCCTATGGCTTACTCCACCTACTCATAACATTATATGCAGACAACATGGTCATCTTCTGTTCAGGCCTCTCCTTTTCCAACATGCAAATCCAACTTCAAGAAGACATTCATGCACTTAGCCACTGGCCTGTTAATAAGAAACTTCTTCTGAATACCTCAAAATTAAAGCCATGCTATTTGGGTCCAGGCAGAAAGTTGCCAAGATTCAAAACTCCTTGAAAATAAAGAAATTCAACAAGGAATCCATTGAAACAACCACTTCTTTTAAAATATCTTGACATTTAGTTAGACCAGTCATTAAACTTCTACCTACAAGTTAAAAACTAAATAAAAAAATAATTACCTACTTTTTTGGGCCAGAAAAATCTCTATCTCACCTCAGCAGCCAGAACTGCTATTGGGAAAGGCATTCTTCTGGCCCACAAGAATACGGCCTATCCCTGACTGCAATTCCCCCCCAAATGAACATCTAGTGCATTACAATCCAAAAAGGTGCTCAGCATGCCAGTCTTCAACTAGCTTCACAACTATTTAAAGTTTCACAGTTAGATAGCTTTCCACTCCTGTCTGCAAAAACTAACAATTAAAAAAAAAAACAAGTTCTCATAACCCGAGAAATCACTCTCATTCAGGTCCCATACTACACACTCCAAAAACAAGCCTATATAAATTACACTGTTTTTTGTACTCTGTGGCCTAAACTATGAAAACCCTTACCAGCAGATCTCAAGAAAGTTACTAACTACTCTGATTCAGTGCTCAACTTAAATCCCACCTATTCAAGGAGACCCTGAGTATCTATCCAGGCTATGTTTGTGATGCATAACCGGTCACTTGCCCACAGTGGCGCCCCTTTCAGCCAAAGTAACTCCTCCTACTCTTTCTTACAACTCACTTACCTTTATCTGCTCTCTTCACTGCTTACCTACCCATACTAATATTTAATTTATTTTCTTTTTTTAACTTCTCTCTCTCTCTCTCCTCTCATAGTTTGTAAGACTTTAATGTTCTGATTTAATTTATTTACTGTATTTCGTTTCCTTTATCATATTTTAATTAACCTATTTGCACACACTGTACTCATTCTATTTGTTTGCATTTTTTATCATTGACCCAGGCTGACTTTGAAATTGGTCCACTGCATCAAGCACTGTACCTCAGTGAACAAATTACAAATAACAATAAAAATAAATACTGAAATGTATACTCCTCTCATCAAGACAAAACATCAAAGTTCCTGAGACTTAAAAGCATGCTTTCATATCTTTTAAACTGAAATCTGCCCAACACACTGCAGACACCCTCAAATTAAAGGCACACTTTCACATTTTTTAAAGTGAATTGTATGGCTTCCCTACAAATGCTTGAGGGATGAACCTGCTCAAGTGTCAATAGCACATAGAAAAAAAAAAGAATGGCATAAATTGTGCTCTGGCAATGATTCGCTGGTTTGAGGAGATTACTCCCTTTTTTGAGTTAGTTTGACCATGGAGTTTGTAAACATAAATTCTGGGGGTGCAGAAAGCCTTGTTCCCCTGTAAAAACAACTAAAAACAAAATTTTTGCACTTTGGAATTTCGGGCATTTTTTCATCCATTCAGAATGTCATCTTTTCATCTTTTAGTACAACTAAAACATATCTGCCATACTACAGACAATCTCTCATTCTTCTGCAATCTTCCCCTTCTTTTGTCACTCACCAGATATCCAACAAAAATGGCTTTTTCAGAAGTCTCTCAAATAGTAAAGAAAATATTTTTCTATAAAATGGCAATTCACAGTTTATCCTTAAATATATCTTGCAAGTCTTCAGAAGTTCATGCCTGCTGATAAATCATATTTTGGTATATTTTACTCCATTTTTGGATTACTATTTACTACATATAGCATGCAACTAGGGTACACAATGACAAATTTATTCCTGTTTGGATGAAGCAATGAGAAATAATTATTTTACTTCAGGTTGCAAAAAGAATGACTACCAAACTGCAAGAAAAAAAAAGTTGCAGTTCTAAGACATTGTTTAACCAGCATCTTGTTCAGTATAACTATAACTTCTTCTTCTACTTTTGGCTGCTCCCTTTAGGGGTCGCCACAGCGGATCAGCTGTTTCCATTTCTTCCTGTCCTCTGCATCTTGCTCTGTCACACCAACCACCTGCATGTCCTTTCTTACCACATCCATAAACCTTATCTTAGGCCTTCCTCTTTTCCTGTTACCTGGCAGCTTCATCCATTTTTTCCCAATATACTCTGCATCCCTCCTCAGCACATGTCCAAACCAATGTAAGCTTGCCTCTCTGGCTTTGTCTCCAAACCTTCCAACCTGGGCTGACCCTCTAATATACATATTTGTAATCCTGTCCATCCTCGTCACACCCAGTGCAAATCTTAACATCTTCAACTCTGCCACGTCAAGCTCTGACTCCTTTTTGTCAATGCCACTGTCTCCAACCCATATAACATAGCTGGTCTCACTACCCTCTTGTAGACCTTCCCTTTCACTCTTACTGGTACTCGTCTCTCACAAATCACTCCTGACACTCTTCTCCACCCACTCCATCCTGCCTGCACTCTCTTCTTCACCTCTCTTCCACACTCACAATTACTCTAAACTGTTGATCCCAAGTATTTAAACTCATCCACCTTCGCCACCTCTACTCCCTGCATCTTCACCATTCTTCTATCCTCCCTCTCATTCACACACATATATTCTGTCTTAGTCCTGCTGACCTTCATTCCTCTTCTCTCTAGAGCATATCTCCACTTCTCCAGGGTCTCCTCCACCTGTTGCCTACTCTCACTACAGATCACAATGTCATCTGCAAACATCATAGTCCATGGGGACTCCTGTCTGATCTCGTCTGTCAACCTGTCCATCACCATTGCAAATAAGAAAGGGCTCGGAGCTTATCCTTGATGTAATCCCACCTCCACCATAAAAGCATCTGTCACTCCCATCGCAGACCTCACAGCTGTCACACTACCCTCGTACATATCCTGCCCCCACTCTTACATACTTCTCTGACACTCCCAACTTCCTCATACAATACCACAACTCCTCTCTAGGCACCCTGTCATACGCTTTCTCAAAGCCCACAAAGACACAATGCAACTCCTTCTGACCTTCTCTGTACTTCTCCATCAACACTCTCAGAGCAAACATCGCATCTGTAGTGCTCTTTCCTGGCATGAAACCATACTGCTGATCACTAATCATCACCTCCCTTCTTAACCTAGCTTCCACTACTCTTTCCCATAACTTCATGCTGTGACTGATCAATTTATATAACTATACCTAATTAGGTAAAAACAGATAAGAAAAAAATATATAAACACAGTTACAAAAAACATGGAACATAAACTACAAACTGTGCTTTGTGCTTTAGTCTTCATCCCTTGACCTGGTTTCCATAGATACTAAATTCAGCTGCTGTGGTTTTGCAATGTTTGATGTCAGAGGAAGCAAGACTTTTATTTCTCAGCTTCTTCTGCATGGACTGGCAAAGGTCACACTGACTGTTCTGAAACTAGAACTTCCCTATTGACACAGGTCAAATCTTGTGTAAGCCATGTCTAGCTTTAAGTAGATGTGCTGCTGATAGGAGGGTTATTTTATACTAACAGCTAACAAGTACACATGTAAAAACAAAAGAAGGAAAAGTACTAGGACACAGTTTACTAAAGTCCTTTGTGTTCATTCTTCACCTTGAGTATGTTTTGTTTTCATATATCAGCAGCTGAATATAGATATGAAAGGCTGTACATTTTTGTTCTTGCAAAATGTTACTACACTTGAAAGAAAGAGTATCATCAACTGACAACACAGAAAAGTACAGTTTTGTACCTACCATAAATGTAGATGTTCGAAGATCCACATTGCTGCAGTCCTTACATATGGGTAGTCCGCTGTCCTCGGTCGGCCCGAATACCAAAGTATTAGGCTGACGTCGGTCAAGGCGCTTAAAACTGACATCAGGACGTCAGGGTACAAAAGCGCATGACCGACGTCATTTCCTCAGTCTTTTCTTGCCCCAGATGTCAGAAGGCCCTAACAAGACAGGCCACAGCCAAAAACCAGCAACACCCAACCAACCACCCGTGCACTAACCATATTTACAATATGTACAACACAAACCACACCACCACCTTCAACAACAGAGGGAAGGAGGGAGGTAATTGGACTGCAGCAATGTGGATCTTCGAACATCTACATTTATGGTAGGTACAAAACTGTACTATGTTCTTCATCTCACATTGCTGCAGTCCTTACATATGGGTAGAATCCCAAAGCAGAGGTAAGGGAGGATGGCAAAACTATAAAGCATTAGGAGCTGCCAACATGCCTTGTAAAATTGCAGTTGCAAATCCAGCCCTAGATTTAGAGTAAAGTGGAAGGTGGTAATGCTTAGAGAAAGTATGCACTGAACTCCAAGTAGCTGCTTCCAAAATATCTTTAGTAGCCACCCCTTAAAAAGCTGTAGAAGTGGCAGTAGCCCTAGTGGAATGAGGCCTAATCCCAGCTGGAATCTCCTTACCATGATGGGAATAACAGAAAGCAATACAAAAACCAATCCACTTAGAAATAGTTTGTTTTGACACAGGTTTGCCCTGAGAACCCAAAGCAAAAGAAACAAACAACTGCTGAGACTGCCTGAACCCTTTAGTTCTGCTCAAATAATATCGCAACTGTCTGTGAATATCCAAAGTATGCAAAATCTTTTCCCCTTTATTTTGGGGGTTTGCATAAAAAGTAGGCAAATGAATAGTTTGGTTTAAAGCCACACTAGAAACCACTTTAGGCATAAAAGAAGGGTTAGTACGCAAAGACACCCTGTCCTTGTGGAAAATTAAGAAAGGCTCAACTGCCATAAGGGCCTGTAATTCAGAAACCCTTCTCGCAGAGGTAATGGCCAACAAAAGCAGTCTTCCAAGATAAATATTTCAACTCTGCCGATGCTGCAGGCTCAAAAGGTTGTAGAGTGAGTTTCTCCAACACAAAATTGAGATCCCAAGCAGGAGTAGGAGCTCTACGTGGGGGTCTTATATTCTTTGCCCCTCTAAGGAATTGCTTAAACAAAGGCTGAGAAAATAATGGTGGGTCACAGTCATAGTGAGCAGAGATTGCTGCAGCATGAACCTTTATAGAGGAGAAAGACAAACCTTTGTCCAATAACTCAGTAAGGTATTGAAGCGCCACACTTAAATTAGGTTTAGCAACATCAAAGGCCTTTGCTGTACTCCAAAATAAAAATCTCCTCCATTTAGCTGCGTAAACTTTCCTTGTACTAGGCCTTCTGGCCTCCAAAATAACATTCAAAACTTGTTGTGGAAGCTGAGACCCTCCAGGGTTTAAACCAGAATATGCCAGGCTGTCAGATGTAGAGAATGAAGTTTGACATTGAGTAAATGACCGTTCTCCTGAGACAGCAGGTGAGGAATCGAAGGCAAAGGCCATGGAGGCTCCTGTACCAGACTTCTCAGTAATGGGTACCAGTGCTGTCGAGGCCAATCTGGAGCTATTAAAATCATGTTTGGCTTGTCCTGTCTGACCTTCAGCAGTACCTTTGGGAGGAGAGGCAGAGGTGGAAAGGCATACACGTGAAGATTGCTCCAATTGAATGAGAGAGCATCCACTTTCCAAGCTGTGGGATGAAACCTTTTGT
Source organism: Protopterus annectens (assembly GCF_019279795.1). NCBI lineage: Eukaryota > Metazoa > Chordata > Ceratodontiformes > Protopteridae > Protopterus > Protopterus annectens. The sequence goes on from NC_056726.1 coordinate 1,398,372,155, forward strand.
GCAAAACTTTGGCAGCTGGTAATTTAGTGGAGAAGCGAACAGATCTATGTCTGGAGTTCCCCATAACACTGTCAACCTCTGGAATACATGAGGATCCAATTTCCACTCGTGGGGATCCATAATTTGTCTGCTCAACACATCTGCTAAGGAGTTCTGTGCTCCTGGCAGAAACCTTGCCTGAAGATTTAGCTGTAAACTGAGAGCAGTCTCCCACAAAATCATTGCTTGTCTGCATAGAGGATAAGAATGCGTTCCCCCTTGCTTGTTGATGTACCACATGACAGTTGTGTTGTCTGTTTGAATCAACACCTGCCCTGGAAGAAGTAAATCCTTGAAAGCTATCAATGCAAATTGGACTGCTAACATCTCCTTTAAGTTGATATGTAGATGTTGAAGTCTGGCAGGCCACGTGTCTTGTATCCATTTTCCATTTAGATGAGCTCCCCAAGCTTTGTCTGAAGCATCTGTCGTTAGAATCTGACTCGCCTCTGGCCGGGTCACAGAGAGTCCCTTGTTTAGGTGACATTCCTGAGCCCACCACAAAAATTCCTTTTGAATGCAAGGTATTATTTGAATGACAGTGTCCAAATCTTGGCAGTGCTGTGTCCATACATTCTTGAGATACCATTGTAGCTTCCTCATATGCAGTTTGGCATTGGGAAGTACCAGAATACAAGATGCCATGAACCCCAAGGCTTGAAGGACTGTCCTTGCAGTCAGCCTGGACTGATGAGACAACTGGTGGAAGTAAAGAGAAAGATTCTTTTGTTTGTCCGGGGTCAAAAAGGCCATCTGGGATGCTGTATTCAGTCTCACACCCAGAAAGCACATGTCCTGAGAGGGTACTAGACTGGACTTTATTTTGTTCACAGAATACCCCAGGCATCTTAACACTGCCATCACATACTGTAAATGATGAAGAAGTTCGTCCTTTTCTTGGGCCAGTATCAGGCAATCGTCCAAATAAGGATAGATCTGTATTCCTCTCAGCCTGAAGAAAGCTACCACTGGAGCCAGAACCTTCGTGAACACTGTGGGCGCAGTAGATAAGCCAAAGGGCAATGCAGAGAACTGATAATGTGAAGCCCCAGCCCGAAAACGCAGATACTTCCTGCAACTGGGCCTGATAGGAACATGAAGGTAAGCCTCTTTGAGGTCCAGAGTCACCATCCAATGATCTTTGCCCAGCAGAGGTAAAAGCTGTTGTAACGTTAACATTTTGAACTTGGGAATGTCCAGACATGTGTTGAGGATGGATAAATCCAAAATTGGTCTCCACGTGTTTCCTTTCTTTGGTACTAGAAACAGGCGAGAATAAAATCCTAGGCCCACTTCTGGCAGAGGAACCGTTTGTATGGCCCCTATTTGAAGTAGTAGAGAAACTTGTTTGCGAGCCTCTAGTCTTTGCTGAGGAGGAACGTCCAGCATGCCTTTGAAAGGAGGCAAAGTATGGAAATAAAACTTGTAACCCTGGTGTATGATATCCAATACCCATTTGTCTTGGGTAATCAACATCCAATTTTCCTTGAAGAGTGCTAACCTTCCTCCCAAAGGTGCTGCCAGGCAAGAAGGATCTGGCAGCTGAAAAAGTAGGTCATTGGGCCTGTTTACGAAAGGACTGGCCCCTGCCCTCACCCGAAGATTGTGCAGGTGAACTCCCTGTTCTAGGCCTGAAAGAACTCTGAGCTCTGCCCCTACCACGTCTAGATCTACCCCTAGACTGAGAATCATAAGAAGGATACGTCCACCCCTTAGCAGGCCAATTCCTACTAAACTTCAGAGGCTGAACTTGCAAAAAATCCTTAACAGCCTGCATAGACTTAGCCTTGTCTTCCATTTTCTTCAAGACTGATTCCACAGGTGAACCAAACAACACATCAGACTGCAAAGGAGCATCCAAAATCCTTGTCTTAACATGGTCAGATAAATTCTGATCCTTTAACCAGGCATGCCTGCGAAGAACTGAGCCAGTGGCAGCCACCCTAGACGAGGCCTGCACAGCATCAAAACCACACTGTAATGAATGCTTACCCACTTGTTCAGAGACATGCACCAAATCTTGCAACTCTTTACACTCAATGCCTTCCGCCAGAGCATCCACCTTAGACTTCAATTGAGAAAGAAGAAAGTTCTGATATTTCAACATATGAAACTGGCAATTCAAAGCCCTCATAGCTAAGGTAGAAGATGTATAGACCTTCTTTCCCCATCTATCCAAAGCTCTGGCTTCTTTATCTAGAGGAACCGGATTTTTTACAACAGAGGCCTTGACACCCTTAGGTCCCTGACTAATAGTTTCTGGGTCCGCCCTAGGACTCTTATAAAGATATTTATGAGCCTCAGGCACCCTGTAATACCTATCCGGTTTAACAGGAGCAGGAGGCAGAGAATCAGGATTAAGTGAAGCCTCTGCAAACACATCTTCCACAACATCCAGAACAGGAGGTATAGCCAAGGGCCTATGCTGGGGTAACGGCAAAAACTCCCTAAGCCTTTTCCTAGAATCAGAGAAGTCCTGACCTTCCCACTTAAAAGGTTCCCTCATAGAATGAAGTGTCTCTGTAAAAGAAAAATCCTCTGGAGGAGAAGCAGAAGGAGTGGAATCATCTGCATCAGAATCCGAATAAGGAGAATACTCCTGCAAGTCTTCAGCTGAAGACTCTGAAATATCTGAAGCCTGCTCAAAACTTCCCAACTCTGGCTCCACCCTAGGTCTCTTATCAGGAGGGGGCATAGAACCTCTAATCAGAGTAATTAAATCTTCTGCCATTTTAAGCATGTGCTTCTTAGGCACAGACCCTGCTGAACTAGGAGTGACACCAACAGAAGCTGAAACTGGCCTGCCTCTGGGAGAAGCCTTGGAAACAGAAGGAGAAGGCCTAACCACCCTAGGAAGGGAGGGGAGTACAGTAACTAGGGAAGCCCCTTCAGCCTGACCTGCCTCCTGAGAGACCACCTCCTGCAAAATCAAAGTCTCCCCCTGAGACACCAGAGAAGTCTCCGTCGGAACCACAGGTTCCACTGAAGCCTCTAAAGAACCGGCGTCCGGAACGGATGACTCATCTTGCCTGGGTTTAACTGTTTTGTCTTTGCGCTTCTAAGCGGGCGCCGGAGAATCCGACGGCATATTATAATTGCACCGCTTCCCAAAGACCAGCCTAGCACAATCCAACCTTCGCTTAATAGTGCGTTTATTGAACCTAGCACAAAAGCGACACCCAACAACGTCGTGCTCAGGCCCCAAACAAGGAATACACAAAGAATGATAATCCCTATGCGGTATCTGTTTCCCACAAGAAATACAGTTATTCACTTTTTCTGACATCCGGTAAAACACTGAGGCAAGAAAAAAACAAAATAATCCCCAACGGGGTACTTAGCCAACTTGGATTCGGTCTGAAACTCCGAATTTGAAAAATTTCAGAACGCCGAACGGCACTTGCAACGCTGCTTCTGCATCGGACCATGCGGCAAAAAAGACTGAGGAAATGACGTCGGTCATGCGCTTTTGTACCCTGACGTCCTGATGTCAGTTTTAAGCGCCTTGACCAACGTCAGCCTAATACTTTGGTATTCGGGCCGACCGAGGACAGCGGACTACCCATATGTAAGGACTGCAGCAATGTGAGATGAAGAACATCTGTTAACAGTACGTCTTAGACATGAACAATCAGAACTTAGCTTCAGGATTATTCTCAAAGCCTTGTAGGGGAGTAGACGGCAGGACTCATACAGTAGTATGACACACTGAAAACAGAATGGTACAGGTACTTTATACTCAAACAGAAAAACAAACTAAATGTGATCTGGAAACGGAGTAATTTGTGAAAAAATAACCATACCCAGCATGGTTCACAGAATGGTTGCACGAACATGTAAGTCATTTTTTGTTTGCAGTTTTATGACTCCCCATATTACCATTCTCACACTGCCTATTAAGACCTTGTTGTTTTATTTTATGAATGAAAAAATAACAGTTTCTAAGCTAAGTATATTGCTATGTAAACTATTTAAACATATGGAAACCTTACATCATGTTCTCTGACCCCTGATTCAGTGCATATTGGCAATAATAACATATTAAAGCCCTACAAAGTAGCACTAGTAGAACTTTAAACGATTGTAGCTCAGTGGTGCAACAGGTAGTATTGTCACATTACAGCAAAAGATTCTCAGCTGGGGAGCCTTCTGTGTGGAGTTTGCACGTTTTCACTGTGTTTGTGTGGGTTTTCTCCAGGTGCTCTGGCTTCCTTCCCTATTCCAAAGACATGCATAAGTGGATCTGACACTATAAACTGGCCATAAGTGTGTGTGCATATGTGTAGCTTCGAAGAACAACCTGGCAGTATGAACACTGGAGCTTAATAACTGTCACTGTTGAAGTGACACCATAATCCCTGTGTACAAAAAGGGGTTTTGGATAGATAATTACTATTTACTACATATAAAATTACATTTACTTCCCATAATATCACAAGAAATATTGCTGCACCGTGTAGTTTTCACCTCTAGGTTACATTTATTTAATTGTTGGTTTGCTTGTTTGTTGCTCATTACAGGGAAAGTCCTGCAGCAAAAAGCTTCACTGTATAAAAAAAACCCTGATTTCATTTTAAATTATATCCAAAGCAGTTTGCCTTTGGAAAGTGCATTTCATTTTAGAGTAGCTCATCAACCTAAGCAATGTGCATTTGGGAAGTTTGTGTATTTACTTGTTGTGTTTTTTTTTTTTTTTTTTTTTTGCAGTTGTTAATCATGAATGTCCATCTGGACAGTCAATAGTCTCAAGGAATATGAATTCACAACATATACAGTAATAACAATAACAACAGCTGCCAATGTAAAGCAATAAGTGACAAAAGATACAATAAGGACATTGATACATTTAAAAGAAACAACATAAATCAAAAAAGGTGTAGTTGGTAACATCAGTACAGATACACTGAAAGTAGTATAATATGAATTAGTACGAATACACTTGGAAATTCTGACAGTAAAATATTATTTTATTTCCATTTTTTCTGTCGGATAATGCAAAAACCACCTCCTCCCCCCAAAAAGTATTTCAGTCACTGCCTGGGTGCATAGCACAAAACAGGTACAGAGATGTCAAATATAGAGGCAGAAGAGGTAAAATACAGGAGAAGGACAAAATATGCCTTCAACTATAGTAACATTTGCAAGATGAAAAACATTTACACAAATCTCAGTTGCTGCACAGACATATGTCATAGTGCAGCAAGCTTTGCAACCCCTGAAAGTTTTGCTTTAAAATGCATTCATGGCACAAGTGTCAGAAGAATGGCAGCACTGCATACCCTAACCAAAATGATCCACACTGTTTAGCTGGTGAGCAAGTTCATTTTAACAGTCTATAAACAAGTATAGTGCAGCTAAGGACTTTGTTTTAAGTTGAAATAATCATTTTAGCAAAACATATGCAAGATGCTACAATAAGTGACTACACTTAGGTGTATAACCTACAGAACTGCAGCACTACCATCTACTGGTTCACAGATTTGCAGGTAGCTATGAGGCACATGGTGTCTGTCTGTGACTCAGACAGTCCCCCATTCAACGTTCATGTACCTTTAGCTGATGACAACCTGCTTCTTTACTTGGTCAGCTCCACTCACTGCTTTAAGTACAATGTCTTGAGTGTGTGCAGCCTTACAGTACATTTTTTGTCCAGCGTAAATCCTTATCCTCCTCAACCCTGGCCTAATGCAAGGCTTGGCCGCAAACCCCAGAAGCCTCATTTTCAGAAGTCTTGAAAATTCAGAACAGAATAGATCTTAAGTGAATTCTGCAAAACCATTCTGAGAGACTCTTAGAAGCCAGGGAGTTAGACCTGTGACAATAATGTCACCCAATGGCTAAAATCAGAGAGCAGTGTCAAGCCTGTTATTTAAAATAACAAACTCCCATGTACTTGTGCACAAACAAATGTTAGCTACCTCTTAAGGTAAATTAATAAAGGTCTACAAAGGCTGCAAACCATCAACAATAGAGTGGTGCATATATACTCCTAAATAAAAGTGAAAGTGCTTGGAAAACTAACCAGTAAAATCCCGATAATGATATACAAACACAGTAGCCATGGAAAAGCTATTGTGATTAGTTCTCCTGTGTAGTTACAGAAGGAAATAATTCAGTCATAACAGAAAAAAAAAAATAAGTAACATTGTTAAGATATTTAACAAACTGTGGTCTTATCTTGGAAAATGACTCATCAGAAAACATTTTTTCAATGTTGGGAACATGCATCTTTGTTTTCAAGCCAGTAATAAAAGTTTCTGCAATCATACAGAAAGACAAGGCCACAGCAAGGACTCAGCAACGTAACTGTAGTATCTAACAAAAATGAGGGCTCACATCAATATTTAGTCTGAAAGTCAAAATACAACATAAACCACACAGCAAAAGCAACAAACAGAATTAAAAATAACTGGCTCAGCATTTCTTTATCTGCAGGCATATTCTGACAAAAAGTCAGAAATAATAATATGTGTGTGTATGGATGCTTGCTTTAAATTATTTCTGCTATCTTTAAGTTTTAAATTCCACATATAGGCATACTTTTATGACACATCTTTGTTACACAGAAATGCTTTAATAAACTAAGCCTTGTGAGAAACCTAATTACACTCATGAAAATGACAAGCTCCTCACTAGTAATGTAAAACTGGCGACAAGTTGGCCATTAGCTCTAGGCAAATCATGACCTGAAGTCAAGAGTTGATAGGTTCATATCTAAGTATTAGGCTAGCTGCCCTTCTGGACCATTTTAAGCTTAGCCCATTTTCCTTCAAAGGTGAGAATCAACCCCTGTACCTTGTGTCTGTAAGGCAAACTCTTTAACCATTATGCCAACCCCTAATTGCAAAAAAAGAGTTGAGAACTCCAACAATAAAAATGCAGTAAAGTGAAGACAGAAGGCTGAGAGTAGCATTTAGAATTAAATGCATCAAGTCTCTTAACAGCATGCACAAAATCCATAGTATGAACATTTTAACAGAATTCAGACTACAAACAAATGCATTTCAGTGCAGAACGTTGACTGCATTTGGTGAAGAACTATAGCAATATGGTGGAAAGGAAATAAGGAAAGGAGACGCAGAGTTATGGAACAGAATGCACAATGTAGTAAAAATGCTCAAGGATTCCTCAATTTTGTTATTGCTAATTCTCTTCACCCCTTTGTTCCTCTCCTAACCAAGGATGCTAACCAAAATGCTACACACTGAGGCACACAGTGTTCTTACCAACGTCTGCCCACTCTATACTAATACTGTCACTAGCTCCTTAGTAAAATCTGACTATCTAGCAGTAACCTTCACCTTTAAACCGGACTTTGAAATCCCCAAAAAACTCACAGACTTTTGTGTTTACCCTAAAACAAACCTCCTTCTATTTACAGACCATCTTATCAACTATAAATGGTACAATCCACCAAATAATAAAACCAGATGTAAGTCCATACAATACAATTCCCACATAAACAAACTTTACAAACAATAAGAAACTTCAAGATATCTGTAACACATCTTCATTCTTCCAGTAAAAACAGGATTCAAAATTAAGTAAAACCCTCAACCAACAAGGAGTATAAGGGCTGATATGAACTCAGGATCACTATTAGGTCCAAAGATAACTACAAGGTCTTCTTTAGTTACATTAGGAAACTTAAAAATGTTCCCCTTTACTCTATGGAACTTAACTTCCAATGGAATCTCCCATGATGATCTAAAAGTCACTGATAATGTCACTGAGGACAAACTCAGTATTAACTTCACAACCACAGCTCAGCCAGAAGTTTCTTCCATCATCACGCATATCCAACTTCCCAAAATCACATTAGACCTGGTTAGAGCTACAATATCCAAAACCAAAAATACTAGCCCCATGGAAGCTCTCTAAAGTAAGTGTCAAACACTTCATTGCCAAGACCCTCTTCAGTTTACGTATCTACTCATGTTAAATCCCTGAAATGTGGAGAATGGTCAAAAATGGCACCACTGTACAAAGATGGCCCCATGAAAGACCCTGGAAACAGCAGACCTATTAGCTTTACAAGTATCATCTACAGAGATTGCATGCACAGTTGATAAACAGTGACACTGACAGGCTGCAAAGTCTGAACCCAAACCAATATGGATTTGTAAAAGATAGGATGTGGCTATTAAATCCATTTGATTTCTTCAAAAGGATTAACTACACCCTAGATAAAAGCCTAATAGTCCAAACTGCTTACTTTGACTACGCTAAGGTAGCTGACATCATACCATAAAATTGCATCATAAATACATTTTCTCAGCTTAAAATAAAATCAGTGTATATAATAAAAATGAATAAATATACGCTAAGGCAACACGTTCCAACAAAAGTAAATAAGATAAAAGTCAATGTCATAAACGGAACGTGAGGGCCTGTAGAACTTCTTAATTACCAAATCTCTGTAGTATCACCAATAAGGTATCAGCAACAAGATAAAACATAAGCAGCAAGATAAAAGTCCATAGCTGAGCAAACTTCACTTCTTATATCCAACACAGTACCAACGATTGTAGTAGGAACGTTCTTTATTCACATAAAGCAGACTCAGTAAGCACTTTCATCATACACGGCTTCTTCAGACTGTAACAAACATTCTAACACCACAGTCTTTAAATACATTTCACACAGATCTAAACAATCATTCAATCACCATATAATATAATCATTTAAAGAGACCATGAACCCTATCTGATATTCTTACTTAGCTAAAAAATAGCGAACTACTATAAATCTATACATAATTATGTACAATCATTTAAAAACACGTACATATATATAAAATGTATGTTTAAAAATCATTAATAAGTTAATTTGTTTAGAATACAATCCCCAAGCGTAAATGCATGGATTAGTGTAACAGCCTATTTAATCTTCTTCTTTTCAACATGGGATGGATACTAACTTTGTCATTAAGACCGGGATGAAACTCCGCTCTACATCTCAGAATCCACCTTAATTCCATTTCCAACGTGTAGTTCTCAATATCCCCCCCTCTGGTATTACTGTGGATATATTGCATTACAAGAAAAGTAAACGTATGTTGCTCACTAGCGGACATCTGATGTTTGGCTAATGCATTGTTAGGGTCCTTGACCCTCATTTTGTAACAATGCTCCCTGATTCTCTCTCTTAATTGCCTGTTGGTTTTACCAATGTAAAACGCAGTACAGGCGGAGCAAAGTGCAAGGTAAACAACGTTCATAGACTTACAATTTGTCCCTGTCATGAAGGTAAAAGTCTGCCCAGTAATAGGTTGCTGAAAGATGGTACTATCATTGATAAGTCCACATTGGTTGCAATTACCACAGGCACTAGTATTAGAACCAGGATTGGAATACCTGGTACCACTTTTATGACAAAGAATCTCTTTAAGGTTCCTCTTATTTTTATACATGTACTTTGGTCTTGGACCTACCACTTTCCGAATTTCCTCGTCAACACATAGTACTGCCCAGTGTTTCTCAATAATATTCTTCACATTATAGACATCTTGAGTGTAAAAAACAGGTAAACTAACACCAGTATCCCTATTCCTCGGTGTATCCCCATTTCTTCCAAATTCATTACTCCAACCATTACCTGAAAAGTATGGACGGGCTGTAGTAGCCCTTAGTCCTCTGGTTTCTTTAATAACCCTATCTACTTCAACCCCATTGTATGATCGATCTGTTAACCTACTTCTCAAACTCGAAATCTCTTCATTATAGCCCTCATCTATAGGGTTAAGGCGGGATGCTCTCATGGCTTGACCTCTCATTACATTATTAAAAACATGTAGGGGGTGCATACTCATTCTATGCAGTAAGGTATTCTTTAATAATGGTAATGGTTGGAGTAATGAATTTGGAAGAAATGGGGATACACCGAGGAATAGGGATACTGGTGTTAGTTTACCTGTTTTTTACACTCAAGATGTCTATAATGTGAAGAATATTATTGAGAAACACTGGGCAGTACTATGTGTTGACGAGGAAATTCGGAAAGTGGTAGGTCCAAGACCAAAGTACATGTATAAAAATAAGAGGAACCTTAAAGAGATTCTTTGTCATAAAAGTGGTACCAGGTATTCCAATCCTGGTTCTAATACTAGTGCCTGTGGTAATTGCAACCAATGTGGACTTATCAATGATAGTACCATCTTTCAGCAACCTATTACTGGGCAGACTTTTACCTTCATGACAGGGACAAATTGTAAGTCTATGAACGTTGTTTACCTTGCACTTTGCTCCGCCTGTACTGCGTTTTACATTGGTAAAACCAACAGGCAATTAAGAGAGAGAATCAGGGGGCATTGTTACAAAATGAGGGTCAAGGACCCTAACAATGCATTAGCCAAACATCAGATGTCCACTAGTGAGCAACATACGTTTACTTTTCTTGTAATGCAATATATCCACAGTAATACCAGAGGGGGGGATATTGAGAACTACACGTTGGAAATGGAATTAAGGTGGATTCTGAGATGTAGAGCGGAGTTTCATCCCGGTCTTAATGACAAAGTTAGTATCCATCCCATGTTGAAAAGAAGAAGATTAAATAGGCTGTTACACTAATCCATGCATTTACGCTTGGGGATTGTATTCTAAACAAATTAACTTATTAATGATTTTTAAACATACATTTTATATATATGTACGTGTTTTTAAATGATTGTACATAATTATGTATAGATTTATAGTAGTTCGCTATTTTTTAGCTAAGTAAGAATATCAGATAGGGTTCATGGTCTCTTTAAATAATTATATTATATGGTGATTGAATGATTGTTTAGATCTGTGTGAAATGTATTTAAAGACTGTGGTGTTAGAATGTTTGTTACAGTCTGAAGAAGCCGTGTATGGTGAAAGCGCTTACTGAGTCTGCTTTATGTGAATAAAGAACGTTCCTACTACAATCGTTGGTACTGTGTTGGATATAAGAAGTGAAGTTTGCTCAGCTATGGACTTTTATCTTGCTGCTTATGTTTTATCTTGTTGCTGATACCTTATTGGTGATACTACAGAGATTTGGTAATTAAGAAGTTCTACAGGCCCTCACGTTCCGTTTATGACATTGACTTTTAAAATAAAATCACACACAGTCCACTGCATAACCAGCTAGCTCTTTGACACAATTCACTCTGTTAAGGTGAAGGGTATTTCCTCTAGTCAGAAGTGTGTCACCAACAGGGTTCCACAGGGCTCTGTCTTGGACTCCCTGCTGATTGGCTTTTGTTTCTCAGCAATCAATGCAAATGTCAAGGGACCGTAGATAATTATGTTTCGAGATGACTGTAAACTGGGTGCAAATGTCAAAACTCAACACCTGGTTTGTCAATCATGAACCTACCTTAAATGCCAAAACATGCAACAGAGTAATGTTTGGAAAGGACATTACCTGCTCCTCTTACACATTACTAGTACCCCTCTCTAAACAGATATAATTATCTGGGACAGGAGTACATAAGTTGATAATCTCTCTTTCTTTTCAAAATCATGTCTTAGCTGTGGTTAGGAAGTCATGCTCAGCTGCCCTTTTAGGGGTACCTCCACCACAGGTCCCATGCAGGACTGGTATCTTATTAGACCTATCTTCAAATACAGTGCCTCTTGTAGAATGTAATTCACAAAGCATCTTGACCAATTTGACAAACTTAAGATTTTAACCAAGACTATTTCTGGCCTACACAAATTATGCTACCCTGAAAGGCTAAAAAAACCATCCGTCTACTCTGCCTCTTGCAGACTCTTCAGGGGTAATCACTGTTTAGTCTTTCAAGCACTGAAAATCCCTACCCTTTATAAAGTCTTCCATCTTCACAGAATTAATAATCTGTTTAATCCTTATGCCAAAGACTTCAACCTTAACTGAAACATCAACAACAGCTGGTGGTGTGACAAAGTTATAATACACTGCACTGCACTGCAGTCTCTGCCTTTGGAATAAACTCCCTCTGAAAATTAAACAAAGTAATACCCTATCTTCTTTCACAGACTGATATGGCAACTGGATATGAGACCATATATTCATGATGGTGGTAATGTGGAACTAATATACCTTCTACACCAAAGGTTGTCATGGCTAAGCTTCTTGGCAGCCCTTCAGCCATAAGCTTAGTATGAACCTATGGATGTAAGTAATTACAGCGTGTGACAGTTCTTTGAAACCTTGCTGCATACCTTTCTCCAGTGTATGCATAATGTAAAACTGTTTGCTAAAATAGAACAATTCTTCTAATACACACTCAGTGTCAAGAAATGACATGTGATTATATGCATTATTTCCAGGTTAATGCTAACAGCAATGTGAAATGCAAAGTAAATGTCTACAGAGACTACTAGCTAATCTAAAACATCATATTATGTTTTCCTCAGGATAAAAGTAATTCTGCATCTAAGACTTTGTTGAATTTTCTGGAAAAAAACGTAAATTAAGTTGTATAGTCATGAATCACTAAACTAGTCTGAGATGAGGCCAGTCAAACACTTCTACTGATTGTCAGAACTCTGAGGAACACACCATGGTCAGTCATCCTGGATGGAAGGGTGGAAAGCATTCTGCTGCCATCAGAGACTGAAAGGGATTATGTTTTTGTGGAGGAAGAGAACATGACAAAAACACAGAGCAAAGTAAAATTTGCTGACAGAACACCTGCCTTTGAAAGTGCACCTAAACAGACAAACTTGCTACTGCACTACAAATCTGTTACACGTTAATGTACGTAACTTCATGGAACACGCAATTTAAGTAAAATTCAACATTTTACGGTTACAAACTCCCTTTATTTTCTACATGATTTGAAATAACTCAGTTAGTCTTGTTCAGCAGCTGTCTAAGGTTTAATATTGTAGAAGCAAAACCAAAAGCTTGACTATCACGTATTATAGTGAAAAGTAGAGCACTAATATGCAAGTGATGACCAAAAGAAGAAAGGACTATTAAATGAAATTTCATTTTCATTCAAAATAAAAACAAATTACTCCATCATATACACCCCCATTTAATCTATGTGCTCATTCATTCTTTTTTTTCCACTTTTTGTCCCCACCACCTTTTGATTAACAGCCCACTCTATGGCCAAGTGACTAATTTGTTCAGTCATCATTAAATGCAAGAGTTGGCCAACAGGGATTATCATTAAACAGCCAACAAGGGTGGTTTAAGGATTTTTACATTATGGCCCTAAATTCCTGTGCACACTCAGAGCAGAGGAGCAGAGGAAGGGGATCATTCAACAGGTTAACTGTACTGGTTCTCCCTCATTATTGCAAGGGATTTTGCCAGCCAGCAGCACCACCTACCAACTCTGAAGCACAGGAAATGACTTCTCTGGTCTCTACCAGGGAAATCACACTTCCATTTGTGCACCCTGAGTGCCCACAACCTTCGCCTTTATCTGAAAGAGGGAGCATACCATGTGCCTTCACTCTCTCTCTCTCCCTGTCTCAATCTTCCAATGCTGGGGCCACAAACTGAATCCTAGTCACCTGGGTCATAGTCAGGGCTCACTCTCTCTGTGCCATGGAGTCAGGCATTAGTTGAATTACTTTTCACACTAGGGAAGAAATCTGAGAATTGCTGTGGACTACTACATTGCACATGGCATAACTACATTACCACCAAAAGGGACAATTTTATATAAAAAAAAAATTTCCAAATGATAGTCTGGCAGTTTGCACTCAGGACTAAAAATATGAGCTGCTTCTTATACTCCTGCATTTCACTTCCTCAGCTTCCATTAGCTTACTGTGTGACTTAACAAGGCAATGTTCCAGGGAAACTACACTAGGCTTCTCAATGGCCTCCTGGACTGTATGGTAAATACCTAAAGTCTGAAGTGGATTTTCAATAGGCTTTCAGTGTTTGCTCATGAACCCAACAATAGTTTCAACAGAGCGCTAACATATCTTCATACTAAGGGTGGTATCGGTTCAACCCTCTCTGTTGGCAGTTTAGCACAGACCCACAGGCAGGTAAAACAGTACAGTTGTGTACACTTACCATAAATGTAGATGCTCGAGTGTATTCATTGTTGCAGTCCTAACTTGTGGGATTTCCTGCTGGGAAAGCCCTTGGCTGGCCTGACTACCAGAGAAAACTCTTTTCCCCTCCCAGGCTGGTGGAGACCCTGACCGACATCAGTACACTTAGGTATAATGGGAGTCAGCCTGTATCATGAGATCAGTATTTTCTTGTCCCCTACAAGGAACAGCCCTAAGTGAGCAGGAGGGAACTAAAGAAGTGGACCTTAACAGCAGGGTAGCCAAGAGTGGTGACCCTTGGCTGGATTAGTTGGTTATTAGTAGGCTACCTAGTAGGCTAAGGGGGCAGGATGTATGAGAAAGAAGACTGCAACAGTGAATACACTCGAACATCTACATTTATGGAAAGTTTGCACAACTGTGCTATGTTCTTTGTGTTTCACTGTTGCAGTCCTGATTTGTGAGAAGATTCCCAAAGCTGAATTGAAGGAGGAATGAGATTATGGAGAGGAGAGGATGCCCTGCAGGATGATAGTGGAAAATCCTACTCTAGACTTAGAAAAAGGTTGCCAAGTGGTAGTGCTTTGTGAAAGTATATACAGATAACCAGGTGGCTGCTTCCAAGATGCCCTTAGTAGGGACCCCATTCAGAAAGGCTGCACAATAGCTGTGGCCCTAGTGGAGTGCGACCTAATAGTTTCAGGAGCCTTTTTGCCATGATGGCTGTAACAGAAAGAAATGCAGTGGAAGATCCACTTAGAGACAGTCTGTTTAGAAGTTGGCTTCCCCTCAGAGCCAGGAGCAAAGGCAGTAAAGAGGTGGTCATATTTAGTCAAGGCTTTTGTTCTGTCTAGATAAAGGCAGAGCTGACTGTGCACATCCAAGGAATGAAATATTCTTTCCCCTTTGTTCTGAGGGTCAGGGAAGAATGTAGACAGATGAATAGCTTGGTTTAGATTAAGTATCAGTGACCACCTTGGGCATGAAAGAAGGATTAGTTCTGAGGGAAACCCTGTCTTGGTGGAAGATAATAAAAGGTTCCACTGCCATGAAGTCTTGTAAGTCAGACTCCCTGAGGTGATAGCTAGCAGCAGGGCTGTTTTTCCAAGTAAGAAAATTTGCAGGAGCATTAGGTGCAGGTTCAAGGAGGAGGAAAGTCAGTTTTTCTAGGACAAAACTGAGGTCCCATGGATGAGTGGGTTTCCTCCTGGGAGGCCCAATGTGAATGTCTCCCCTAAGAAACTGTCTTAACAGGGGATGGAAAAGACTGGGCTGAAATGACAGATGCATAAATTTTAATGGAGTAATAGGAAAGGCCTTTATCCACCAGACTAGCCAGGTATTCTAATATGGTAGTAATGTGTGCTGAACTGGAACCGAGGTGGTGCTTCTGGCACCAAATAGAGAATCTTTTCCATCTAGCTGAGTATGACTTCCTAGTGCAAGGTCTTCTACACTCTAAGAATGTCCTGCACCTGCTTACTTATATTGCAGTTTGGTGCTGAAGAATTATCCAAGCTGAAAGTCTGAAGGTTGGGGTGCACAACCCTTCTCTTGTTTTGGGTGAGGAGGTCTACCCTCTGAGGTATCATCATGGGCTCTGGTTGGTGAGCTCAAGGAGGAGAGGATACCAGTGATGTCTGGGCCAGTCTGGTGCTGTCAGTATTACCTTCGGACCCTTTTCCCTTATCTTTAGAAGTACTCGAGGCAGACCGGGCAAGTTGGGAAATGCATAAATGAAGAAGCAAGTCCATGGGAAGGAGAAAGCATCTGTTTTCTGTTTGATCCTGGCATAGAATTTTTTTCAGGTGAGCATTGTCCTTGTTGGCAAATAAGTTTACCTGTGGGACTTCACATCTCTGAGTTATGCCGAGAAAAATTTCCCAGTGCAGATGCCATTAGTGGGGGTTCATCAGGTTTCTGCTGAGATGATCTGCTAGAGAATTTTGAACCCCAGGAAGGTACTGTACCATGAGGTGCAAGCCCAGATTTTGTGCAGTTTCCCAGACTGCCATCACTAGGCGGCACAGGGGATAAGAGTGTGTGTCTCCCTGCTTGTTTATGGACCACATGACTGTGGCATTGTCTGTTTATACTAATAGGACCCCTGGTTCCCATTTTTCTTTGAAGGCTATTAGGCCTTTTTGCAGTGCAATACGTTCTTTCCAACTGATGTGTCTGTCCTTGAAGTGAACTTCCCACTTCCCTTGTGATTGGAGGTTTTGAAAGTGAGCCTCCCAGGCTGTCTCTGAGGCATCCATGGTGAGGGTTTGGTCCTGAGGAGTGAAACTGAGGGGAAAGCTCTGATTTGGGGTACAAGCCTGTACCCGCCATGCAAACTCCTCTGTTTTAGACAAGAAATCAGTTGTATCTTGACCTCTAGGGACTGAGAGCTCTGGCACCATACATTTTTGAGGTACTAATGAAGCTTCATCATGTGCTGCCTGGCCAGGGGAACCATGAAGATACACAAAGCCTTATATCCAAGTGCTTGGAGAAACTTTCCGGCTGAGATGCAATTTCTCTCCTGGATTTTTTGGAAGTAGCTTGTCAAAAAGGAGACTTTGTCTGGAGGGATGAAGGCCTTTTGAAGTGAAGAGTCCAGGGGTGCCCCCAGAAAAACTATCCTTTTAGTTAGGGCAGTGTTGGACTTCTGAAGATTTATTGTGAATCCCGGGGAGGACAGGGTGTTTTGGGTAAATTTCATGTCCTTGAGAACTTTTGACAGGTCTGTGCCTGTATCAGGCAGTCGTCCAGGTAGGGGTATATTTGGACCCCCTTGGTCCTGCACAAAGCAACTGCAGCTGCTAGACACTTTGTGAAAACACATAAAGTGGTAGATAAGCCAAAGGGCAGAGCTGAAAATTGACAGTGACTGGAGGCTGCCAGGAAGCGAAGATAGCTTCTGTGAGACTTACGAATTGGAATGTGCAGATAGGCATCTTTTAGGTCTCGTGAGACCATGAGAGCCTGAGGGGTTATCATGGGTAACAGTTTTTGAAGTGTCAACATTCTGAACTTTAGCACCAGGAGAAACTGGTTGAGGTTGGACATGTCCAAGACTGGGTGCCAAGAACCTTCCTTCCTGGAAACTAGAAACAGCCTGGAGTAAAAACCTTTTCCTTTTTATCTTCTGGAACTGGTTCCACCTCTCACGGAGAACACAAGATTTGATTTTGGGCCAGGGCCTCTGACCTTTGACTTTGTGGAACATCTGGATAGCCTGAGTATTTTAAAGGCTCTTTGAAGATGAGTTGGTAACCATTTGAAATAATGTCTAGAACCCACTTGCTGAAGTAATATGGGTCCAGCTTTGTTTGAAGAGTGACAACCTTCCTACTAGTCTTAGGGTGTGGACAGGGGGGAGTGGGGGGTGGATGAGTCATAGTTGCTCTCTGGAAGGGGCTTGGGATCTAAAACTGTCTTGTCTATAGGCATCTGAGGTCCATTGCCGGCTTCATTGCAGCTGTTGCCAGTGCCTATGGGTCCCTTTCTGCTGTGGTTTCCTCTGTCCTAGACTGGAGCAATATGACCAGTGTTTAGCTGGAAAGTTCGTGCTAAACCTAGGAGGCTGTACTTGGAGGAAGTCCTTCACTTCGCTTTGTCCTCCATCCTTTTGATAACTCTGCCTTAGGGCCCGAGAGAAAGTCTTTGTCAAGGGGGGCATCCAAACGATTTAATTTAACATGGTCTGGACGAGATTGTTTCCTAAGCCATGCATGCCTTCTAGTAACTGAGCCCGTGGTAGCTGCATGGAAAGAAGCTTCCATGGCATCATAAGCACAGTATAATGAATGTTTAGCTACCTGAACACTGGAATGACAGAGATCTAGAAGCTCTATAGAATGTTTTTTATCCTCTAGAGAGGTGATCTTCTGTTTGAGCTGATCTAAAATGGTTTGTTGATACTTGATCATATGAAATTGATAGTTGAGGGCCCTCATAGTAAGGGTGGTAAAAGTACATAACCTTTTCCCAAACCTATTAAGGGCCCTACTCCCTATCTGTAGGTAAAGGTTCTTGGATGAACAGGCTTTAGCCCCTTTAGTCCCAGTGTGACCACCTCAGGGTCAGCATCAGAATTTTTAAAAAAAGTATTTGTTTGAGTTTTGTACCCAACAAAACCTGTCTGGTTTAAGTGAGGCAGGGGGAAGAGAATCAGGATTCAAGGAGGAATCCTGGAAAATATCTTCCACTACTTCTAGCATGAGTGGAATAGCCAGTGGTTTGTATTCAGGTAAATCCATGAACTCTCTAACCCTCTTCTGGGGATAATCCTGTTCCTCCCACTGAAAATAATGCCTCATAGCATGGAGGGTCTCTGCAAAGGTGAATCATCTGGGGGAAGGCAGAGAGTGGGTTTACCTCAGAATCTGATAAGCAAAAAAACGACTGCAGGACAACCTCTTGGTTAACCATGAAGACCACAGCTGGAAAAACTGGCCGGAACCAACTTTTCTTGTATTCAACCAATTTATTGTATAATCCAAAAAGTCACGAACAAGTAAAACAAACTAGTAGATCAAGCGCTTTCGCCCGGGCTCTCCCAGGCTTTATCAAGATACTTTAACTCCATAAAACATTTACTTATATACCAACCATTTAATTAATTAATTGTTTGATTGTTTAATTAAAACAATTTTTATTGTTAAAGATCCTTTGAAAATGTATGTTTGTGCTTAAAGCTACCTCGTTTTCTTAAAATATTATATTATTACGTGGGTGTAACCTACCCATTGTGTTTATATCTGTGTATTATAAGGTCACTTTGTGTGTGTTTCAAATACTTAGTATTTGTTAATACAACTTGTATAAAATCTCCCACATTTAAATTAAATGATTCTATATTGTTGGTCTTCTTTAAAATAAGTTCAAATAAGTTAAAATTGCAAACGGACTTTCTTTAAAAACGGACTTCTTTTACGGTACTGTGCAAACCTAATTAATAATAAAACTTTCTTTTTAAATTAATGATGTTACTGTGATTTAATGTACAATTGAATTTTTCTTAACTTATTTGGTACAACATTAGCATTTCATGGATTTGTACTTGGACCTTCCTATTATAAACTAAAATACTTTTTTGTTGTTATTATTAAACTAATATGGCTTCTATATTAATAAATGTTCTCTTGTTCTATCTATTTTATAAATAATTAAAATACTATAAGTTAATTGAATAAATATTTCTTTCCTTTATGAAAATAAATTATTTTTTATTATATAAAATAAATTTATAAATAGGTCTATACCTAAAATAATTAAATACTATATTTCTATTTGATGTATGTTTAAAATCTCTTTAAAATTTAATCTTTTTTGTATGTGTAAAGTTAAAATTCATTTACTTCAGAATCAGACTTATCACAGGATGTACAGGGGAGGCCTTCATCATACCAAGACTTCTCTACGTCCTCTTCTGATTGAAAACAATCTGGGAAAACTTCAGAAGAAGCAACTCTTTTCCTTTACCTTTGTGGGGCATCCCCTGTGGCCCGTCTTGACCTAACAATAGAAATCAGCTCCTAAGATAGTCTTATCGTCCTGATGGGATTCCTGTAAAAGGGAGCCAGTAGGCCTAGGTGAAGGCCCTGCCACAGTACCTTTCTTTGGGGTGGCTGTGTCTTTGGGTGTAGGAGCATCCAGTGACCTGGCATCTGTCTCTTGAGAGTGGTGAAAAAGCACCAGTGTAGGCTGAGGTCTTGTTTGGAGTCACTGGTAGAAAAATGTTCCTCAGAAGTCAAGGCCCGCTGAGTGTCTCCAGACCTGACCGACGAGCCATAAGCAAGGGCTTGTAAGGAAGTAGATGGGACTGACAGCATGTTGGACACTGAAGGGGTCTCGACAGAGGCGTGCATCACAATTACAGACACTGAAGGGGGCTGAAAAAGAGCCTCACCTTCTTCAACAATCACAAACTTAGAGGGAGAGGCAGACAGTGAATGGTTGTCATCTGAAGACCTAAGCCTTTGTTTCTTTTCATCTTTCTTATGCTTAGGTTACTCAAATACAGGTCAACCGGCGGATGCCATTGGATGCGAGTGAGAAGATTCCTGACTAAGGAATCTTGCTAAAAACTCAGCCCTACTCCTAACAATCCTAGTGTTAAAACGAGCACAAAAATGGCAACTAGGGGCAAACAGGTAACACAAAGGGAGTGAAAGTCTGTGTGTGAGATTTGCTTACCACAATGGAGACAATTATTTACTTTTATCTGACATGAATCAAAAGAAAAGAAAGGATTTCCCCAACAGGGTACTTATCTTTCTGATGACAGCTTCTCTCTGGTGCGGAGTGACTGACACACTTGAACACTGCTTCAGGCTCTAACGGCAAGAAAAGACTGATATCATGATGCAGGCTGGCTCCCTTTATACCTGAGCATACTGAAGTTGGTCAAGGCATCCACCAGCCTGGGAGGGAAAAGAATTTTCTCTGGTAGATGGGATGGCCAAAGACTTTTACAGCAGGAAATCCCAAAAGTCAGGACCGCAACAGTGAAACGCAAAGAACATAATGGTTTACTAATAAGCCTAATCCATAAGTCCTATATTTGATTCCTTCATTCTTATTAAAATGGTGTGCATCACTGATGAAGCTACTACCCAAACTGTGCTTTCAGGCTATTACATAAGAGGCACTTACTTGTGTACAGTAGTCCTACTGGTTAACAGATAAATAAAAAAAAAGTTAATTAAAAGAAAAAATACCCAATCTCTGAAAAGATAAATTACATGTGATCTGATACAAACTGTTCCTTGTATTAAACACCTTGTAAAAGTAAAACAAGATCAGTGTTTTACACGTGACAATGAAGCTGAAAATATACAGATTTTGTAATGGTGGGATATCAGTGCAAAACATTTGGCAAAGCACAGGAAGGTGATTATGCACTAACAAATGCATACACTTTCTAAATTACCGACATTCTTTTCCCACTGTTATAATGTATTACTGTTGTCCAAGAAATTATATTGGATGTGTCAGGCTGAATGTTGTTCATACAGTAGCGGTGCATGTTGTACAACTTGATAGTCTATAATTTGCTGTTTTCTGTGCTGGATTTTGATTGTTGCACATGGAAGTATGAACATCAGTTTCAGAGCCCATTGCATACCACCTCATGGAGCACATTTGGGTCATGCACAGAGTGATGTTTAGGGCTTACTGTTAGAGGCAGATCAAAATAAGAGTGATTCAGGCACTGGCTCAGGACCCACAACTGCAGAAAGCCCATGGCTAGCTACTCAGTATCTGTTTTTTACACATTATCCCGAAAACAGAACACATCATCCAGTTCTCAGGTTTTTAGACTTTAAATTTAGCTTGGAAGTACATTTGACAGCACTTCCATGTTTCCCAGGCCTGCAGTGCATGTGTTCTAGTCATAAGAATGTTGAGCAGGCCTTAAAAAAAAAACAATGAATAGTGCTGTTGTTCCTATACCATCCTCTTCTGCAGCTGACTGGATCACCAAACTTGAAAGCCCTTCAGGAACACCAAGTAACAGAGAGCTGAAAAGCTTGGAAAGTTTAAAGAATAAATTCAGTGGCTCTGGTATTGGGGTTAAGATATGTGGTTTGGTTTGATTTATTTGTTTAAAGCTTGCTTTGAGAATTTTCTTCAGACTAGCTCAGCAGGTTGTGCCTTCTTGAAAAGTTTCATTATCACTGTGATTGACTGTGCGTGCTAGCAGCTTTAAGTTTAATTTTTAAGTGTTTAGAACTCTAAACTGTCCCTGGCGTCACAGACCTTCCCTTCTTCCCTGACTTTAACTTGTATTTTGCTCTGATTTTTTTTCCTGGCAAAACATTGAGGACTACTGTTACTAAACAATTACAGACGTTTAAGTTTCAAACTACATATCCTTAAGAAAATGTATACTAATGCAAAAACTGTTACTACAGCAACTTTCTACACAAATAGCAGCTACATTTTTATAGATAATAGTTGCAAGGCTTGCAGTCCAAG
Source organism: Protopterus annectens (assembly GCF_019279795.1). Lineage (NCBI taxonomy): Eukaryota > Metazoa > Chordata > Ceratodontiformes > Protopteridae > Protopterus > Protopterus annectens. The sequence goes on from NC_056726.1 coordinate 1,398,394,144, forward strand.
GCACCGCTGAGAAACCTATCCCAAATTCCCAGTTGTCCCCAAGCACTGTCTGGTAAGGTGACTTGTTCAAGGTCACACAGTAGGCAAATAAGGGTTGAGTGAATCAAACCCTGTACCACAGGAACTACAGTTCACAGACTTCAGTACCAGCTGCCAAACTGAGAAAACCCACATGAGCACAGGGAGAATATGCAGACTCCACAAAGAGCGCTTCCCAGCTGAGAGCTACACCGGGGCATCTCTTGCTGTGAGATGAGTGCTAATTACTGCACCACCATACCACATGCAATACATTTAAAATCTGTCTTTAATTCTGTCTCTTTGTTCCTCTGTCCCTCATTAATATTACTTTTTGCTCCATCCCTGATTTTTATGCTAGTGGATGAAAGGTTTATTTTTATCACAATCAGATGAGGTATACAAAGCAAACTGACTATAACAGCATCATGGGGTTGGAGGCTTTTTGTCAATGAAAATATCTTACTCTATTGTCATTTCTTCAGCTTAATCAGTCAGCTTTGTTGGACTAGTGTACATTTCTTAAGGCTATACATTTGTGTAAAATAAGTTGGAAAAATACTAAGTGTAGCTACGGTTTCTGTGTTGAAATTCTATAGTTCTCTAATGTTCCTGATTTTGTCTCCTACTTTGTGCCTGATATCCATAAAATGTGTGGTTTTCTGGAAATCATTGGGTATTTCAGTCACTAAACAATGGTATAACAATATTAGAAAAACCGATCCAAGCGGGGTTAATGCCCCTAGTAGAAAGCACAACGAAATAATACTAGAAACAAACACCAGGAGCAAAACAATGAAGTGCATGAAAACGATAAATCCAAGTCTCTTAAGTATCTCTCGTTCCAAAGAAATCCACAGAAATCCACAGAAATCGAGGTCAATAAAACGTAAAAATAGTTTAATTGAGTGCACATAAAATCACGGTTAGCGCTTTCGCTTCACAGCTTCATCAGACCGGTCTGATGAAGCTGTGAAGCGAAAGCGCTAACCGTGATTTTATGTGCACTCAATTAAACTATTTTTATGTTTTATTGACCTCGATTTCTGTGGATTTCTGTGGATTTCTTTGGAACGAGAGATACTTAAGAGACTTGGATTTATCGTTTTCATGCCCTTCATTGTTTTGCTCCTGGTGTTTGTTTCTAGTACTAAACAATGGTAGACATTCGAGTTTCAGACTTCATACCCTTCAGAAAGTGCACACTAATGTAAAACTTGTTATTTTAGCAACTATCTATGTATAAAGGATTAATATTCAAAATCTGTCCCTGATTTTGGGCCTTTGTCCTTCTTTGTTTTTTGATTGTTCCAGATTATTGTTTTTTTTTTATATCACATATGAGGTATTCGAAATAAAGTGGGTATAACTGTGGGTGGGGGGAGTAGGCTGTCTGTAGATGAAAATAACATAGCCTCCTGTTGTTTGCTCAGTTTAAACAGTGTAGCTGTGCAATACTACTGTGCATCTGTGAGAAATAAGCTAGAGTACTTACTATGGATACTTAGTGTTTGTGTGAAACAAGGCTGAGAAACATTACTGTGTCCATAATTATTTTTTTAAACTTTTAACACAGACATCCGAGGTGTATGGGGTCAAAAATGAGGTTATAAATTTTGGGTAAGGGCATGGCCTGTGGATGAGAATGACCGTCCCTGCTGTCACACTCAAATTAAATAGTCATTTGCATCCGGAAGGGCATCCAGCGTAAAACATTTGCCAAATGAGATATGTGGAAAACAATACAGATTTATATACCGGATTGGTCGAGGCCCAGGTTAACAATGACTGCCACCAGTACTGCTTGCCAACAGGGTGCTGGTGGAAATTGGGCTACTGTTGGCTGAACGAGAAGGAGAGGAAGAGGGGGAAGGCATGCCCAAATGCAGGAATACAGGAGAAAGGTTAGGAGTGTGGTAGTGAGGGTAAGAACTTCGAATGTTGGCAGTATGACTGGTATAAGGAGAGAGCTGGCTGATATGATGGACAGAAGAAGGGTTGATATATTGTGTGTGCAAGAGACCAGGTGGAAAGGAAGTAAGGCCAGGTGTATTGGAAGCGGGTTCAAATTGTTCTATCATGGTGTAGATGGGAGTTGAAATGGGGTAGGGATTATCCTGAAGGAACAGTATGCCAAGAGTGTTTTAGGTTCATAGGTTCATAGGTTTATACTAGGCTATCTGCCCTAAGGCATTTATAAACCTAGCCCAAAATTTTGTGGCTTACGCCACCCCTTATATGAAAAAATACTGTGCCCATTAGTTTGTTGTGCCTCTGTCCAGCAGTGACACAGAGATGATTCCCAGGATAAACCTACAATCTCCCATCCAAAGGTCAAGATTTCTCTTGAACAGAGCCAGCGAGGTGCTCTGCCTCACATGGATCGGGATTTTATTCCACAGCATAGGGAGTCTCTGAGTGATAAATCTATCCCTCCAGCATGTCCTATTTATATCCGTGCTAAGGTTTAAGTCACTTGCTCTAGGGGTTTTGGTGGATTTGGATTTTTTGAGGTGGAGCATGTCCATTAATTCCGGGTTGGACATGGCCTTGTATGTCAGGCACATGTCACCTCTGAGCAGACGGTATGCAACTGAATAGAGCTGGAGTTTCTTCAATCTGGCAGCATATGACAGATTTTGGAGTCCCTTTATCCTTTTGGTGAGGAACTTTTGGGGTCTCTCCAATTGCTGCAGATGTCGGGTGAGGGGCATTGTACTCGATCATTGGTCTGATAAGTGAAGAGTACAGGGGAACAATGACCTCACTAGATCTGGATGTGAATCCCTTCATGATCAGGTGGGCAATGTAGAAGGTCTTTCTAACCACTTTAGCAACGTGAGTGTCAAAAGAAAGGCCACTGTCAACCTGGGTCCCCAGGTCCCTGATAACCTCTTCTGTGCTTAGTGGATTGCCACCTATATGGTAGCTTGGGGTTACCTTGTTTTTCCCAAAGGGTATGACTATACATTTTTTGGCGTTTAACTTCTGGCCATGGCTCTGGCACCTGCTATGTGTTTCCGAGTGTCCCTTCTGGCGGATATTCGTGTCCGCTGTACTTTCCACTATGGCCCAGTTTGCAGTCGTCTGCAAACTTTGTCAGCCAAAGTCCTCCCATGTTGGCCTGTACTTCTGAGAAGTAGATGCCGAACAATAGGGGCCAAGGACCGAGCCCTGTGGGACACCACTTGTGACCGGCTTGGAGTCAGACATAGCGCCAGCAACTCTAACCCTGTGGGTTCTGTCCTTAAGCCAGTTTGCAACCCATCTTGTGACATATGGGTTTACATTTAAGCTGGTAAGTTTTTCTACAATACCCGAGTGGGGTATTGTGTCGAAGGCCTTTGCAAGGTCAAGGTAGGCTGTATGGACTGCCTTTCCCTCATCAATGGCCTTGGTGACTGTTTCGAAGAAGTCGACCAAGTTCAAAAGGCATGCTCTGCCCATGACGAAGCCAAACTGGGTCGGGTCCAATGTCCGCAAGTCCCCTATATCTTTGTTTATGAGCTCCATTATGATCCTCTCCATAGCTTTGCAGACTAGACTTGTTAAGCTTATGGGGCAGTAATTACCAGGGTCCGTAGAGGCACCGCCTTTGTGGAGTGGGACCACAGTTGCCGTACGCCACTCCTTGGGCATGTATCCTGTGGTAAGGCTGAGATTAAACAGCTGCCTTATGTGCGGGTTTAATTCCTCATTTAGCTCAGTAGCACACAGCCGGGGACACCATCCGGTCCCATTGATGCTGTGTTTTTAGCTTTAGAGAGAGCAGCTTTCACCTGCGCATTTGAGATGTCTGGGAGGCTACACTCTGCTGGGATAGTTATCTCTCCTTTAGGGGAGAGGGTGAAGTTTGCACTGAACCTGTCTGCCAGTATGTTGGCAATGTCTGTGGGTTCAGTGATTTTTGTATCATTTTGGACTAATTCTGAGCATATCTGGGAGTTTCCACCCAGGTTCCTAACATAGCTGAAAAAGGCCTTATGATTGTCCTTTGAATCCATGGCAATTTTTCTCTCAAAATTGGCCTTAGTTGATTTTATGAGTGCTCATATTTTTTTACTAATAATGATCAAGGGTGACTTCCCTTTTATGGATTTTGTTCTATCATGTAATAGCTTTCTCCTCTTATTGTAAAGTTTGTTAATGGCTGGGGTCCACCAGACTGGACGTTTGCCCTTTGTGGAAAGAGTCTTGGTTTTATTTGGGATTGCCTGATCCATGCAGTCCTGGAGGTGTTCATAGAAGGCATTTGTAAGGGCTTCCGCAGCTTGGGTTGTGGCTTCCACTGGCTCAGGGGCTTTGAAGGATACCACACCAGTCTTGAGTAGTGTGAAGTTTGCTTTAGAAAAGTTCTTCACTGTGTTTTTTTTGTTTGGGGTGGGGGCGGGATGTGGATTTCCAGTGAGATTAGTTTATGATCAGATCTCACCAATGAGGGATATACTTCCGGTGTGGAGCATTTTGCCCCCATGTTTGTGATAATGAGATCTAGTATATTTTCTCCTCTCATGGGAACAGTGACTAGCTGTTCCATGGCATTTGAATTTATGAACTCCAGGAACCGTTGGGCTAGAAAGTTAGGGCTTGAGTAATGTTCCCAGTCTATATTCGGGTAGTTGAAGTCACCCAATACGATGGTGTTTGGAGATACATTTATACCCTCCAGTGTCTTCAGGAAGGCTGTGTGGGGTTTCTGAGTTTGAGAGGGTGGCCTGTAGCATGCTACAATTTGTAGAGCAGTTTTGCCTATGGTTAGTTGCACCTGGATGGTTTCCGAAGCTTTGTGCGTTGCCACCAACCTGGAGGTGTGGGTATCCTTTATGAATATGGATACACCCTCCTTTTGTGGTGTGGTCCGGGTTTTGGGGCGGAACGCATGATATGAGGTAAAACCTAATAGTGCCGGGTGCTCTCAGGAGCCTTGAACCAGGTTTCAGTTACAGCACAGACATCGATGTTCTCCATACTGAGAAGGGCCTCGAGTGCGTGCATTTTGAGATTTAGACTTCTGGCATTGAGCAGTATTACCCTCAGTTTCTTCCCATTTTTGTTTTCTAGAGTGGTAGGTTTAGAATTTGAGCCTTGCCTAAAAAGGCACTATGGGGTGGCAAGAGCCTTAGCCAATATCCGGAATCCCAGGGTGACAGGTGCAAGCCGTCCCTTGAAGCAGCGTGGCTTGTCAAGCATGTCATCCCAGGCAGACAGACACTGGATCCCCTTTGAATGACACCAGACATTAAGCCAATTGTTAAAGCTGATCATCTTGTCTCTATATTGTGGCATCATTCTTGGTGAAGGAAGGATACTGCTCAGGGTCAGGTCATACCTGCCTGGGCTACATAATCAGAGAGCTCCTCTATGTCTCTTTTCATGTAGTCCAGGGAGGTACGTCTCAGGTCGTTCACACCAGCATGGACAATGACTGTGTCATATTTGTACTTGCCGTGGAGTGACCAGAGTGCTTGTGTTATGTGGCGGATTCTAGCGCTCGATAGGCAGCTTACTGTGACCCTCTCCTTGTTCAGCCTGGTGAGTGGGACGTCAGTGTGTCTGACTATGGAGTCACCTATGACAAGTATGTTTGGTGTTGTATTTGGCCTTAAGGGCTGTGACTGCTTTGCACACTGCTTTTGTGGTTTATGTGTTGCTTGTGGGGTGTCTTGAGGTAGCAGTTGTTTGGGTGTCTGCTTTGGAGGCCTCTGCTGTTTAGGTAAATTTTTACTCAGAGCCTCCGAGTATGTCTTTGTGTGTTTATGTGTTTGATTTTGGAGGTAAAAAGAGTGTCAGATGGAGTGATGTTTATGAAGCTGGAAATTGATGATGTAATGATGAATGTTGTTAGTGCATATGCTCCGCAAGTTGGGTGTGCGATGGATGAGAAAGAAAAAGTTTGGAGTGAGTTGGATGAAGTGGTGATGACTATAGCCAAGGGTGAGAGAGTGGTGATTGGAGCAGATTTCAATGAGCATGTTGGTGAAGGGAACAGAGGGGATGAGGAAGTGATGTGTAGGTATGGTGTTAAGGAAAAGAATGCAGAAGGTTAGATGGTAGTGGATTTTGAAAAAAGGATGGACATGGCTGTGGTGAATACATATTTTAACAAGAGGGAGGAGCATAGGATGACATACAAGATTGGAGGGAGATGCACACAGGTGGATTATATCCTATGCAGGAGGGCCAGTTTAAAGGAGAATGGAGACTGTAAAGTGGTGACGGGTTAAAGTGTAGTTAGGCAGCATAGAATGGTGGTCTGTAGAATGACATTGGTGATCACGAAGAGGAGGAGGAATTTGAGGACAGCACCAAGGTTCAAATAGTGGAAACTGAAAAAGGGTGATTGTGAGGTAGAGTTCAGAGACGTGTTAAGACAGGCACTGGGTGGCAGTGAAGAGTTACCGAACAGCTCGGTAACTACAGCAGAGCTAAGTAAGGGAGACTGCTATAAAGGTGCTTGGTGTAACATCTGGAAAGAGGAAGGAGGACAAGGAGACCTGGTGGTGGAATGAGGAAGTACAGGAGAGTATACAGAGAAAGAGGTTGGTGAAGAAGAATTGGGATTGTCAGAGAGATGAAGAAAGTAGACAGAAGTATAAGGAGATGAGGTGCATGGCAAAGAGAGAGGTGGCAAAGGCTAAGGATAAGGCGTATGGAGAGTTGTATGAAAGGATGGACACTAAGGAGGGAGAAAAGGACCTGTACCGATTGGCTAGACAGGGGGACCAAGCTAGGAAAGATGTGCAGTGGGTAAGGGTGATATAGGATAATGAGAGAAGGGTACTCACAAGCGGGGAGAGTGTGTTGAACAGATGGAAAGAGTACTTTGAGGGGCTGATGAATGAAGAGAATGAGAGAGAAGGTTGGATGATGTGGGGATAGTGAATCAGGAAGTAAGGACAGCTATGAAGAGGATGAAGAATGGAAAGGCTGTTGGTCCAGATGACATACCTGTGGAAGCTTGGAGGTGTTTAGGAGAAATGGCAGTGGAATTTTTAACCAGATTGTTTAATGAAATCTTGGAAAGTGAGAGGATGCCTGAGGAGTGGAGAAAAAGTGTTTTGGTACCGATTTTTTAGAATACTGCTGATGTGCAGAGCTGTAGTAACTACAGAGGGATACAATTGATCAGTCACAGCATGAAATTATGGGAAAGAGTAGTAGAAGCTAGGTTAAGAAAGGAGGTGATGATTAGTGATCAGCAGTATGGTTTCATGCCAGGAAGGAGCACTACAGATGCGATATTTGCTCTGACAGTGTTGATGTAGAAATACAGAGAAGGTCAGAAGGAGTTGCATTGTGTCTTTGTGGACTTAGAGAAAGCATATGACAGGGTGCCTAGAGAGGAACTGTGGTATTGTATGAGGAAGTCAGGAGTGGCACAAAAGTATGTACGAGTGGCGCAGGATATGTACAAGGGTAGTGTGACAGCGGTGAGATATGCAGTGGAAGTGACAGATGTGTTTAAGGTGGAGGTGGGATTACATCAAGGATCAGCTCTGAGCCCTTTCTTATTTGCAGAGTGGTGATGGACATGTTGACAGATGAGATCAGACAGGAGCTCCCATGGACTATGATGCTTGCAGATGACATTGTGATATGTAGTGAGAGTAGGGAACAGGTGGAGGAGACCCTGGAGAGATGGAGATATGCTCTATTGAGGAGAGGAATGAAGGTTAGCAGGACTAAGACAGAATATATGTGTGTGAATGAGAGGGAGGATAGAGGAATGGTGAGGATGCAGGGAGTAGAGTTGGCCAAGGTGGATGAGTTTAAATACTTGGGATCAACAGTTCAGAGTAATGGCGAGTGTGGAAGAGAGGTGAAGAAGAGAGTACAGGCAAGGTGGAGTGGGTAGAGAAGAGTGCCAAGAGTGATTTGTGACAGACGAGTACCAGTAAGAGTGAAAGGGAAGATCTACAAGAGGATAGTGAGACCAGCTATGTTATATGGATTGGAGACAGTGGCATTGACAAAAAGGCAGGAGTCAGAGCTGGATGTGGCAGAGTTAAAGATGTTAAGATTTGCACTGGGTTTGACAAGGGTAGACAGGATTAGGAATAAGTATATTAGTGGGTCAGTCCAGGCTGGATGGTCTGGAGACAAAGCCAGAGAGGCGAGATTGCGTTGGTTTGGATATGTGTTGAGGAGGGATGTTGGGTACATACTGGGAAAAGGATGCTAAGGATGAAGCTGCCAGGTAAGAGGAAAAGAGGAAGGCCTAAGATAAGGTTTATGGATGTGGTGAGAGAGGACATGCAGGTGGTTGGCGTGACAGAGTAAGATGCAGAAGACAGGAAGAAATGGAAACAGATGATCCGCTGTGGCGACCCCTAATGGCAACAGCCGAAAGAAAAAGAAGAGGAGTTTGGCTCTGCAGGACTAGTGTACATTTGCATAAAGTAAGTTGTAATACTTTACCGTGGTCATTTTTTTAAATATCACAATCAAATATTTGCATGTAAACAGCTAAGTAACTGTAAATGATAGTTAAACACACCAGCAGATCATAATAACAGCAGTTCAATTAGTCCTTTATGGCTGAAATGTCCTGAAATGGGTATTATTGGTTAGTAGACTTTATTTAATTTCTTTATGGAAAAGTGTTCAAAACAACTCATGTTTAAAGCAAATACACAAATCTTACTTTATTAAACTATAAATATAAACCTGCTAGGTAAATGCATATTTAAAACAACCAGGAAAATGAATCCAAAAGAATCTGTGCATTTATGTGTAATTAAAAAAAAAAAAAAAAAAAAAAAAAAAAGTGTGAAATTTACTTGATTTGACTGCATGACAAGGGACTTAGTCATGGGGTTAGTAGAAGGGTAAGACTGTTTTACTGACAGGTACAATTTCATTGATATTCTAATTAGACCACTGAAGTCCAGAGTAGTGGGAAAGTACAGTTATGTACACTTACCATAAATGTAGATGGTCGAGTATATTCACAGTTGCAGTCATCACACTTGGGTTATCTGCCTTGCAGGTAGCCCTGAGTCGACCCGAATACCAGAGACTTAGTATTTCTGCATCGGATGCTGTTGCTCCTGGACTGACGTCAGGTCGTCAGGGGTATAAAAACAGGCAGCCAATGCCATTATATCCATTTTTCTTGCCCCAAATGTCAGGAGCCCCCAAATAGGGAGCTAGGTTATGGTGGGAAAACACCACCAGTAAAAAGTAAATACCAGTACTTAGTAGAAATAGCCATAGAGAGGAGAGAGAGAGAGAAACAGGGGGCTGGTGGGAGGGAAACCAGGACTGCAACAGTGAATACACTTGAACATCTACATTTATGGTAAGTGTACACAATTGTACTATGTTCGTGTTTCACTGTTGCAGTCATCACACTTGGGTGGATTCCCAAAGCTGAGGAAGGGTGGAGGCAGTCAAGAAGAGTTAGGGCTAGCTAGAAGGCCTTGCAAGACTGCTGTAGCAAAACCTGCCCTTGATCTGGAAAAGATAGGCAAGTGGTAATGCTTGGCGAAGGTGTGTACAGAACTCCAGGTAGCAGCTTCCAGGATGTCCCTGGTAGGGACTCCTCTGAGAAATGTTGTAGAGGTAGATGTTGCCCTAGTGGAATGTGTTCTAACCCCCTCAGGGGTTGGTTTTCCATAGTGCTTGTAGGAGAAATGGATGCAGTGTGCCATCCATTTGGAAATGGTTTGTTTTGAAATGGCCTTGCCCTCTGCCCCTGTTGCAAAGCTGACTAGTAACTGGTCAGATTTTCTGAAGGGCTTAGTCCTATCAAGGTAGAATCTGAGCTGTCTGTACACGTGCAAAGAGTGCAGGATCCTTTCTCCTTTATTTTGTGGATTGAGGAAGAAGGTTGGCAAATGGATGGATTGGTTGAGAGCAACACTAGACACCACTTTAGACATAAATGAAGGGTTGGTCCTGAGAAAGACCCTGTCAGCATGGAAAATAATGAAGGGTTCCACAGCCATCAGTGCTTGTAGCTCAGACACTCTTCTAGCTGAAGTGAAGGCTAGAAGCAAAGCTGTTTTCCAGGAGAGGAATTTTAACTCTGCTGAAGCAGCAGGTTCAAAGGGGGGAAGTGTGAGCTTTTCCAGTACAAAATTAAGGTCACAAGCAGGGGTGGGTGCTCTCCTTGGTTGCCTTAAGTTGTTTGCCCCTCTCAGGAATTGTTTTATGAGAGGGTGAGAGAATAGAGGTGGCTCAATGTTGTAATGAGCCAAGATGGCAGAGGCATGGATCTTAATGGAGGAGAAGGACAGGCCTCTGTGGAGTAGTTCTGCAAGGTAATCCAGGATTAGAGGCAAGGAGGGCAGTGCTGCGTCCTCTTCTTTCGAATGAATCCAAGAACAATACCTTTTCCACTTATCAGCATAGGATGTCCTTGTACTGGGCCTTCTGGCTTCAAGGATGACGTCCAGCACCTGTTTGCTTAGGGTTGCTGGTGGGGTATTCAAGGAATAAGCCAGGCTGCAAGAATTAGGGTTTGCAATTGTGGATGCAAGATCTGTCCCTCCTGCTGAGAGAGCAGGGTTGGGGTCTGGTGTAGGCTCCAGGGTGGCACCGTTGTCATGCTGCGCAGGAGTGGGTACCAGTGCTGGCATGGCCAGTCTGGGGCAATCAGAATTGTCCTTGGCCTGTCCTATTTTATCTTGAGCAATACTCTTAAGAGAAGGAGCAAAGGGGGGAAGGCATAGATTGATAGGTTTTCCCATTGAAAGGATACGGCATCAACTTTCCAGGCCCTGTTGTGAGGATTCCTGGTGCAGAATTTGCTGAGCTGGTGGTTGTAGGGGGAGACAAAGAGATCCACCTCTGGGGTCCCCCACTTCTGAATCAGAAGTTTGAAGGTGCTGGACTCCAATGTCCACTCGTGTGGGCCTAGGAGATTTCTGCTTAAGTTGTCTGCCAATGAATTTTGTTTGCCTGGCAGGAATTGAGCTTGTAGATGGACTTGGATGTCCAAGGTCGTGGTCCACAGGGCCATTGCTAACCTGCAGAGTGGGTAGGAATGGGTTCCCCCGTGCTTGTTGATGTACCACATAACTGTGGTGTTGTCTGTTTTTATCAGCAGTTGTTCTGGAAGGAGTAGGGATCTGAAAGCTGTCAGGGCATTCTGTACAGCTAGCATCTCTTTTTGGTTGATGTGCAGATTAATTTGACTTGGGCTCCAGTGGCCCTGAATACATCTGCCAGGCATGTGAGCTCCCCATGCATAGTCTGATGTGTCTGTGGTCAGGGTATGGGCGGCGTGGGGTAGAGTGAATGTCAGTCCCTTGTTGTGGTTGCATGCTTCTGCCCACCAAAAGAACTCTGTCCTTAGACAGGGTATGATAGGAATGACTGTTTCCAGGTCCCGAGAATGTTGGCACCAAAGACTTTTTAAGTACCACTGAAATTTCCTCATATGCAGTCTTGCATATGGAATTAGCAGTATACATGAAGCCATGAATCCTACGGCTTGTAGTATTTTTCTTGCAGATAGCTGGGTTCTGGTGGCCATTTGTTTGAAGTAATCTGTCAGATAAACTTGTTTTTCTGAAGTGAGGAATGCCATCTGGGAACTTGTGTCCAAGCTTGCTCCCAGGAATACAATCTTTTGACTGGGTACCAGTTGTGATTACTTTTCGTTGATGGTGTACCCCAAGGAAGTGAGAAGATTTTTTACAAATGGCAGGTGCTGAAGTAGCAATTCCAGACTGTCCGCCTGAATCAGGCAGTCGTCCAAGTATGGGTAAATTTGGATCTTTCTCTGCCTGCAGTATTCAATGGCTGGAGCCAGGCATTTTGTGAATACCCTGGGTGCAGTAGATAAGCCAAACGGAAGTGCAGAGAACTGATAATGCATAGATCCTGCCCTGAAATGCAGATACTTCCTGCATGACTCCCTTATAGGGATGTGCAGATAGGCTTTTTTTAAGTCTAGGATAACTAACCAGGCATCCTTGGCTAACTTAGGAAGAAGCTGTTGAAGGGTAAGCATTTTGAACTTTGGTACCACCAGGAAGGTGTTTGGAATTGAAAGATCCAGGATTGGGCACCAAGAGCCCTCTTTCCTGGGTACCAGGAACAGTCTGGAGTAGAATCCTTGACCCCTGTGTTCTACTGGAACAGGCTGAATAGCTCTTATATTGAGTAGGGAAAGTACTTGGTTTTGAACCTCTGCCCACTGGTTTGGAGGAAGGTCTGGAAACCCACTTGAGGTTGGCAGAGAATGGAAATAAAATTTGTACCCCTGGGATACAATGTTGAGGACCAATCAGTCCTGGATGATGGACATCCAGTCTTTTGCATGAAGGGCACGTTTTCCTCCTAGGGGCACAAGCAGTTGGACAGGGCTGGGAAGTGGATTGAAGAAGTCATTGTCAGCTTTTTCCGCATGAAGGTGGCTTACCGCTCCCTGCTTTAGGGGTGGGGGCACTCCATTGCTTAGATCTCTGCATACCCTAAGACTGTAGTCTGGGTGGTCTGTTTCCCCTGGGTCTTGTTTGAGAAGGCCTGGAGGGGGCTGGAAAGGACCAGTGTTGTGAAGGGCAATGCCTACAGAATCTAGGAGATTGCACTTGTAAGAATTCTTTAACAGTCTGCAGAGATTTAGCTTTTTCTTCCATCTCTTTAAGAACTTCTTCTGCTCTGGTGCCAAACAAAGAATCCTTATTCAAAGGAGCATCTAGTAATTTAGATTTGACATGATTTGGCAAGCTCTGCTCCTTCAGCCAAGCATTTCTTCTCAGTACAGAGCCAATGACTGCTGCCCTGCAAGATGTTTCTAGGGCTCAAAGCCACACTGCAAAGTATGCTTATTGACTTGGTTTGCAGAGTGCATAAGCTCCTGCAATTCTTTATTTTCTGCACAGTCTGGAAAAGTTACCACTTTTTGTTTAATAAGTTCCATAATATGTTGCTAGTACTTCAGCATGTGAAACCAGCAATTCAAAGCCCTGATAGCAAGAGATGCAGAGGTATATACCTTCTTACCCCATCTATCCAAAGCTCTCGAATCCCTGTCCGAAGGGGAGAGATTCTTGGCTGTAGTAGCCTTGATACCTTTAGGCCCCTGGGAAATGATCTCTGGGTCAGCAGTAGGATTCTTGAACAGAAACCTGTGGGTATCAGGTACTCTGTAGTACCTGTCAGGTTTCCTAAGGGCAGAAGGTAAAATGTCAGGAGTAAGACTGGATTCCATGAAAACATCATCCACAACATCCCGGACAGGGGGTATAGCTAAAGGTCTGTGCTGAGGCAACTCTAAAACTTCTCTTGAGTCTCTTTTTGGACTGAGGATAGTCTTGTCATTCCCAATGGAAATGCTCTCTTAAAGTATGCAAGGTTTCACCAAAAGAAAAATCCTCTAGAGGGGAGGCAGAGGGAATGGATTCCTCTGCATCTGAATCCTCATAGGCGGATAAGGGCATGTCTTCATAATCAGAAATGTCAGAGTCATTGGACTCCTGGTCTGCAGAACCTGAAGGGGACTGGGTTCTTTGTCTCGTTGCAGGGGAAGGCTGACTTCCCCTAATCAGTGTAATATGGTCTTCAGCCATTCTAAGCATTTGTTTTTGTGGCATGGGGGCCTGAGCATGTACTTTGGTCGTCGGTTTTCTAGGCGTAGTGCGTACTCTGGGCCTAAGAAAATAGTTTTGGTTAGAAATGAAGTCGTCGGTTTAATTCAAACATCGGTAGAGCAAAGAACTGCTTCAGAAGACAGTGCCTTCATAGCGGCTCCAGACCCATCTAAGGTAGAGATATCTGCAGGTTCCATAGTCAAAGAAGCATCTTGTGGCATACTGGACCCCAAATGGGTCTCAGCAGAGGCCTGCAAATCCACTGAAGCGGGCATCAGGGGCTGCAAAGGCACCTCACTGAGTACCAGCGGACTGGCGACTAGTTTAACTGAAGCGTCATCAGCAGTTTTTGACCTATGTGGTCTGTCTCTTTCTTTGTCCTTACGTTTTTTCGGAATGTCGGTAGTTGGATAGCTTACCAAAGCCATTTCTGGATAATTGAACCGAGTGCCAAAATAGTTAGATGCAAAAATGAACCGACGACGAATAGTTCGAGGATTGAATAAGGCACAAAACCGACAGCGAGGGATGTCGTGGTCAGGGCCTAAGCAAGGAATGCAGAATGAATGAAAATCTTTATGAGGTATTTGCTTTCCACACGAAATACAATTGTTAACTTTTACTGACATCGGTTTAAAGCAAGAAAAAGGATCCCCAATGGGGTACTTAGCTTTTTTGAAGACTTTGGATCTGAAACTCGAAAACGAAAATTTCAGGAGTCGGCCGACCAGCACTTGCGAACTGCTTCTGCTTCGGGCACCGCACAGCAAGAAAGACTGATGTAATGGCGTTGGCTGCATGCTTTATACCCTGACTACCCGATGTCATGAAAGATGAGACAGCAACCGACGCAGGACCCAAGACTTTGATAATCAGGCCGACTCTGGGCTACCCGCAAGCAGATAACCCAAATGTAATGACTGCAACAGTGAAACACGAAGAACATCTTCAGGTAGCGGCCGACTGGCACTTGCGAACTGCTTCTGCTTTGGGCTCCTCCTCGGCAAGAAAGACTAGAGTAATGGGGTCGGCTGCCAGTTTTTATACCCCTGACAACCTGATGTCAGTCCAGGAGAGACGGCATCCGATGCAGAATTACTAAGTCTCTGGTATTCGGGCCGACTTTGGGCTACCTGCAAGGCAGATAACCGAAGTGTGATGACTGCAATAGTGAAACACGAAGAACATCAATAATACTTATGAAAGGGGAAATGAAGAAATTGCTTGCAAACTGGAAACATGAGTAGTTAATGTTTAACTATAAGAAGTAAAACCTTGCCATCCAGAAAATGGTACACACCTGAACTTGGTATGATAGCGAATGACAACCTAGAAGAGGGAAGGATTATAGGAATACTAAAATCTTGAGATTCTAACTCACTTTCTGCAAACATCCAACATTGTAGAGACCATCAACAGTCATACTAACTATGCTGAAGTGCACAGGATTAAATACTTTGATACTGACAGAAAGGAGTAACTCAGAGCTCAATGGAAGAAATGTGTATAGAATGTGAGAGTGAATTTAACTGTACATACCTCTGTTCATGCTTACTGTATCTTAGTCTGGCAAGCCTCATTTGCTATAATCCCATCGACACAACTGATACTAGATTACAAATTTGTATATATTTTTTTTGTATGTTACAATGTATTTTGAACTTTTTGCTTGCTTAACTTGTATTGAGAATATTTTTCTTTTGTTCCTGCTAAACTTATACTGTGAATATATTACTTGTATCACTTGTGACTGTGGAGCTTTTCTCCCTCGACTTCTGCTGAAAATGAGCACAAGCTCATTCAGACCATCTCAGCCAACAAATGTCAAACAAACAAATAAACAGATGGTGCGTACAAAGTAAAAAGTTGAAATTTCTTCAAAAGCCTTCCCCAAAAAACTAGCACACTAACTACAGTAGTCTTTTGCAATGACTTTAAAGGAGGTGCAAATCATCAAGGACCCTTGAGTTTTGCGTACAAGATGCTGCCTGTTACAACACTGATAGCTAGTCATGTCATTAGTCATGATGTATTATCAGTTGCACAGAGCTCTGTTTAAAACTGGTAAAACTGCACAGGCTCCTTTTTCAACACCTACAATAAAACATCACATTTTATGTTGAAGAATGCGTTAATGGTTTCTATTATTATTATTGTCAGGCAGCATACATTTATGGTTTTGTTTAACAATTTTTAACAAGTTTAATTATTCATCAGACTTTAACTTACAACATGAGTTTACATACATTAATGATAAGTATTTTTTCCAAGAACATTTTCCATTGTACACTCTTCTCTTAACATCAGTGTTAAGTCTATATCCTAAAGGCAAACTTCAGCAGGAAATAAAGAAGGTTACCCACTTCAGCTCTTAAATAGAACTTGCAGAATGTAAGTGACTGTAACAGCATTTCACTAATTCAGCCCTACCAATGTAAGAGTTCAAAGTGAGAAGCAGCCAGCAAAAAAACAAATATCTGAATAGGGAAACAAGAAATTATGTACTCACCATACCGTTCGATGTATGTAGTCCATCTCGCCTCACATTCTTACCCGTGGGCTCGGAGCCGAATGTCGGCTGCGACTTGGCCATACTTTAGCTGGAAGTCTTTCAATTGGCTGGGCTAAGATGGTATACCATGCTGCACTGCTCTCTATCCCCAAATCTAGTTTGCTGCGAGCACCAGCACTCACTCTCCATGCATAACAACACCTAAAGAAGGAAAAACAAACCAAGAATGAAGGGAACTCTGAAACCAGGCCTAACCTCCAGATCCTCCAGGACGGGGGAAGGTGGGAGGGTAAGTAAGAATGTGAGGCGAGATGGACTACATACATCGAACGTTATGGTGAGTACATAACTTCTTGATGTTATGTAGTCCAATCTCACCTACAGTCTTACCCGTGGGACAGCGTCCTCAGCACCTAAATCCTGGGAAGCTCAGTGGAAAATACTCCTGAGCACTGTGGAACCAAAGGAAGACCTGCCTCTAGATACCACATCTAATTTGTAATGAGTAACAAAGGTGTGAGGGGATGCCCAAGTAGCCGCAGCACAAACATCATCCATAGACAATCTGGCCTGAAAAGCTGTAGATGTAGATACAGACCGGGTAGAGTGAGCCTTCACTCGGAACGGTAAATCTCTTCCCCCTGAAGTATAAATGAAAGAAATACAACTGGAAATCCACCTGGACAACGTGACTTTGGAAACAGGAGACCCAACTCTGTTTTCCGAAAATGAAACAAACAACTGATCAGATTTTCTGAGGTCCTTCGTTCTGTGCAAATAAAATCGTAACTGTCTGTGCACATCCAACTGATGAAATTTGAATTCTGCCTTGTTCAAGAACTGAGGAAAAAACACTGGTAATTCAATGGATTGGTTAAGGTTACTAACTGACGCTACTTTGGGAAGAAAAAAGGATTCAGTCTGAGAAAAACCCTGTCCTTATGAAAAATCAAATAAGATGGTTTGATTAATAAAGCTTGAAGCTCCGAAACCCATCTGGCTGACGTGATGGCTACCAAAAAGACAGTCTTCCAAGTTAAGAATTTTAAATCACAGGTGGCTGAAGGCTCAAAAGGGGGGGGTGAAGTAAGACCCTGTAGAACAAAGTTTAAGTCCCAAGGCATAACAGGTTCAGAAACAGGAGGACGTAGCAACAAAGTGCCCTTCAGGAAAGCCTTTCAGAGTCTATGTGCCATTAGACTAGGTTCGTCTGCGACATGAAAGGTAGACATCGCCGCCAACTGGACTTTAATGGTTGCGGCAGCTGGACCCTTGTTGAAAAGCATAAAAAGGAACTCCAATACTGACGAGATTGGAGCTGTGTAAGGGTCAATCTTTTTGGCATGTGCTCAGATGGAAAATCTCTTCATTTGCTGTAATAAATCTTCCTGGTCGAAGGCTTATGAGAGGAAGATAGAATATGAACCACCTCCGGCGAAAAATAGTGAAGCCTAACTAATGATGGAAGTGGAGTAGCCAAGCTGTCAACCGGAGGGTACGAAGAGAGGGCTGGAGCTTCCCTGACATGCGAGTCAGTAAATCTGGTTGTGGGTCCAGAGTCCAAGAAGCGTCCATGAGATAGGGATGGAGAAAGGGGAACCAAATTTGATGAGGCCAATGTGGAGCAATCAGAATCATTTTGCTTCCCAAAGATTCCGCTTTCTGAATAACCTTTGACAGCAAAGGAACCGGAGAGAAGACATATAGTAGACCGGAGGGCCAATCATGGACTAGAGCGTCCCTGGGTGACTCCCCCTGGGGGGGGATAAGGGTGAAGTAGCTGCTGCATTTGGCATTGAGGGGGCTGGCAAAAAGGTTGCAACAAGGCTGACCCCACCTGCAGAAAATTTGCTCCGCAACTTGACAGTTCAGGGACCACTCGTGAGGCATCAGAATAGCTCCGCTTAGCCTGTCTGCGATCACATTGGACTTCCCCAGAATGTGTGTTGCTACCAGAAAACGTTGGGAAGACACTGTGCACTGCCACATTCGCATGGCCTCTCTGCAAAGGGGGTACGACTTGGTTCCTCCCTGTTTGTTCAGATACCATACCACCGACATATTGTCTGAGTGGATTGCAACAGTCCCGAGAGGAAGAAAGCCCTGAAGTGCTTGCAACACTAGTAGCACTGCTCTCATCTCCAGGACATTGACATGCAGATGCATCTCATGCTCTTGCCACGTGCCTTGAACTGTCCTGCCTAGATAATGCCCCCCCATCTGAGAGGCATCCGTGGTCACCGTGGCAACCAGAGGCGAAGGAACGAAGGGCTTTTCCGCATTGAGGTTGTCGGTGTAAAGCCACCAACTGAGATCCTGTTTGCACCTGTCTGTGAGTAGAATAGGGTGAGAAAGTGGAAGACATTGAAGAGACCACTGGGCGAAGAGTAGCCACTGAAGGAGCCTCATATGTAACCTTGACAGGGGAACTAACATAATCGTAGCAGCCATTGTCCCCAACAATTGGAGGACCAATCTTGCCTTCAATCTCCTCAGAGGGAACAAGGCGTAAGCCTGTTGTTGTAGGACTCTGATTCTTTCCTGTGGTAGAAACGCCCACATGAGGATGGTGTCTAATTTGGCGCCTATAAATGTGACACGCTGTGAGGGCAACAAGGCAGATTTTTCCCAGTTCAAGGTGATGCCCAACTGTTGACACAGGTTGATAGTAGCATCTCTGGTCTGAAGTAGCAGATGCCTGGTGGTGGCAGTAAGGAGCCAGTCGTCCAGGTATGGAAACACTTGGAATCCCTGACGTCTCAAGTGAGCAGTCACCACTGCCATGCATTTGGTAAACACTGTGGTGGCTGTGGTGAGACCAAAGGGCAGGGTCCGAAACTGAAAGTGACTGGCTACCAGCCGGAAACGTAGGTGATTTCTGGATGCCCTGTCCATCTTTATGTGGTAGTAAGCATCCTTGAGGTTGATGGAGCACATCCACACTTCTTTTCCCAACAATGGGAGAATAGATTGCAATGTGACCATTCAGAACTTGGACTTCTGCACATGGGTGTTCAATCGGCTGAAATCCAAAACAGGTCTCGGGTCCCCTGTCCTTTTCGGCACCAAAAAGAATCTGGAGTAAGTCCCTAATCCGATCTGGTCTGAGGGGACATGTTGGATGGCTCCTTTTTCTAGCAGCTTTGAAACTTCTGAAGCTGCGGAATCCCTTTGACTGGGTGGAACATCCGGGATTTTCTTGATTGGAGGGGGAGTTGATGAGAAGGGAATGACATATCCGCCGGAAATTATTCGTAGAACCCACTGGTCATGGGTGATATCTTGCCAGGCCTCTGGGTATAGTGAGATTCGACCCCCGACTGGCTCTGGAAACACACAGTCGGGCCTCCCATCAGGAGCGGCAGTAGGGAGAACTACGAAAGGAATTGCGATCCCCCGAGTTGCGAGGGCCTCCTCTGCACCTAGGGTGGCATCTACCTGAATAACCACCCCCTCCCCTGCCTCTGGAGGGGAGTTCACCTTGTGCATCGGGAAAAAACCTCTGTGATTTCTTGAACCACATCTTTCCACCCCTCTGGGCCTTGGGATAAGGCCTAGAGGGAAGGGAAAAACAGACTCCTACGGCAGACAGAGTTTTTCCCTCTTGCTCGCACCTAGTGAGAGTGTCTTTCACCTTGGTTCCGAACAAAGAGGAACCATCAAATGGGGCGTCAGTGAATGTAGACTTGAAGGCCTCTGCGAAATGACAAAGGTGCATCCAGGCATATCTCCTAAGAGCAACTCATGAACTTGCTGCCCTACTCGCTCCCTTGGCTGCGTAGGAGATTAGCCTCATGGAGGAGTTCGCAATAGAATTTGAGGGTAGACATCTGAGCGTTGACCTTCTGAGCCACTGCCTCAGAAACGTTACCCATTAGAGTATCTCCAAGCTCCTTTAGGAGATCTCTCTGGAGACGTGTAGTGTGAGAAGTAATTCAGTGACCGCAAAGTAAAGGCCGCTGAAGAAAACGTACGCTTCCCATACCGGTCCATAGTCCTAGACTCCTTGTTAGGGGGCTGGACGGTGGAAGAAGTCTCAGCTAATTCCTTCTTGGTGGCCGCTGCCACCACCATGGTATCCACAGGGACTCCCTTGGATAGAAATTCCTTACCAGGAGGTGCAGACAAAAATTTATTGGGTCTCCTGGGGACTGGTTCCACAGAGTCAGGGGTTTCCCACACCCTTCGACAAACCAGATCCAAAAGCTCGTCGAAGGGTGGAGACACCCAGGAGGCTGAGTGAGGGCTGAGCACCAAAGGCCTTCAGGAACACCGACTCCTTCAGAGGGGGCTTTGGATGGCCAGTCACCTCTTTGCTTCAAAATCTCTAGGATGTCAGAGAAAGAAACATCCTCAGAGGATGACTTAGGGGACCCCTCCAATTCCTCGAGGTTGGTGTCGGACATGAGAGACTCATCTTGGGAAAATATGTGCTTCATCTTGCACGTTCTCTTTCTGGGTGGCTCCTCAGGCAAAAACTCTGAGGGGCCCTCAGAAATATGGGGACCACTCGTGGGGGTACCCTGAGGCCTTGGGGCTCCGCTGTCAAGAGAAAGAGGGCAATCTGAGACCTGCACCGGTGCTGTAGGGGACAGAGTGACCGAACCTTATGATGCCGCTGACTACCTGGCCAGCGCGCTCTGCATGGCCTCGAAAGCTGGTCCTCCTGGGTCCGAAGATGGACCAGCCTCCGAAGCTGAGACAGGAGTCAGGCTTCCCCGTGCCGAAGCACCGAGAGGGAGACTAGGAGCCGAGGGATGTCCTGAAGCCTCTCCCTTGGGTCCGACCGAGGAATCCTGAGTCCTGAACCCTGTGGACAGTGCCAACGGGGTCAGAGCTGATGTCGTAACCGATAAGCCAGGAGGGGCTGTCGGAACTGACCTAGGGACATCACACGGAGCCGAGCACTCCGGCTCCGAAAGCTGAGATGCGCTCGGAAGAGGAAGTATCGATGTAGGTAGAGGGACCGGCTCTGGAGCCGACTGGGTCGGAGCTGAAAACAATTTTGCCAGTACCGGTGACTGAAGAAGTCTCTGCACCAGTCTATCGGCGTCCACATCCGATAAGGTCCTGGAGGATTTGGAGGATAGGGAAGGAGATCGAGACCTCCTCTCTGAAGGAGACCTGCAAGGAAGAGATACCAGCCTAATGCTAGGTGACTGGCTCCGAACAGGCTCCAAGAAAATTGGAGCCAAAGCAGGTTCCATAACCACTGACACTTCCTGCGGCCCCGAGGACAATGGAGCCGAGGATGTCGTTGAAGATTTTGCTGTTTTCTCCAGTGGCTCCGATGATACTGATGGAGCCGGGGATCGTTTTTTAGCCTTGGAAGATTTTGCTTTTGATGAAGAAGACTTAAAGCTGGAAGTACTCTCCAAACCCTCCTCGAAGGAGGGTTTCAGAAGTCCCTTCAAAATCAATTTGTTCTTCCTTTCCTGAAGAACACGCGGGCTAAAAGCATGACAAAAACTACACGATTCCTGGAGGTGAATCGCTCCCAGACAGTACACACAGTGTGTCCATCAGTGATGGACATCTTGTAACTACACTTGGTGCACTTCTTAAAGCCCAAGGGCTTATGCTCCTTAGTATCTTTAGACATAGTTACCACAAACACCGAGTAACTAACTCAAAAACTAGACCAACGGTCAAACAGCCACAAGCGCGGGAACAGGACAAAAACAGTACACCACAAAGACCTCTAACTAAAACGGTCCTAGACACAAGTTCAAGGGGGAGGACTAATTCCACTAATTTAAACGGTTTTAGCCCACGGGAAAAAGTTAGCACACAAGGAAAGCAAGGGGACAGACTAGGTCCTCTAACTGAAACAGGCCTAGCCCATTGGAAACAGCTAGTGGGATACCACAAGAACACGCTACAAGGAAAAACAACTTTTCCACAACACAGTTCAAGAAACACACACAAATAGCTATGAAAATAGCTTTTTTTCGCAAAATCGTCTCTGCTATAAAGAAGAAAGGTACTTAGCCACAGCCAAGAGCAAGACCACATCCAAGTTACACGAGCGGCAAATGAGATCTGGGGATAGAGAGCAGTGCACCATGGGATACTATCTTAGCCCAGCCAACTGAAAGAATTTGAGCTAAAGTATGGTCGAGTCGGAGCCGACATTCGGCTCCGAACCCACGGGTAAGAATGTAGGCGAGATTGGACTACATAACATCAAAAGTTTGCACAACACAGAGATGGGGTATATAAAAGAAAAGAGACTATACCTAAATTCAGGAAGGGCTACTGCCAGTGACAAGCCCTAACATGGCCATTTCCCCACTGGCAACAGCCCTTTCCAGTTCAGAAGTAGGTCATCTGCAATGATTCTATATGGTCTGTAGAATCACCTCTGGGGGCAGCTTCCTCACCTGAGCTACATGCTAATGAGACATTCCATGGATTGGCTATGCTAACTGGCCATGTGCTCTACCTCAAATGCCTACAGAATTGCTTGGCTGTGTATATTAGCTCGGCCAGCCAAGTTAATTAACTTGACCAAAAGTTCATGTTCACCTATTACTTTCAGTTGGTGAGTTGCACTATATATAAGTGAAACAGCACTTAACAGACAGGTAGTGGTGGGGATGGGGGTGTGCGAGTATGTATGTGTTTGACTGCATGTGTGAGTGCATGCAGAAAGTTATTTCAGGTGAGTGTGTGTGTGACTGTGTGTCTACTTGGATGGTTGCAGTATGGGGGGGGGTGTTAGGGGATAGGTAGAGTAGGTGTGCATAAGGGTGAATGGATGAGTGTGTCCGTGAGTGTGATAGGGTAGGAGGTGACTCTACACTGAGTGTTTGTGAGAGAGAGAGAGCGTGTGTGTGTGTGGGCATGCACACATGTTTGTGTACATGTGTCTATGTGGAGGCATGCAAAAGGGGCGCTACCATGCCTACAAGCTCTCCAGAAATGTTAAATATTAATGTAAGCAAATCTAAAAAATATTCTACACGTGGTTTTGCAGCATTAAAGACATATGATGGAACACTAGACACCAGGGACACTCACTAAGTATTACCCCAAGTAACTTAAAAATTAATAGAACAAGATGAGCTTTTGAAGCATGAAAGTTGTAATGGGGGGACACTAGACTCTACGGACAATCATTAAATATTATTATAAGTAACTTAAATAATTAAGAGAGCAACAAGAGCTTTTGCAACACGAAAGACATATGGGGGGAATGTTATGAATTCTATGAAACCAATGACAGTCATTAAATAGTACCCTAAATCACATAAAAAGGAAAATAATTTGAACCTTGTACCTTTAGCACAGAAAGCAGCTTGTTAAAAAGGGAGAGCTTTAGTCCTCTGCACAACAATTAGACAGCAGGAGCACTCTTTAAATATTACCCTAAATCACTTAGAAATGTTAACAGAAAATGGGGAAAATGCTTCAAACGCTGTACCCGTGACACAGAAAGTGGTTCATTAACAACACAGAGCTTTAGGCCTCTACATTAACTGAGGATTACGAATAGTAAAGTATAGTTGTCTCAATAAGTAGATCAATGTTTTAGCACTGATTCTTGGGTCTTCCTGGCAAGAGTCTTTACATCATCCATAAACTACAGACATCCGAGTACTAATGTCTAGACATCATGGTGTAAGAAGGGGTGTTCGTTAGAGCCATTTCAAGGTCTTTCTAGGCTATGAAAGTCAGTCTGATGCCTGAGGACAACATAACCTTTCTAGCTGTCTAAGTTTTAGGAGAGAAACAAAGTAGGGAGGTAAGGAAGGAGTAGAGGTAAACAGGATGAAGATAGATTAAGAATATCTGCTAAAACATCCACCCATGGGTGTGGGGTTGGCTATCTGGTGGTCCCTGGGACAGGGGGTTCTGAAAGATAACAGTGACAAAACTTGCACTAGCCCTGGAAACTGTGCCTAGGTGGTAATGTTTGGTAAAAAGTGCAGACCAAGGATCAGGTGGCAGTCTAGAAGACAGCCTGGGTAGGAACACCTTTTAGGAAGGCAGTAGTGCCACCACTGTGTCTAGTGGAATGTGCTCTGACAAAAGCTGGTAATGGTTTTCCATGATGAGCATAGAAAGAAGGTAATATAACTGGCTTTCCATTTTGAAATTGGCTGTTTGGAGACAAGTCTTCCTTCTTCCCTTTTGCAAAGGCCAGTAAAAGTTTTTCTGCCCTGTTTAGGAACTTTGCTCTGTTAAGGTAATAGCTGATCTTATAGTGAACATCTAGGGAATGTAGGATTTGCTCAACTTTATTTTGGGGGTTAAGAAAAAACACTGGCAGGTGTACAGCTTGATTTAAGGAGAGTTCTGACACTACATTTGGCATGAAAGAAGTTCTGAGAATAACTCTGTTGCTGTAGAAAACAATGAATGGTTCTTCGGACATTACGGTTTGTATTTCTGAGACCTGCTTGGCTGTAGTGATTGCTATCAGTATGGTGATTGTCTGGGTGAGCATCTTCAAAGAGGCAGAAAATGCTAGAGCAAAAGTTGGAAGGGTTAGCTTTTCCAAAACACAGTTCTGGTACCAACAGGCAGCAAGATTCTTCCTGAGTGGTCTCAGATGTATAACCCCTTTTAGGGACTGTTTTAAATGCAGGTGAGAAAAGATAGTGGGGGAGCTGGGGGGACAGAGATGGCAGAAGTAAGCACTTTAATACTAGAATAAGAAAGGCCTTAATCAAACAATCCTGAAAGGTATTCCAACACTAGGTTCATTCCAGCAAGAGATGACATGACACCTTTGACTTGGCACCAAACAGAAAACCTTTTCCACTTTAATAAGTATGATTTTATTTTAGCTGGTCTTCTTGCCTCTCTCAAGATAGATAACACCTAAGTACAATAGACAGCATTGCATGGATTTAAAACCCAATTCACCATGCTGTTAGTTTGAGCATGTTCAGGTGTGGGCAAAAGACAACCCCCTTTAACTGGGAGAGCAGATCTATCACTGGGAAAGGGTGTTGTATCTCCCCTTCCTGAGGTTCAATACGAGAAGATCCAAAGCTGTCTTTGCCAGACAGATGCTATGAGAATCATACTTCGCCTGTCTGATGTGACTTTTAGCTGTATCCTGGGAATTAAGGGTAACAACAGAAAGGCATATAGTAAGAGGAGAGTGCATTTGAAGGAGAAGGCTTCTGTCCTCCATGCCCCTGTCTATTGGGTTCTGGAGCAGAACCTTCATAATTGTCCATTCTGATGACAGACAAAGACATATGCTTAAGTATTCCCATTGGTAGGTGAGATCCAGGAAAACCACTCTTTCTTCAGCATCCATTAATTAGGAACCAGAATATCCCTGCTCAAGCAATCTGATACGGCATTGTTCTGATCCAGGATGTAGGATACTATTAATGTCAGCTGAAATTCTTGAGCCAAGACTCCACTGGGGTAAGAATGAGTTCCATCCTTGATTGTTTATGTACCACATAACCATGGTATTGTATGCTCAAATCTAGTGTTCATGGGGTTAGGTTGCTTTGAAGTAATTTTATAGCTAGAAACATTGCCAGCATTTCTTTCTGATTTATATGCAGTTTCCCTTGATCTACAGTCCAGAATCCCTCCACGTTCAGCTGTCCTAAGTGTGCTCCCCAGGCGATATCTGAGCTGTCTGAAGTGATGTTTATGTCTGTCTCTGGTTGGCAGAAGTCTGCCTCTGGATTATGTAGGACGGTGTCTATCCAACAAAGCAGTTCCTTTTCAAGCAGAGCAGAACCACCACCACAGTGTCCAGTGGATGAGCATGTTGTTGTCAAGTGTTTGTCAGGAACCACTGGAGCTTTCTCTTATGCAGCTTTGCCGTTGGAACCATTAGGATGCAGGATAACAGGTATCCCAAAGCCCTTAAGTACTCTCTCGCAATAGGCTGTGTAGACAGCTTGTTAGGAAGGCAACATTGTCTTCGGAAAGGAAGGCCTTTTGTTCTACTCAATCAATCAGTGCACCCAGAAAGAGAATCCTCGTCTGTGGCTGAAGTTGTGACTTGCAGAGTGGGAGAGTGAGGCACATCTTCTGGAAACAATCCATAGTGTCCTGCAGTGTTGTCTAAAGTTCCAGGATGGGTTTTCCCTGGATAAGGCAGTCATCAAGACAGGAGTAAATGTAAACCCCTAGAGTTCTGCAATGAGCTATGATTGGAGTCAGGCACTTGGTGAAAACTCTGTGAGCAATGGATAAATACAATAATAAAGCACAGAAAATGGTAGAGTAATCCGGTTGTCAGAACCTAAAGATATTTTCTGTGCTCCTTGGCTACTGGTACATGAATGTAGGCAGCCTTTAATTCTAGGTTGACCATACACGTTCCCATCTTTAAT
This sequence comes from Protopterus annectens, assembly GCF_019279795.1. Taxonomy (NCBI): domain Eukaryota; kingdom Metazoa; phylum Chordata; order Ceratodontiformes; family Protopteridae; genus Protopterus; species Protopterus annectens. The sequence continues at coordinate 1,398,420,537 of NC_056726.1, forward strand.
TTTGGGATGTGCAGAAACTTGTTTAATTTATATAAGTTTAAGATTGGCCTCTAGGTGCCTTCCTTTCTGGGGATCAGAAAAGTTCTAGAATAAAACCCTCTGCCATCTTTTCCTGCAGGAATTGGCTGAATGGAGTCCAGTTGCAGAAATTCTAGTAGAAAGGGGGGGTCCCTCTTGGTCCTTTGGTTTCTTTGGTATCCCTAGGAAGGAATCCTTAGTTTATCCCCTGACTTATCAGAAATATCCCTTTTCTATGATATTTAAGACCTACTGGTTTCCAGAGATGGACTTCCATTGTTGTAGAAAAGAGGAGATTCTTCCTGCTAGAGGGAAGGGGAGATGGAGGTGTTCTGGGTTGTCACAGTTGCACTCTGGGAGCGATACTGCCCTTGGATCTCACAGGATTACAGCACTGTTCAGGTTGCCAACTTCTACTCCGTCTTAGTCTCTTGCCTCTGGGAAGCTTCCCCTTTCTTCTCCTGGAGGCAGCAGTCAATAGTCTGAGGGGTAATTCCTGTGATATCTGGGTGTGGGAGACCAGTAAAATTCCTTAACAGTTTTTATTTGTTTCCCTTTTCTGTCAGACCTCTCAAAGACTTTTTCTGCAGGGGGAGTTAAGAGGGACTCCTTATCTAGTGGGGCATCCAGGAGTTCTGCCTTTAATTGGTCTGAGAGTGGCTGAGTCCTTAGCCAGACATGTCTACAAGTGTCAGAAAACGTAGCAGCTGCCCTACATAATGCATCCAAAGAATCACTGTCACACTTCAGTAAATGTCTAGACACTTGGGAGTGCTGATCTAGTTGTCTCCTGTATGTCTCTCTGTAGGTTCTTTGCTGCAATGCCCTCTGCTTTAGCAATGGCTTGCTCTTGTAAGGATTCCAAGTACTTTAGCAAGTGAAATTGACAATTAAGAGCCCTCATATCCAGGTAAGTGGATGTAAAGGTCTTTTCATCAAATCTGTCTAGTAATCTACTTTATCACTAGGCAAGGGGTGTCTGGCTGCTCCCTTTGGGGCACACTTGGAAGCTTCAGTAGATACTAATAAGGGATCTACCTGTGGATTCTTGTAAAGGTGCTTGTGGGTGTCAAGCACGATGTAAAAACAATATTGCTTTCTAGGGGCCGGTGGGTGGGAATCAGGATGCAAAGAAACATCCTCAAAAATATCATATAGGACTGCAAGAACTGGAGGGATAGCTAGAGGTCTGGGAAATGGTAGGCTTAGAAACTGTCTGTAATGGATTTCGGCCTGACAGAGTTCTTTGTTCTCTCAATTAAAAACCTACTTCAGCTTGTAGAGCTATCCTCAAAGGTTAAATCCTCAGGGGGGTAAGCAGAAAAGCGGATGTCAATATGGTTTGAATCAGGAAAAGACTGAGGGGGGCCGGTTTTCTGCTTTCCCCAATGTGGTACTTATCTGAAAGCAGGTTATAGGAACCCATGAAAAACAAGGCACATGATAACTCTTCCTTCACATTCTGAAGAATCTAAATCCTCTTGAAGAGACATTCCTCCTTCTTTCTCCAGTGGAAGCTTCTCTAACAGAAACCTGTTGCTGGCTGGGCTCCCTGGACTTCATGAAAACCATGTACTCCTTGTCCAGCTTAAGCAGGTCTTCTGCCTCAGCCTAGGATGAAGCAGCTGAAGACTAGGGTGGCATAGGCTGAGGCAGGCTAACTGGTCTCTTTGGTTTGGGTGTCCAAGCTTTAGGAACCAAGGGTTCAATACACAGTTGGGTGGCAAAGATCTTGGTCGAATTCCCTGTAGATTCTTTACACATAACTACCAAGGAAATAAAGGATAACATAAACACTCTGGGAACAGAGCCAGTTGCAGGCTTCTGCATGCCATGAAGACCCAAGAATCAGTACTGCAACAATGACTGTGAAAAACAACAGATTTTACATCCAGATGTATTTTCTGTATACTAAGAAGTATGAAATTCTGTCTCGCATTATTGACTGAGTGTAGCTGTCCATAAGTTATGAGGAATACAGCATGTGTATGATGCAAAATCAGGGATTGTATTTAATACCAGTGACAGTTATGTATCATTTATACTCATACTCCTGAGTATAAAGAAGTTATGTACTTACCATAATGTTCAATTCCTCCTTGACTGATAGGTTCAGATTCGAGAAGTCAGATCCGACTCGGGCACTGTAAAAGCTCATGGCAATTTGGAACTCTCGAACTTCTCCCTTACCCATAATGTACCATCCCGCATTACCTCAGATTTTGTTTGCAAGCTATAAAAGAATGACGTATTCTCTTTTTACTTTACATATCAGATAAATAGAGAGTGAGAGAGCAAGGCAATGCCACATCTGGAGCTTGTAATGTTCATAAGATGTAACAAACGGATTAGAGCCTGCTCTCTCTTCTAAAAAAACTTAAAAAGGGATGGGAGCTGGTGGGTGGGAAGTCGAGGAGGAATGAAAATGGACAACACAGATGGAACGTTATGGTTAAGTACATAACTTCTTTATATGATGTTGTCAATTTTCATTCCGTCCTCGACTGATGGGGCAGAGTCCCAGTTACATAGAACCCTGGGTGGACTCAAAGAAGGATATTTCTGAGCACCATCGAGCTGAAAGATGCCCACTTAAGGATACTATATCCAGTTTATAATGAGATATAAAGGTGTGAGAGGAAACCCAAGTTAATGCTGAACAAATGTCATACATGGAAGTTCTTGAATGAAAAACTAAGGAGGTAGCTACAGCTCTGGTTAAATGAGCACATACCTTGTGTAGCAAAGTCATACCCAGTTTGTTGTAAATAAAGGAGATACAGTCAGTAAGCCATTTAGATAAGGTGACTAGATGCAGGTGAGCCCAATGTCAGATCAGCAAAGGATACAAACAACTGATCAGTTGTTTTGATATCATTTGTTCTGTGTAGATAGAAACATAATTGTCTATGCACATCTAGCAAATGGAACAAGTATTCTCCTTTGTTAGAATAATTCTGGAACAAGACTGGTAGACTGATGTATTGATTAATGTTGGTGTGTGATACTACCTTGGACAAAAAGAATGCATTGGTTCGTAAAGAGACTGTCCTTATGGAAAATGAGATAAGGAGGTTTCACTAACAATGTCTGAATTTCCAAATTCATCTAGCAGAAGTAATGGCAACTAAGAGTAAGGTCTTCCAAGACAGGAATTCAAGGTCACAATCATGGGTAGACTCAAAGGGTAGAAGAACCAAGGACTGCAGTGCCATATTCAGATCCCATGGTGGCATGGGATCTTTAAAAGAAGGTTTGAGAAGAATTGTGCCATATAAGAAGGCTCCAACACAACTGATTGGGGCCGAGAAAGGGTCTACATGCTCTTGAAGAGCCCAGTGTACAAATCTTTTCCACTTACTAGCTTAAAGTTTCCTAGTGGATGGCTTAGGGGAAGACAACAAGATGTGACAAACAGGGGAAGAGAGCATCGATTGTCTGGCTAGTACTGGAACTGGGAAACCAAGCTGTCACCTTGATGTTCAGGAGGTCCGGATGTGTCATGCCCATTGGAGGAGACAGGAGATCTGGAGCTGGGTCCAGAATCCAGGGTTGGTGAATTAAATGAAGCCATAGGAAGGGAAACCAAATCTGTTGAGGCCAAAAAGGGGCAATGAGAATGACTTTGAGCTTCAACCTGGCAGCTCTCTAAAGAAACTTTGGAATTAGGGATATGCGTAAAGTAATCTGGGGGGGGGGCAATCATGGAGAACAGCATCTCTTGGTGCCTCGCCTTGTGGGGGGATTAGGGCAAATTAGCTGCTGCACTTGTTGTTTAGGGGAGATGCAAAGAGATCGCAACAAGGCTGGCCCTACTTGTGGAAAATTAGTTCTGCAACTTTCTGGTTGAGGGAGATTAATAGAATGCACCTGCTCAGCTTGTGTGCTAGCACTTCGGACTTCCCCAGAATGTGCCATGCTAAGAGAAAACGGTTGAAAGATATTGACCATTGCCACACCCTTAGTGCTTCTCGACATAAGGGGTACAATCTGGTTCCTCTTTTTTTCTTGATGTACCAAACCACTGACATATTGCCTGTTTGTATTGCAATTGTTCCTGATGGGAAAGTATCCTGAAAGGCTTACAATGCTAAAAGCACTGCTCTAAACTCAGTAAAAAGATATGCAAATTGGCCTCTTTGGGGGACGACATGCCTTGGACGGTCTTTCCCAGGTAATGCCTCCCTCACCCTAACTAGGAAGCGTCCATGATCACTATGGCCTGGCATGTAGCAGTTGCTCTGACTGGATCCATCACATCAGACTTTTCTTGCACGAGTTGGTAATTCATACTGGAGCGGATAACGGTAGTTGAAGTACTGACCACTGAGATGCCAACATCCACTGAAGAATCCTTATGTGAAACCTGACTAATGGAACAAGGGTTATCGCTGCCACCACAGATCCTAGCACTTGCAGAACTAGGCGAGCTGGGATCATGGTACTGTAAAGTATCTTGCTGACTTGTGACCTTAAAGTTTGAACTCTAGAAAAAAGGGAGGCCATTGTTGACCTTGTGTCGATTAGTGCTCCTATGAATTCTAGAACTGGAGTTGGCTCTAGATTTGACTTCTCGAAATTTATGGTTATTTCTAACCTCGCACAAGCGTGGATGACTTCTTCTCTTGCCATGGTGAGTTGATGTCTGGTCGGAGCGGTAATAAGCCAGTCGTCTTAGGTATGGAAACGCACGGAATCCTTGCAGTCTCAAGTGAGCTGCTACCACTGCCATACATTTAATGAACACTCTGGGGGCTGTGGTGAGACCAAAGGGGCAGTGCTCTGAACTGATAATGACTGGTTCCTAGCCAGAAGAGTACGAATCTCCTGGATCGCCTGTTTATTTTATATGACAGTGCGCATCCTGGAGCTCTACTGAGCACATCCAGTCATCCTTTTCCAAAAAGGAAGACTGGACTGAACCGTGACCATCTGGAACTTTGTCTTTCGAACAAATCTGTTTAGGCTGCTGACATCCAGACTTGGTCTCCAGTCCCCTTTTTTCTTTGGCACTGAAAAGAATTTGAAGGAGGAAGGTAAAATGGAATTATATATCTTCTGGATATGATCCTCTGCACCCAAGTATCTCTTATCTCCTGCCAGGCTCTCTGGTGCAGGGACAAATGACCCCCGATTGCCTTCAGAGGGGGACAATCAGGCCTCCATTCAGGAGTGCTGGAAGGGTTTGCCAAAGTATGGTTCCCTGGACCCTTGATGTTGCGGGCCTTCACTGCCATGAGGGCAGCATCTACCATTTGAATTTCCCCCTCTCCCTCTGGGGGAATACCCTCCATGTGTGTCCTGGAAAGATTCTTGTAATTTCTTGAACCACATCTTTCCACCACCTCAATGATTAGTCTAAAAGGATCTCTTGGGGGGGGTGGAAAAATGCATGCCTACGGCAGAAGGGGTCTTTCCATCCTTCTCACACTAGGACAACATATCTTTCATGTTGGGGCCAAAAAGAGAGGTGCTGTCAAAAGCAGCACTGATGAATATATATTTAAAAGGCTTCTCAAAGTCACACAAGTGCATCCAGGCATGTCTCCTAATGGCTACGCCTGAAACCACTGCCCTTAAGGTTCCTTCTGCCGCACTGGAAATAAACCTCATGGACGAGTTTGATATCGATTGTAGGGTCACCAGCTGTGAGGTGACAGAATCCTTCACCTCCTCAGACACGGTTCCTGCGAGGGTATCTTAAGAGTTCTTTAACCAGATCCCCTCTGTAGTCTGGTGAAATGTGACAAATAGTTCAGAGGCCTCAAGGCAAAGCTTTCTGAAGCATAGACATGCTTCCCAAACCTGTCCATCAACCACGGCTCCTTGTCAGGGTGATGAACAGTGGAACTTTCTTTGTCTAGTTCCTTTATAGTGGCCACTGCTATGCCCATGGCATCAAGAGGGGGGCCCTTGGACCAGAACTGCTGGTCTTCCAGAGGGGCTATAATTTTTATCAGGCTTCTTAGGAATGGGATCAATTGTGTCAGGCTCCTTCCATGCCTGCTGTGCAATCAATTTGAGGAGCTCCTCTGCAGATGAAATCACCCAAGAAGTAGATGGGCTCGTACCAAACACCTCCAGGAGCACAGATTCCTCCAATGCAAGGTTGCTGGGTTTCCATCCACCTCTCTGTTTCAGGACTTCAAGAATGTCTCTGAATGAAACATCTGCAGAAGATGACTATGGGGACCCTTTGCTCTCCTCAAAATTTGTCTTCATTGACAGATTCAGGAGAATCCAGACACTTCCTCTTGCATGTCTTCCTCCAAAGGACCTCCTCAGTGGGATAATCTGGGCAGGTATCAGAAGAGGTGCAAATACCCAGCTGGGTGTCCTGGTGTTTTGGTACCGAATATCCCTGTGGAAGGGTTAGCTGAGATGGGAGTGATGTAGATGCAGGACTTGAAGAGACAGAACCTGTCTGGGTCATGGTAGCTGACAGGGCTCTCTCCAAAGTCCTAAAGGCTGACGTTCCCAGAGAGGGATAGGAACCTGGATCTGAGAAGAGGGCTTTCTGATCCTTAGTCCTTCCTTGCTCTGAGAAAAGTTACCCTGAGGCAGAAGTCAGAGCCGAACTAATCCTTGCCGAAGCTATAAGGTGTAGAGACATCTCCAAAGCCCTTGGAGTCAACTGAAACACCTTGGATCTGACAGGGTAGAATTGACACCGACAGCTCTCCTGATCTGACAGCACAGAGTAGCTCAGAGCAAGCTTCAGATCCGAGGATACAATGATCTTCAGAACTGAAGACTATGGGCCTGGACTCGGATTCAAGGGCTCCGCAACCCCAGAGGGAGCCAGAGGAGGAAGAGTTAGAGCTGGTGTCATGGATGTATGGGCTTCCTGACCCAAAAGAGAAGGAGCTGAAGTAACAACTGGACGGCTCTTTGCCTAGAGAATCTGTTTCACTACCTTCTCCACATCTTCCACAGTGAGACTTCAAGAAGAGCGAGAAGACTGGAAGGAGAATCTGTTCTATAAAGGAAGGGAGAAGGTACTCTCGATGGGACTGGGTCCACAGTTGGGGAATACTGTGTCCTAATAAGTACATCCTGTAGTCTTAGTGGATCTGATGTCTTCGGATCCAATGACTCCTTACTTTTCAGAGACTTCAGATCCGAAGAAACAGTCCAATCCGACGACAGACTTTTCGTCTTTCTCTGATCTGATGGGTCGGATATAGGAGTCTAATTTTCTTCTTCTTCTTAGACAGATCCGAGGAAACTGTAGGATCCAAATAAGGTCTTTTTGATGTTTTCTCTGAGGTTTTTGAAGAAACAGAAGAGCTCAGAGAGGAGTGTGGCAACTTTTTAGATGTTTCTCCTGCTATGGCATTGCCAAAAGAAGAATATAGACAGAAAAAAGATTATTTTTTTAATACGAATTGAAAAAAGAGCGTGGACTACCTAAAAGGTAGTAAAGAACTATGATAACATCTAGAAGGCTGAGGGGAGAAAAAAGGAAGAATAGTATCAAGAGTACATTAGTACAAGAACAGGAAAAGGAAAATGAATAAAGAAAAATATTGCTTTAAAAATAAAAAGAAAACAAGTACTTATCTAGCCCAAACCTCAAGAGAGAAATCACTATACCTTTCACCTAATGGCAGCAAACGAGATCTGGGCCAATGGTGGATGGTGCATTATGGGTAAGGGAGAAGCTCGAAAGTTTCAAAATGAGCTTTTACGGTGGCCGAGTAGGATCTAACATCTTAGATCCAAACCAAACCCATCAGTTGAGTACGGAATGAAAACTGACAACATCATATGTCATGTTAAATGGATACATTTTCATTTTTGGGACTGAAACAGTAAATGCTAACTCTGAAGTAAAGTTATGTTGTTAAAATTAAAAATTGCTTTTTAGGTGCAGCAGTTAGCAGGAGAAAAATAAAGGTCAAAATTATTCTGTTATTGATAGCAGACTGTTTTGCCTTTCAACACAGCCACCAAATTCAGCAGCCTGAGAGGTGCAAGAATTACCACAGTTGCACTGATTGCTGTCGCCAATCACAATTTAATATTTTGAATATAAATTACCCGCCATTGTGCAATGCATTACATTTCAGCTTGCCTTCCAATTCATTGAAAAATAAGAAGAATGAAACTCTAATGTCTGGCATTATCGACCAACTCTAATCATCTGTGATTTTTAAGATGCAGGGGGGAAAAATAAGAGGCTCCATCAGGGATATTCTGTAAACTCAGGGACAGGTAAGAGGCATAGCAGTGTGTCCCAGTACGAGTGCATGTCTGTGTGTTCGTGTGTGTGTGTGTGTGTGTGTGTGTGTGTGTGTGTGTGTGTGTGTGTGTGTGTGTGTGTGTGTGTGTGTGTGTGTGTGTGTGTGTGTGTGTGTGTGTGTGTGTGTGTGTGTGTGTGTGTGTTTGTGTGTGTGTGTTTGAATGGGTTCATCTGTGTGGGAGAATGAATGAGGTGGGTGCCTGTGCCTGTGAGAGTGTGTTTTTTAATACGAATTGAAAAAAGAGCGTGGACTACCTAAAAGGTAGTAAAGAACTATGATAACATCTAGAAGGCTGAGGGGAGAAAAAAAGGAAGAATAGTATCAAGAGTACATTAGTACAAGAACAGGAAAAGAAAAATGAATAAAGAAAAATATTGCTTTAAAAATAAAAATAAAACAAGTACTTATCTAGCCCAAAACTCAAGAGAGAAATCACTATACCTTTCACCTAATGGCAGCAAACGAGATTTGGGCCAATAGTGGATGGTGCATTATGGGTAAGGGAGAAGCTCGAAAGTTTCAAAATTAGCTTTTACGGTGGCCGAGTAGGATCTAACGTCTTAGATCCAAACCAAACCCATCAGTTGAGTACGGAATGAAAACTGACAAGATCATACGTCATGTTAAATGGATACATTTTCATTTTTGGGACTGAAACAGTAAATGCTAACTCTGAAGTAAAGTTATGTTGTTAAAATTAAAAATTGCTTTTTAGGTGCAGCAGTTAGCAGGAGAAAAATAAAGGTCAAAATTATTCTGTTATTGATAGCAGACTGTTTTGCCTTTCAACACAGCCACCAAATTCAGCAGCCTGAGAGGTGCAAGAATTACCACAGTTGCACTGATTGCTGTCGCCAATCACAATTTAATATTTTGAATATAAATTACCCGCCATTGTGCAATGCATTACACTTCAGCTTGCCTTCCAATTCATTGAAAAATAAGAAGAATGAAACTCTAATGTCTGGCATTATGGACCAACTCTAATCATCTGTGATTTTTAAGATGCAGGGGGGAAAAATAAGAGGCTCCATCAGGGATATTCTGTAAACTCAGGGACAGGTAAGAGGCATAGCAGTGTGTCCCAGTACGAGTGCATGTCTGTGTGTTCGTGTGTGTGTGTGTGTGTGTGTGTGTGTGTGTTTGAATGGGTTCATCTGTGTGGGAGAATGAATGAGGTGGGTGCCTGTGCTGACTTGATGCATGGGCCGCCAGAGGTAATTACTACAGGAAAGTGCTGATTAGCACTAGTGGTAACATCATGTAATTCAGAGACATGCAAATTGGCTAGTAATGAGGTCTTTCCTCATTGTGGCTAGCATGTCTCTGAACTTCATCTGAACTACATTTCCTGCAGTCAAGGAAACTGCTTCTTCCAGCTGCAGCAGTTTCTGCAAACACACGGCAGTATTCCTGAATCCTAACCTATGTAACTGAACAACATATCAGTCTTTTTTCTTTAAAGGCATGTCATGTTGTCCTAGCAGTTTTACCTTGTTCAGTGTTCCTGTTGTTCCTGACTGTAAAATGGGAAGGGAACTTCCTGGATATGGATGAACTTGAGTGTTGCAGCTGCAACAGGGAAACTTGCAAGTTACTGACTCTTTCACCATAAATTATAAAACTAGCTTAACCTGTGAATGAGCTCAACTTTCCAGGATGAGAATGACTGACAGTAGAGCCCTGTTATTTTCTTTTGTTCAATCAATTTAATCTGCATATTTACCTCATTATGACCACTCCATGGCCAGCCTTTAAGTTACCTACATGAAGTAGCTTTATAGGTCTTAATACCATGGTATGATGTAATGACCACATCTTTCCATCTAACTGCTCTTTTTGCCACTCAGTGATGGCTACCATCATACACAGACACACACAGGGTCTATATTATAACACTGAATGATCAAATGATCGAATGTTGTTATATCGAACTCAAAAGTTCGAATTCACAACACACCGAACTACCAGAACAGTGATTTTTTTCCCCCAGGGAAAAAAATCGCTGTTCCCAAAAAAACAAACAAAAAAAAACACACATTCAAACATTACATAAAGTGGGGGGCTTTGCCCCCCCCACACCCCCTGACGAGGGGGTGGGCTGTACCCCCCACTTAAATATACCAACTCCGAGACTGCACTACAGTGTCCAAAACGGCAAAGTGATGGAAGCGGCCAAGCGACTTCTTTCCCATGGAAAGAATTCACTTATATGCCGCTTCGTCATTTTGCATTTGACATTTGAAGTTTGACCAAGATGCATTCGACAAAATGCTTCTTCAGTCTTCTGATAGGAACCACACACACACACACACACACACACTGTGTTTGGCTAATTAGCAAGCACTCTACATGGACAACGATAAGGCAGAATTTTGCAAAGTAAAGCAGCTATAAGCTTTAACTGTGCCTTGATTTTAGAAGAAGCAACATCACAAGAAAGCACATTTAGAAGTAGGGATAAGAGATGTACAACTTCTTTTATGGAGGCTACTGCTAGCAACACTTGTGCATACAATAAAAATGTTGATTTTTTGCATCTTAATAGCTTATTTCTTGATCTGCTGTATTTTGCTGTCCTTACTTAGACACCCACACTAAGACCCCATTATCTTAAAAATGCCAGAAACTCCAGTCTTTTCTTCTCTATTACTTCAGAAAGAATAACTGATCTGAAATTTCCAGCTTCCTCCCTGTTCACATTTGGAAAAGGGCATTCAGTTTGTCTCTGTTCACTCCCTTCTACAAAACTTCTAAATTGCAGTACACTGAACATGCCTAATACTGTGAAGGCCATTTATAATTTCTTGAACATGGGAGGCTGCATCTTCTTCAATGCTATACCTTTACTAGAAATTATATGAAAAATATAGACCCGCTGCAATCAGGCCTGATGGTGCAGAAGGGCAACTTCCATAATATAATATAATATAATATAATATAATATATATATATATATATATATATATATATATATATATATATATATAATTTATTTATTAACATTTGTTTACCAGGAAAGTCCGACTTGGAATGAGCCAATTTTCAGCGGAGGCCCGGGGAAAAATGCTCCAGATTATACTAGGATGCCAGATATCAAAAGGCCAATCAGTGAGAAGATTAACAGCCAAAAGCTCTCTCTCCTCTCTTGGAAGATATGACTTTTCATACAATGTGACACTGAAGCTCTCCGTGGAAACAAAAAATGATATTATGATACACCACTCTGAAATAAGGGTCAGTGAAGTGTCATTTGACCACAGCAATAACGGAACTATGTAAATATAGTTATCTGACTTCTAAGTAGAGTATCTGTTTGGTTTACAGCTTTCTTCAACTATTTCATAAAAAAGCAATGACAAGTAGGTAAATGTATAGAAATCCTACAATTTCAGGAGCACTTTCATGAAAGAGAAAGTACAGTTGTGTAAGTAAAACTTACCAAAACAGTAGATGTCCAAATAGATCACTGATGCAGTAGTCTAAGCTATACAGAACATACTGTTGAGAATTGAAAACTTCAGGGCATCTTCCATGTGCCCTACCAACAGTTCTGCAAAAGAGAAGCAGGAGAAAAATCAGTGGCTATGATGCCAAAACTTCAGAGCTTTCTTGCCTGAGAAAACAGAGGCTATAGCCCAGCTAAAAGACCTCCATATTAATAAAATACCACACTGTGGCATAAAATATGGAAACAAATGGGGGAATGCAGGCAGGACGTGGCCACTGTAGCAATGATCTGTTCAAATGCATACTGTTATGGTAAGTTTTACTTACACAACTGTACTATGTTCATCACTAGATCATTGCTGCAGTATCCAAAGTTACATGGGATGAATACCAGAGCTTAGGTGGCAAGGGAAGAGGAAGATGGATCAAAGTACTGCAGCCCCTGGAGCACATTCTTAGAAAAGACTGCTCTGGACTTAGAGAAGGAATCTACCAAGCTGCTGCCACTAGTAAATTTCTAAACTCTACTTCTTTCCAAAAAAGCTACAGAAGTGGGCAGAGCCGAAGAAGAATGAGCCTTGACCTTGTCTGAAAGTGACCTGTTACGGTGAATACAAGAAAAAGTAATATACTGGGACAACTATTTCGAAACTGTCCGTTTAGAAACTGCTTGATATTTTTCTTACTTTCACAGGATACAAATAGCTGGTCAGAAATACTGAAGATTTTTGTTTTCTCTATGAAGCACCTGAGTTGCCTATGAATCTTCAGAGAATGTAAAAGTCTTTCTCCCCTGTTATTTGGCTCTAGTAAAAAAACAGGGAGATGGATCATCCACCTTAATGTAAACTCTGAAACAACCCTGGGCATAAAGTAATAATCTTTTCTCAAATTAAGCTTGTCTTTCTGGAAAATAAGATATGGATGACTCACCATAAGGCAGTGTAACTCAGATACTCTTGCAGTAGAAATCAGAGCAGAAAGCAGCACTGTTTTCCATGTTAAGAACCTCAAATCTGCCTCATGAGCATGTATAAAAGGAAACTGTGAAAGACTTTTTAAAAACAAAATTGAAATGCCAGGGAATAATAAGCAACACCTTTATCAAAAACTGCTTGACTTGAGGTTGAAAAAAATAGGGGTGGGATCTAAGGGCTGACAAGCAGATATGGCTTACAGATAAATATTGACAGAAGGGTAAAACAGGCCAGAGGCTAAGAAGTCACATAAATATAGCAGAACCAGAGGCATCCATACCTGATAAGGGTCCTTAATAAGGCACCAATTTACCAATATATGATTTCCTAGTAGCAGGTTTCTTGGCATCCTTTAATACCTGTTGCACATCTTCAGGAAAAACGGTGCCTAAAAGGTATCAAGATTCTCCTGTCCAGGCAGTCAGCAGAAAGTTAGGGGGCATCAAACAACCCCTGTGCTGCTTAAGTAAGCCCATTCTTTGAGGAAGCTTGTGGTAATTGCCCTTGGCCATTTTCGAAAGAAGGAAGAATTACTGGTGCCTGTGTCAAAAGGGAGTCAACACAGTCATGTTTGGGGAGTCCTTCTGAATATCTAGAAGATCCCTGGTGTCAAACAGATCTTCTTGAGGACTTCCCCAAAGATGGAGCAATTCTTGGAAGGTCCACAGACAAGAGTATGTCCTGGTTCTTCTTAGCTTATCTGCAACAATATATTGTTTGATAGAATAAAGGTGGCTTAGAGGGACAGACTGAACTGTGTCACTAGATCCCAGGCTACCACAGCATGTCTGCAAAAAAGGGGTAGAACCTGACCCCCTATTAGCTACACAGAGCCTTGAGAACAAAGATGGCTCAGAGATTTCAGATCAGTTATTAAGAGTCATAATTTCTTAGATTCTTGTGTGTTTTAAATTGAGTTCTTTGCTCTAGAGGCCTGTTCACTCCCTTTGACACAGCTCCCTAGGTTAAGTCTACTACATCTGTGGTTACAATCTGAAAGGTAAAAAAAAAGAAAACCTAAACTGAGTGACAACTGATTCACCCACCACAGAAACTCCTTTTACACAAACCCACACAACAGAATCTGAATCTGAAATGAAAGGGTGATGATGCTGGTGTTGGGTTCAAACTGATTTACTGAACTATTCAATCTTCCTCATAAAAAGCCGGGCCAAAGACATCATGATGAAAAAAGGAGGCCATGAAATGTAGAATTCTAAGACATTCACAGACAGACAGTTATATCTGGTTGGGAAATATAAAATATTGCCCCACCTAACATTTTACTTTGTCTTGAGGAAGAAAGACTATCATGATTGTTGTACCCAGAAAACATCACAGAAAGTCTAGTCAGTGGGAAAGAACAACATAATGTTTCTCTTTGCTAACCTGAAATCCCAAGCTGAGAAAAAGGTTTGCAAACCAAGCAAAAGATTCTGGATAGTCTGAGGAGTAAAGTGCAAAAATGAAGCAATAGTCTAAGTCAGAAACATAAGTATGCTGCAATCTGCAAATATAAAGGTACACATCTTAAATCTTGGGACCTTAATGAAAGGAGAGAAAGGATTAGGACAAGTCACCATATTACTTCTTTCTTTGGCACAAGCAATATTCTTGAATACAATCCTTTCCCCTCTTAAATTTGTGAGAACAAGTTTGATATTCTCTCGACACAGCATCAAATCTAGTATTAGAGGGAAGAGGAAGTCCTGGTTTGAAGACTGAAAAAGGATCTCTTAAAAGGGGAAAGGGAATCCCACTGCCAGTTGTAACCTTGCTGAATAATTCACATAACTCAGAAGAGTCTGATATTATGTGAAGCCAAAGAGGAAGCGAAGGGCTAAATTCTGGGATAGCTTTAAAGGACTGCCAGTATAAGGAAAAAATACTTAAAGGCCAAACAGTCATTCAGTTTCCTTCAAAGAGGAACATTTTTTTGGAGGAAAATTTTCTATTTAAATATTGGAAAGGAGGGTTGAAAAACTGTGAAACCCTCTGACTTAGACTTCCTTTTTCATCAAACCTTTTACAAACTTCCACAAAGGAAGTACCAAATAGCATACCTTTATCCAAGTTAGCATTCAAAACATCAGCTTGGACATCTGGTAAGTACTGGAAATGTAGCCAGGCAAGTCTTTTCAACAAAGAGACAGTGGTAGCTGCTCTGGATGCAGTATCAGCAGTTTAATAAGGCATTTTAAATAAAGTTTGTTAATCTGAGACATACAGAACAGTATAAAATTTGAAGATGCTATAACACACGATGGAAAAGGCCAGCAATAATTTCCTCACATTCTCAAAAGTAGCCTGGCAATTCCTATTCAGAAGGCTGAGGCGGAGGAAGTATAAACTTTCTTCCAAATCTATCAAAGGCTTTTCCCAGTTTGTCAGAAGAAAAGGATAAAGAACTTACTGCAGGATCTGATCCAGGCTTAGCAAAAAGGAATTTGTGTGAGAGTGTGTTTGCAGCACCTTATACAATCTATCTGATTTTCTTGTAGAAGGAGTCTGAGTGTCAGACAACTGCTGGCTGCCAAAAAAAAAAAATCTTTTAAAAGTGATCACATGAGACGAACTGGTGCAGGTTAAAGAACAAAACTACCTGTTACAATTCATATAATCTACCTATGCATAGATTCTGGGATTTCATTTTGTTCCCATCAAAACAATTTACTCATTTTGGCCAAAGAAACAGAAAAAAACATATATGTCTTTAAGAAGGGAATCTGCCAAAAAAAATTTGCAGAGCCAGACTCCCCATAGGTAGGTTTTAGTTTAGATGTATTTTTGGGAACTTTAGGTTTAGTCAATTTCCCTTTCAGAGGTAAGAATCAAATCCTGTACCTTGTGTCTCTAAGGCTAATACTATAACCAATATACCAACCCCACAATGGGAAAACTTGAAAAACACAGATCCAGTCCAGTCTAAATCCTATCAACTGAACTGGGAGTCAGTATTTCAGAGAGGATAATCTCCCTTGTAAAAAAAGGAGAGGACTCAGCATAATATTCTGGCTAAATCGAGTGAATCTGCTCAATGAGAATTGTCTAGTTTTCTGTTTTATTTTTTTTTGGAGACCCCCCCCCCCAGAAAAAAAGAGTAGCTTAAGCTTCTCAGAGCGGACTAACAGAAGACCATCTCCTGGTCCCTTCCCCAAAGCCAGCAAGGGTAATTCTCCCTTACTCAAAAAGGGCAGATGAACAATCAGAGAAGACATGCCAGCCCTCATAGTCCTTGGTGGTTTCACTAGGAGCTATATGAAAGGGACAAGGAGAAAACATGAGTGGTCCGAAGAACAACTGATGGTAACAGCAGAGTCACCCATCACTTGATCAGGCAAACTGGAAGCAGGAGTGAACACCAACACCCCTTGGATAACCATTTTCTTCTTATGGTTCAGGGAGGCATCAGAAGAGTTTCCAGGACCCAGGTCCACATCCTAACCATAAAAGGAGTGCCAAAGATGGATAGCAGAGCCTGGATGACTTGGTTGTACATGAAAACTGTGAAACTGCCATAAATTTTAAATATATTAAGTGATAATGGACAAATACACTCACTCCAGTGTCTTTCAACAATTATAAAGAAGCAGCATATTTTTTTTCCTTACAAGAAAATAACTTAACACAGAAAAAGGTCCAAAGGGAGCAATGAATGGTTGTTAGCAAAACAAAGTGGCTGAAAAGTGGTTAACATAACTTGGAAGTGTCAGTAAAAACAATGACAAGAACAAATAATTTTGAGGTACAATATTATAATGACAGCCCTCACAACCAAAAGTCCAAATTCCTAAACTTCTGAAATAATACGGGTCTACATTATAGTATCATTTTTAAACTTCAAATGCTATGATATCGACCTGTTTTTGTAGAAAACTCAAAACAGTGAAGCCATGGAACTTTGAAATCTTACCAGTGTAAGATTTCGGTTGTCCGTTCCATGGCTTCGCTATTTACTCTACTGTGGTGGGAAGGTTACGGACTGGGGTAAGGTAAGTATGCGAACGGAGGTTACGGACCATGTTAAGGTAAAGTACAGTTGTGTACCTACCATAAATGTAGATGTTCGAGTGTATTCACTGTTGCAGTCATTACACTTAGGTTATCCTGCTGGCAGGCTACCCACAGTCGGCCTGAATTCCAAAGTCTAGGTCCGGCGTCAGTTGCTGTCACCTCTTCCCTGACGTCAGTGCACCAGGGGTATAAAAGATGCAGCCAACGCCATTTTCTTCAGTTTTTCTTGCCCTAGATGTCAGGTGCCCCCAAATAGGAAGGCTAAAAATTATGCCAATAAGTATGCATGCACTAAAATAAACATTACCTTCATCTACAAGCAAATACACCACATAGGTTGTATAGGATAGAGAAGTACAGATAAGTCCCAGCAAAGAAAAGGGGGATGGTAGGTGGGTAACCTGGACTACAACAGTGAATACACTCGAACATCTACATTTATGGTAGGTACACAACTGTACTACGTTCATCGTGTTTCACTGTTGCAGTCATTACACTTGGGTTGAATCCCAAAGCTGAGGTTGGGTGTCTGGGTCTAAATAGGATTAGGAGAGGCTATAAGGCCCTGCAGAACTGCAGTGGCAAAGCCTGCTCTGGATTTAGAGTAGAGAGGTAAGTGGTAGTGCTTGGTAAAAGTGTGCACTGAACTCCAGGTTGCAGCCTCTAAAATGTCTTTAGTTGGTACTCCTCTGAGGAAGGCTACTGAAGTGGCTGCTGCTCTGGTTGAATGTGGCCTAATGCCCTTAGGCACTGATTTGCCATGTTGTGAATAGCAGAAACGAATGCAGTGGCCTATCCATTTTGAAATAGTCTGCTTTGAGATAGCCTTTCCTTGTGATCCTGCAGCATATGCCACTAAGAGTTGCTCAGTCTTTCTGAAAGCTTTAGTTCAGTCGAAGTAGAAGCGTAGCTGTCTGTGTATGACCAAAGAATGCAGGAGTCTCTCACCCTTATTCTGTGGGTTTGGATAAAAAGTAGGCAAATGAATGGTTTGGTTAAGGGCCACACTGGACACTACCTTAGGCATAAAAGTGGGGTTCGTCCTCAGAGAAATCCTGTCTGGATGGAAGATGATAAAAGGTTCCACAGCCATGAGTGCCTGTAACTCTGAGACTCATCTTGCAGAGGTTATTGCTACGAGCAGAGCTGTTTTCCAAGATAAGAACTTTATTTCAGCAGTATTGGCTGGCTCAAAAGGCGGCAGTGTGAGTTTTTCCAAGACATAATTAAGGTCCCATGCAGGTATTGGTGCTCTCCTTGGGGGTCTTATGTTTTTGGCCCCTATGAGGTACTGCCTTAGCAACGGATGTGAAAAAATAGGTGGTTCCATATTATAATGAGCTGAAATGGAAGAGGCATGGATTTTAATTGATGAAAAGGATAGGCCTTTGTCCAGCATCTCAGTCAGGTATTGTAAAATCTGAGGGATATTTGGTACAAACGTGTCAATTCCTTGTGCCTGGTTCCAAGCACAGAATCTTTTCCATTTTTCTGCATAAAATTTTCTGGTACTGGGCCTCCTGGCCTCCAAAATAACATCCATCACTGCTTTAGAGAGAGGTGTGTTCTAAATGGCTACATTATCCGCCATGCTGCCAGATTTAGGGTTCTGAGTTGGCTGAGCAGGATCTGATTGTTTTGTTGGGTCAGTAAGTGAGAAATTATAGGCAATGTCCAGGCTGGGCCTTGAGACAAGCTCTTTAGGATTGGATACCAGTGCTGGCGGGGCCAGTCTGGAGCAATCAGAATCATTTTTGGCTTCTCTTGTCTGACCTTTAGGAGTACCTTGGGGAGGAGAGGCAGAGGAGGAAAGGCATATACTGTTAGAGTTTTCCAGCTGAATGATAGAGCGTCCACTTTCCATGCTTGCTTGTGATAAGTCCTTGTGCAGAATCTCTGTAGTTGGCAGTTGTGAGGGGAGGCAAACAGATCTATGTCTGGGCGTCCCCATTTCTTTGTTATCATGCTGAAGACTTGTGGATCCAGTTTCCACTCGTGGGGATCCGTGAGGTTTCTGCTTAGTTCATCTGCCAGAGTATTTTTCTTTCCTGGCAGGAATTGTGCTTGCAGGTGTACTTGATAAGTCAATGCTGTGTCCCACAAAGTCATGGCTTGTCTGCAGTGGAGGTAGGAATGTGTACCTCCCTGCTTGTTTATGAACCACATGACTGTAGTATTGTCCGTCTGTATCAGTAGTTGTCCTGGCTGAAGTAGATCCTTGAAAGCCATCAGGGCATTTTGAACACCTAGCATCTCTTTTTGATTGATATGAAGATGCATTTGGCTTGTGGGCCATGTGCCCTGAATACATTTTCCTGTCATGTGGGCCCCCCCAGGCATAATCTGATGCATCTGTTGTTATTGACTGCCTGGCTGTGGGTAGGGTGAATGGCTGTCCCTTGTTGTGGTGACAGGCCTGTGCCCACCATCGAAACTCCTGTTGCAGGCAAGGAATGAGGGTAATTAATGTTTCCAGACTGTGACAATGTTGAGTCCAAACACTTTTTAGGTACCATTGCAGTTTCCTCATATGCATTCTGGCATATGGAATTAGCAGAATGCAGGATGCCATGAAGCTCAAAGCCTGCAGAATTTTCCTTGCAGATAACTGTGTCTTTGTTGGCAACATTTTGAAGTAAGAAGTCAGTTGCCTTTGCTTGTCTGGCATGAGATAAGCCATCTGGGCAGTTGTATTTAAGCTTACACCCAGGAATATTATCTCTTGAGAGGGTACTAGTTTTGATTTCTTTTCGTTTACTGTGTACCCTAGGCAAATTAATAATCTTTTTACAAACGCCAGATGCTTTAGTAGAATGTCCTTGCTCTCTGCTTGAATAAGGCAATCGTCCAAGTAAGGATATATTTGAATTCCTCTTTGTCTGCAAAATGCAATTACTGGTACCAGGCATTCTGTGGACCCTGGGTGCAGTAGATAAGCCAAAGGGCAGTGCAGAGAACTGGTAGTGCATTGAGCCAGCTATGAATCTGCGGTATCTTCTGCAAGATTGTCTGATTGGTACATGCAGGTACACCTCCTTTAGGTCCAAAGTAACAAGCCAAGCGTTCTTGCCCAGCATGGGCAGGAGCTGCTGCATAGTTAACATTTTGAATTTTGGAATGTCCAGAAAAATATTTAGAATAGACAGGCCCAGTATTGGTCTCCAGGCTTTGTCCTTTCTGGGTACCAAGAAAAGTCTTGAGTAAAATCCTTGTCCCTGCTCTTGCTGTGGTACTCACTGATTGGCCCTCATGTCCATGAGGGATGAAACTTAATTTTGTGCCACTGCCCATTGATTGTGTGGCAGGTCTGGCATACCTTTTGCCCTTGGCAGGGTGTGAAAGTGGAACCTGTAGCCCTGGGATACTATATTCAAGACCCATTTGTCCTGGGTGATCATGTGCCAATTTTGAGAAAAAAGTGCTAGTTTTCCCCCTAAGGGGGCTGCCAAATGGTAAGTGCTTGGTGCTGGCAGAGGGAAGTCATTGGGACTGTTTACTGTATGGCTGTGATTTGTCTTCTCCACTTTTGGAGGTAGAAGCGCCCCACTGTGTAGGTCTGTATGAGCCTTGGGGCTGGGATCTGCCTCTGGGGTGTCTGTATCTGCCTCTTTGTGGCCTGTCTGACGCTGGAAAGGACCAATTCTTTGCAGGCCAGTTCCTGTAAATCTGGGTGGCTGTACCTGTAAGAAATCCTTTACTGTTTGCATATATTTCGCTTTGTCCTCCATTTTCTTCAACACCTCCTCTGCTTTAACACCAAATAAAGTATCATGCTGTAATGGAGCATCTAGTAATTTTGCTTTAACATTATCAGGCAGGTTCTGTTCCTTTAACCAAGTATGCCTCCTAATGACAGAACCCATAACTGCGGCCCTGCAAGAGGCCTCCAAAGAATCAAAACCACATTGCAATGTATGCTTTCCCACTTGTTCAGTAGCATGCAATAAATCCTGCATTTCCTTATTTTCTGCACAATCAGAATTTGACAACATTTTCTGTTTTAGCAGTGACATTAAGTATTGCTGATATTTAAGCATATGAAATTGACAGTTTAAAGCCCTCACAGCCAAGGTAGCAGAAATGTAAACCTTTTTTCCCCATCTGTCTAGCGCCCTTGAATCCCTATCAGAGGGGATAGGGTTTTTTGCAGTAGAAACCTTGACCCCTTTGGGACCCTGAGAAATAGTTTCTGGATCAGCAGCAGGGTTTTTATAAAGAAATTTATGTGAATCTGGAATCCTCTAGTATCTGTCTGGTTTAACAGGGGCAGGGGGTAAAGAGTCAGGAGAAAGGCCAGATTCTGA
Organism: Protopterus annectens; assembly: GCF_019279795.1. Lineage (NCBI taxonomy): Eukaryota > Metazoa > Chordata > Ceratodontiformes > Protopteridae > Protopterus > Protopterus annectens. The sequence continues at coordinate 1,398,441,546 of NC_056726.1, forward strand.
AAATACATCATCTACAATGTCTAACACAGGAAGAATAGCCAGAAGCCTGTGCTGAGGTAGTAAAAGAAAATCTCTAAACCTTTTCTTAGATTCTGAATAGTCCTGGCTCTCCCAGTGGAAGTGCTCCCTCATGGTATGCAGGGTTTCCCCAAAAGAATAATCCTCAGGCGGGGAGGTTGAAGGGATAGATTCTTCAGCATCAGAATCCTCATAAGGCGGGAGAGAGTATTCCTGTTCAGAGGAGGAGTCAGAGGAAATGGAAACCTGATCTGAAGATTCATATTCTGTCTCTTGCCTAGGCCTCTTGTCAGGAGGGGGATGGGAACCCCTCATCAAGGTAATTAGGTCTTCGGCCACTTTGAGCATCTGTTTTTTTTAGGCATGGAAGTCTGTCCAGGAGAATACTGTGCTTGTTTCTTTGTCTTTAGAGCTGCTTTAGTCTTTGCTTTGGAAGCTGAAGTAGGCTTTACATATAACTGTGTAGGTCTGAAAACACCCTCAGAAGCCGATGCCTGCTCAGCGGCTCTGGACCCATCTGAGGGAATAGTTTCCGAGTGTCCAATACCTTGAGTATCCAGAGGCCTAGCTGGCTCCACGTGGGAGTCGTCAGTGGCCTGTGGCTCTGAGGTAGCGGGTGTCAGGGGCTGTGAAAACGCCTCACTGAGAACCAGCAAACCGGCGACTGGCTTAGTGGAAGCCTCGTCGTCGGTTTTGGACCTCGGATGCCTGTCCTTTTCTTTTTCCTTGCGCTTTTTAGAAACGCCGGTCATTGGTTGTTCTGATGGCATTATATAATTGAATCTTTGGCCAAAGTAATGAAAAGCAAAATCGTACCGATGCTTAATAGTGCGTTGGTTAAATCTAGCACAAAACCGACAGCTAGCAACATTGTGATCAGGGCCTAGGCAAGGAATACAGTAGTGAAAATCCTTATGAGGTATTTGCTTCCCACAAGAAATACAATTGTTAACTTTTTCTGACATCGGTCTGGAGCAAGAAAAAAGTTTCCCCAGTGGGGTACTTAGCTTTAATGAAGACTTCGGATCTGAAATTCGCTTTTGGAAATCTCAGGAGTCGGCCGACCGGCACTTGCGAACTGCTTTTGCTTCGGGCACCGCGCGGCAAGAAAGACAGAAGAAAATGGTGTTGGCTGCATCTTTTATACTCCTAGCGCACTGACGTCAGGGAAGAGGCGACAGCAACCGACGCCGGTCCTAGACTTTGGAATTCAGGCCGACTGCGGGTAGCCTGCCAGCAGGATAACCCAAGTGTAATGACTGCAACAGTGAAACACGATGAACATGTGTGGGAAAGGATCGGGGTAAGGTGAGTGTGTGATAGTTAGGGACTTTAGCGTTAGGGAACGGGTAAGGTGAGTGTGCGGTAGTTAGGGGCTTTAGGGTTAGGGAGCGGGTAAGGTGAGTGTGCGGTAGTTAGGGACTTTAGGGTTAGGAAGCGGGTAAGGTGAGTGTGCGGTAGTTAGGGACTTTAGGGTTAGGGTTGGGTTAAGGTGAGTGGATAGGTAGTAGTGTAGGGTTAGAATTATGGTTTTGTTAAGTGTATGTGTGTGGTTTATTTATTTTGGTGTGCTTGTGTTGTGTGTTTTTGTTTCGGAACAGTGGATTTTTTCCCTGGGAAAAAATTTGCTGTTCTGCATGTTTGATATTTTGTGGTTTAGATATTTTAGGTACGATGAAATAGTGTTCGCTATTTAAATCGTATGATAGGGTAATATAAACGCAATAATACAAATGTTTTCTAATAAAAAGTAATTATTTTCCCAGGATTCTCTTCAGAGAACCATAGTAAAAACAGCTTAGTTTCTGACAGAAATTTTTTTTCTTCTTCTTCTTTCGGCTGTTCCCGTTAGGGGTCACCACAGCGAATGATCTGTTTCCATTTCTTCCTGTCCTCTGCATCTTGCTCTGTCACACCAACCACCTGCATGGCTCTCTCACCACATCCATAAATCTTTTCTTAGGCCTTCCTCTTTTCCTGTTACCTGGTAGCTTCATCTTTACCATCTTTTTCCCAATATACTCAGCATCCCTCCTCAGCACATGTCCAAACCAACGTAATCTCTCCTCTCTGGCTTTGTCTCCAAACTTTCCAACCTGGGCTGACCCTCAAGTATACTTACTCCTAATCCTGTCCACCCTCATCACTCCCAGTGCAAATCTTAACATCTTTAATTCTGCCACATCCAGCTCAAACTCCTGCCTTTTTGTCAATGTCACTGTCTCCAACCCATATAACATAGCTGGTCTCACTACCCTCTTGTAGACCTTCCCTTTCACTCTTACTGGTACTCGTCTGTCACAAATCACTCCTGACACTCTTCTCCATCCACTCCATCCTGCCTGTACTCTCTTCTTCACCTCTCTTCCACACTCACCGTTACTCTGAACTACTGATCCCAAGTATTTAAACTCATCTAACTTCGCCACCTCTACTCCTTGCATCCTCACCATTCCTCTATCCTCCCTCTCATTCACACACATATATTCTGTCTTAGTCCTGCTGACCTTCATTCCTCTTCTCTCTAGAGCATATCTCCATCCCTGCAGAGTCTCCTCCACCTGTTCCCTACTCTCACTACAGATCATAATGTCATCTGCAAACATCATAGTCCACGGGAACTCCTGTCTGATTTTGTCTGTCAACCTGTCCATCACCATTGCAAATAAGAAAGGGCTCAGAGCTGATCCTTGATGTAACCCCACCTCCACCTTAAACACATCCGTCACTCCCACCGCAGACCTCACCGCTGTCACACTACCCTCGTACATATCCTGTACCACTCTTACATATTTCTCTGACACTCCTGACTTCCTCATACAATACCACAACTCCTCTCTAGGCACCCACCCTGTCATATGCTTTCTCTATGTCTACAAAAGCACAATGCAGCTCCTTCTGACCTTCTCTGTACTTCTCCATCAACACTCTCAGAGCAAACATCGCATCTGTAGTGCTCTTTCCCTGCATGAAACCATACTGCTGATCACTAATCATCATGTCCCTTCTTAACCTAGCTTCCACTACTCTTTCCCACAACTTCATCCTGTGACTGATCAATTTAATCCCTCTGTAGTTACTACAGCTCTGCACATAACCCTTATTCTTAAAAATCGGTACTAAAACACTTTCTCCATTCCTCAGGCATCCTCTCACTTTCCAAGATTTCATTAAACAATCTGGTTAAAAACTCCACTGCTTCCACAGGTATGTCATCTGGACCAGCAGTGTTTCCATTCTTCATCCTCTTCATAGCTATCCTTACTTCCTCCTTGCTAATCCATTGTACTTCATGATTCACTATCCCCACATCATCCAACCTTCTCTCCCACTCATTCTCTTCATTCATCAACCCCTCAAAGTACTCTTTCCATCTCCTCAACACACTCTCCTTGCTTGTGAGTATGTTTCCCTCATTATCCTTTTTCACCTTTACCTGCTGCACATCTTTCCTAGCTTGGTCCCTCTGTCTAGTCAATCAGTACAGGTCCTTTTCTCTCTCCTTAGTGTCCAACCTTTTGTACAACTCTTCATATGCCTTATCCTTAGCCTTCGCCACCTCTCTCTTTGCCATGCACCTCATCTCCTTATACTCCTGTCTACTTTCTTAATCTCTCTGACAATCCCACTTCTTCTTTGCCAACCTCTTTCTCTGTATAGGTTTATAGTTTCATACTAGGCTAACTGCCCTTGTGGGCCATTTTAAGCCTAGCTAATTACCCCATGTGAGAATCAAACCCTGCACCTTGTGCTAATAAGGTAAACACCTTCACCATTATGCCAACATCCCACCCTACTCTCCTGTACTTCCTCATTCCACCACCATGTCTCCTTGTCGTCCTTCCTCTGTCCAGATGTCATACCAAGCACCTTTCTAGCCATCTCCCTTACTAGCTCTGCTGTAGTTACCCAGCTATTTGGTAACTCTTCACTGCCACCCAGTGCCTGTCTTAACTCATCCCTGAACTCCACCTCACAATTACCCTTTTTCAATTTCCACCATTTGATCCTTGGTGCTGCCCTCACACTCCTCCTCCTCTTCTTGATCACCAACATCATTCTACAAACCACCATCCTATGCTGCCTAACTACACTTTCCCCGGTCACCACTTTACAGCCTCCAATCTCCTTCAAACTGGCCCTCCTACATAAGATATAATCCACCTGTGTGCATCTTCCTCCACTTTTGTATGTCACCCTATGCTCCTCCCTCTTGTTAAAATACGTATTCACCACAGCCATGTCCATCCTTTTCGCAAAATCCACTACCATCCGACCTTCTGCATTCCTTTAACACCATACCTACCCATCACTTCCTCATCCCCTCTGTTCCCTTCACCAACATGCCCATTGAAATCTGCTCCAATCACCACTCTCTCACCCTTGGGTACAGTCATCACCACTTCATCCAACTCACTCCAAAATTTTTCTTTCTCATCCATCGCACACCCAACTTGTGAAGCATATGCACTAACAACATTCATCATTACACCATCTACTTCCAGCTTCATAAACATCAATCTATCGGACACTCTTTTCACCTGCAAAACACTCTTAGCATACTGTTCCTTCAGGATAACTCCTACCCCATTTCTCCTCCCATCCACACCATGATAAAACAATTTGTACCTACCTCCGATACATCTAGCCTTACTCCCCTTCCATCTGGTCTCTTGCACACACAATATACCAACCTTCCTTCTGTCCATCATATCAGCTAGCTCTCTCCCTATACCTGCCATACTGCCAATATTCAAAGTACCGACCCTTACTACCACAGTCCTAGCCTTTCTCCTCTCTTCCTGCCTTCGACCATGCCTTCCGCCTCTTCTCCTCCTTCGGCCAACAGTAGCCCAATTTCCGCAAGCACCCTGACAGAAATAGTCTGCGGAAAAAAAACAATCACAGAAAATAATCAAAAACTTTTGAATAAAATAATAAATGTTTTCTCAAATGTATCAGTATGGAAGGTAGTCCCCAATGGGATACTTATCTGCCCTTCGGTGAAGGCGCGTTAGCTGATGGCTGATCTCCCAAAGGCTAAAGAGGAGTGGACTCTTCAGTGGCAAAAAAGTGCTGAAGTTTTGGCACCCTTAGTTTTTCTGCTGCTTCTATCATGCAGGGCCTAAGTACTAAAGTGACATGCAAAAGGCGTATGTTTCCACAACATTTCAAAAACATGATACCAAATGGATATTTTTGGTTTATTTTGTAATATAAACGCTATAGGAGACGGCCCTTCACTAAAGGCACATTTAATTCTTGGTATGCCTTGTACAGGTTATGTGTCTTTTTAGGAGAAGGAGGAACAAGATTTGTGTTTTTACTAAAGGCATTGCTTACCCTTGCAGTAAGCCAATAATCTACATATTTCTGGCCAAAAATATTTTGACATTTCTTAATGGAAAGACAGCTGTATTTAGACTAAGGCAATAGGCCCTTCATCATTCTGAAGGACTTGACAATGTAGGAATTTTAATTTATTTATTTGCTAACTGCCTAAGTACATTCATCTGTCTCTGACTCTTTTCAGCCATAACCCAGACGATAAGGGAAAGGGTAAGACTAATGTCTACAGACAGTTTGGGACAGCCACTCAGTCAGCTTATGCCTGGGATGGAGAACACCAATGCATTGGGAGAAATCCCAAACAGGCATGGGGGGAATATGCATACATTTTGCCAGAGCTAAGAAAGAAGGATACAGTTCTGACTACAGCCCAGGCAACCCAGCTTTAATTAAAAGCTTGCAAGGTCAATGGCACTGGCAGGGGAGGATGTGCATGTCCACTGCAGGGGAGAAAGACCCTGTGTTTCTCAATTATATCCAAGATATCCACTTATGCTGTGCTGATGAGGTCAATAAAAAGGCTGAAATATGCATGTCCACAGCTAGTGGGGGTTGGGCTTTATTGGCCTGAATGTAACCATAAATAACTTAAAAAGTAAAAAAGTTATGGGCATTCACAAGACTTGTATCTGAAACACTTGCTGTCCTTAAGGGGGTCACTTGCACATATCTCATGGGCCACCACTGCGGGAGGTTTAAGATATCATGCATTTAAAACTCTAGTTTGGATGGGTTTTTCTTGCAGTTTGTACTGAATGGTTTGTCTGTGTGAACCTTTTATCTTTTGATTTGATCAAGGACCAGATAACATTAGTAGGCAGCATTTGTAAGCACAAGGTCACTTCGACTGCTTCCTCTCCTTGGAAGTTGGACAATTTGATCTAAGAAGCTGATATTAATGAAATCTGCAAAACACCAGACACACTTACTGCTAGCTGTGTAACACTCCCAAATGATGGACAGAAAATTAAAGTCACTTAAAATTAGGATATTGGGATTAATAGAAACGGACTCTAACTTGTCAAGGTACCTACCATGACTGGCAATGGCATGACAGTTATCATTTTCAGAAAGGGTGACTTCTGTCTTTTTCTTACGTAACAAAAAGATGATTTCATGGGAAGTGGAGAAGTCTTTTCCTTTAGTGCCAGTGATGGGTCACAGTAACCAACAATGGAAAGAATAGTTGTGTAAAATCTTACCATAACCATAGATGTCCTTCTCTTCTATGTTGCAGTTTTCTTAACATAAGGGATTTATTGCCAAAGGTAGTCACAATGTTCAGCCAGTATATAAAAGACTTTAACTTCTGCAAGGTATATGGGGGTCAATGTAAGCCAGCAGCAGGCATGGGCCATAAAAGTGACGTCTGCATGTACCATCCTCAGAGCTAAATGCTCCAGTAAGAACACCAGCCTATGGAACAAAGGAGATAAGCATACACCCTGGGAAAAGGCAAGCACCAGGGAGAAAGGTGGGAGGGATAGAATACTGCAACAGAGAAGAGAAGGACATCTACGGTTATGATAAGATTTTACATAACTTTTCTACATCCTTCTATTCTTATGTTGCAGTATTCTTAACATGAGGGAGAGGACCAAAGCTCATGAAGAAGAAGAAAGGGAGAGGGAAGGAGCAGAAGCAAATTTAAAAAAAAAATGGAGAATTGCTCTAGCAAAACCAGCTGTAGATTTGGAGATGCCATCCCAGTTTATAGTGTTTAGTAAAGGTATAAACAGAAGACCAAGTAGCTTCTTCCAAGATGGTGTTAGTATCCAAACCTTTGAAAAAAAGCACCAGAAGAAGCTACAACTCTCGTAGAATGAGCCTTTGCTGGAGTAGAAAGGCTCTTACCATGAATAACAACAAAAGGAAATTGCTTTAAAAATCCAAGAGGAAATAGTCTGCTCGGACACAGGCAATCCCAGAGCCCTGGGATGGAAAGAAACAAACAGCTGATAAGATTTTCTAATAGCCTTAGTTTTACATTTCCTGATAGCCTTGGTTTAATCTAAGTAAATCTGAGTTGTCTATGCACATCCAAGGTGTTTAGAACTTTCTCACTAGATGATTGCAGAGAGGGAAAAAAGTGGGCAAATGAATAGACTGGTTAAGTGACAAGTCATTCACAACCTTGGGCATAAAAGAAGGATTAGTACACAAGGAAACACTGTCCTTATGGAAAACCAGGAAGGGGGGAGAAGCCATCAAAGACTGAAGTTCAGACACCCTCCTGGCTGAAGCGATAGCTAATGTCTTCCAAGAAGAGTGTTGCATGGAAGCTGTAGCTGCAGGTTCAAATGGAGCCACAGTGAGTTTTTCAAGACAAAACTGAGACCCCAAGGAGGAGGAACAGGCTTTCTGGGAGGTCTGATGTGAAGGATGCCTTTAAAGAAGCATTTAACCTCCAATTTAGTGGCCAAAGAAGAAGATAAAGGCGACAAGCAGAAATGGCTGAAAGATGAGCTTTCACAGAGGAATAGGCCAATCCATCCAATGTTGTCTTGTCCATAAGGGAGTCACCAACAAGATTTTTGGTTTGTCTTGCAGAATCCTCAGCAGCACTTTCTGAATAAGAGAAAAGGGGGAATACATAGAGATACATCCCCTTTCATGAGAAAGAAAGGATGTTCACCTTCCACACCAGAGGGTCTGGAAATCTGGCACAAAACTTTGGAAGTTGTCTGTTCACAAGGGAGGCAAAGAGATAGTACAGTTGTGTACCTACCATAAATGTAGATGTTCGAGTGTATTCACTGTTTCGGTTATTACACTTGGGTTATCCTGCTGGCAGGCTACCCGCAGTCGGCCTGAATTCCAAAGTCATGGTCCGGCATCGGTTGCTGTCACCTTTTCCCTGACGTCAGTGCACCGGGGGTATACAAGATGCAGCTGATGCCATTTTCTTCAGTTTTTCTTGCCCCAGATGTCAGGTGCCCCTAAGAAGATATGCAATACATATTGCTTATAAAAACATACAGTAAAATAAAACAATACCTTCATCTACAAGCAAATACACTACATAGATTGTATAGAATAGAGAAGTACAGATAAGACCCAGCAAAAGAAAGGGGGATGGTGGGAGCGTAACCTGGACTGCAACAGTGAATACACTCGAACATCTACATTTATGGTAGGTACACAACTGTACTATGTTCATCGTATTTCACTGTTGCAGGCATTACACTTGGGTTGAATCCCAAAGCTGAGGAAGGGCGGCTGGGTCTAAATAGGATTCGGAGTGGCTAAGAGGTAAGTGATAATGTTTGGTAAAAGTGTGCACTGAACTCCAAGTTGCAGCTTCCAAAATTTCCTTGGTTGGTACTCCTCTGAGAAAGGCTGCTGAAGTGGCTGCTACCCTGGTAGAATGTGGCCTAATATTCTTAGGCACTGATTTGCCATGCTGAGCATAGCAGAAACGAATGCAGTGTCCTATCCATTTGAAATAATCTGCTTTGAAATAGCCTTTCCTTGTGATCCTGCAGCATATGCTACAAACAGTTGCTCAGTTTTTCTGAAAGCTTTTGTTTTGTCCAAGTAGAAGCGTAGCTGCCTGTGTATGTCTAAAGAGTGCAGAAGTCTCTCCCCTTTACTCTGGGGATTTGGATAAAATGTTGGCAAATTAATGGTTTGGTTAAGAGCCACACTGGATACTACCCTTGGCATAAATGTTGGGTTTGTCCTTAGAGAAACCCTGTCTGGATGAAAAATGATAAAAGGTTCCACTGCCATTAATGCCTGTAACTCTGAGACTCTTCTTGCTGAAGTTATTGCTAGGAGCAGAGCAGTTTTCCATGATAAGAATTTTATATCAGCTGTATTGGCTGGCTCAAAAGGAGGCAGTGTGAGCTTTTCCAAGACAAAGTTGAGGTCCCATGTAGGTATTGGTGCTCTCCTTGGGGGGTCTTATGTTTTTTGCCCCTCTGAGGTACTGTCTTAGCAGTGGATGTGAGAAAATAGGAGGTTCCGTATTGTAATGAGCTGAAATGGCAGAGGCATGGATTTTAATTGATGAGAAGGATAGGCCTTTGTCCAGCATCTCAGTTAGGTACTGTAAAATCTGAGGAATGTTTGCAACAAGTGGTTCAAATCTCTTCCATTTTTCTGCATAAGATTTCCTGGTGCTGGGCCTCCTGGCTTCCAAAATGACATCCAAAACAGCTTTAGAGAGAGGTGTGTTCTGAGTGGCTACATTATTTGCCATGCAGCCAGATTTAAGGTTCTGAGTTGGCTGTGCAGGATCTGATTGTTTTGTTGAGTCAGAAGATGAGGAATTTGAGGTAAAGTCCAGGCTGGGCCTTGAGACAAGCTCTTTAGGATTGGGTACCAGTGCTGGCGTGGCAGTCTGGGGATCAGAATCATTTCTGGCTTCTCTTGTCTGACTTTTAGGAGTACCTTGGGGAGGAGAGGCAGTGGTGGAAAGGCATAAACTGTTAGGGTTTTCCAGCTGAATGATAGAGCATCCACTTTCCATGCTTGTGAGTGATAAGTCCTTGTGCAGAACCTCTGTAGTTGGCAGTTTTGAGGGGAGGCAAAAAGATCTATGTCTGGGCATCCCCATTTCTTTGTTATCATGCTGAAGACCTGTGTATCTAGTTTCCATTCGTGAGGATCCATGAGGTTTCTGCTTAGTTCGTCTGCCAGAGTATTTTTCTTTCCTGGCAGGAATTGTGCCTGCAGATGTACTTGTTAGGTCAGTGCTGTGTTCCACAAAGTCATGGCTTGCCTGCAGAGGAGGTAGGAATGCGTGCCCCCTTGCTTGTTTATGCACCACATAACTATAGTATTGTCCGTCTTTAGCAATAGTTGTCCTGGATGTAGTAGATCCTTGAAGGCTGTCAGGGCATTCTGTACAGCTAGCATCTCTTTTTGATTGATATGAAGATGCATTTGGTCTGTGGGCCATGTGCCCTGAATACATTTTCCTGCCATGTGTGCCCCCCAGGCATAATCCGATGCATCTGTTGTTAGTGTCTGCTTGGCTGTGGGTAAAGTGAAAGGCTGTCCCTTGTTGTGGTGACAGGCTAGTGCCCGCCATCGAAACTCCTGTTGCAGGTAGGGGATAAGAGTTATTATTGTTTCCAGACTGTGGCAATGTTGAGTCCAAACACTTTTTAGATACCATTGTAGCTTCTTCATATGCAGTCTTGCATATGGAATTAGCAGAATGCAGGATGCCATGAAGCCCAAAGCCTGCAAAATTTTTCTTGCAGGTAACTGCGTCTTTGTTGCCATCATTTGAAAGTAATGAGTCAGTTACCTTTGCTTGTCTGGCGTGAGATAAGCCATCGGGGAATTTGTATTTAAGCTTGCACCCAGGAATATTATCTCCTGAGAGGGCACTAGTTTTGATTTCTTTTCGTTTACTGTGTACCCTAGGCAAAATAGTAATCTTTTTACAAACGCCAGATGCTTTAGTAGAATGTCCCTGTTCTCTGCTTGAATAAGGCAGTCGTCCAAGTAGGGGTACATTTGAATTCCTTTTTGTCTGCAAAATGCAATTACTGGTGCCAGACATTTTGTGGAGACCCTGGGCACAGTAGATAAGCCAAAGGGCAATGCAGAAAATTGGTAATGCATTGAGCCAGCTATGAATCTGAGGTATCTTCTGCACGATTGTCTGACTGGAACATGCAAGTATGCCTCTTTGAGGTCCAAAGTAACTAGGCCAAGCCTTCTTGCCCAGCATGGGTAGAAGTTGCTGCAGTGTCAACATTTTGAATTTTGGAACGTCCAGGAAAGTATTTAGAATAGACACGTCCAGTATTGGTCTCCAGGCTTTGTCCTTTCTGGGTACCAAGAAAAGTCTTGAGTAAAATCCTTGCCCCTGCTCTTGCTGTGGTACTTTCTAAAGAGCCCTCATGTCCATGAGAGCAGACATTTGTTTTTGTGCCTCTGCCCATTGATTGTGCGGCAGGTCTGGCATACCTTTTGACCTTGGTAGGGTGTGAAAGTGGAACCTTTAACCCTGAGAAACAATATTCAGAACCCATTTGTCCTGGGTGATCATGTGCCAGTTTTGTGAGAAAAGTGCTAGTTTTCCCCCCAAGGGGGCTGCCAAAAGGTAAGTGCTTGGTAATTGTAGAGGAAAGTCATTGGGACTGTTTCCTACAAGGTTGTGATTTGTCTTCTCCGCCTTTGGGGGCTGAAGCACCCCATTGTTTGAGGTCTGTATGAGCTTTGGGGCTGACATCTGCCTCTTGGGCATCTGTATCTGCCTCTTTGTGGCCTGTCTGACACTGGTAAGGACCAATTTTTAGAAGGCCAGTTCTTGCTAAATCTAGGTGGCTGAACCTGTAAGAAATCGTTTACTGTCTGCATTGATTTTGCTTTATCCTCCATTTTCTTTAACACCTCTTCTGCCTTAACACCAAACAAAGTATCGTGCTGTAATGGAGCATCCAATAATTTTGCTTTAACATGATCAAGTAAACTCTGTTCTTTTAACCAAGCATGCCTTCGAATGACAGAACCTGTAAATGCGGCTCTGCAAGATGCCTCTAATGAATCAAAACCACATTGCAAAGTATGCTTTCCCACTTGTTCAGCTGCATGCAATAAATCCTGCATTTCCTTGTTCTCAGGACATTCAGAGCTTGTAAGCATTTTCTGTTTTATCAAAGACATTAAATATTTTTGATATTTAAGCATGTGAAACTGGCAGTTTAAAGTCCTTACAGCTAAAGTAGCAGAGGTGTAAACTTTCTTCCCCCATCTGTCCAGTGCTGGAGGGAAACAAATATATTAAATGGATGCATTTTGTTAGTCAGGGTTTTTTGCAGTGGAAGCCTTGACCCCTTTGGGACCCTGAGAAATAGTTTCTGGATCAGCAGCAGGGTTTTTATAAAGAGATTTATGAGAATCTGGAACCCTGTAGTACCTATCTGGCTTAACTGGAGCAGGGGGTAAAGAATCAGGAGTCAAACTGGATTCAGAAAAAACATCAACAACAATATCTAGTACAGGGGGAATAGCCAGAGGCCTGTGCTGGGGCAATAAAAGAAAGTCTCTGAGCCTTTTCTTGGATTCTGAATAATCCTGGCTCTCCCAATGGAAATGTTCTATCATGATATGCAGGGTTTCCCCAGAAGAGTAGTCCTACTTGGACGACTGCCTTATTCAGCATCAGAGTCCTCATAGTGAGGAAGAGAATATCCCTGTTCTGAAGAGGAATCAGAAGAAATAGAAACCTGGTCAGAGGAGTCATAATCAGTGTTTTGCCGAGGCCTTTCATCAGGAGGGGGATGGGAACCCCTGATCAAAGTAATTAGGTCCTCGGCCATTTTGAGCATTTGTTTCCTTGGCATGGATGACTGTCCAGGAGAATGCTGTACATGTTTCTTTGTCTTTAAAGATGTTTTAGACTTTGCCTTTGCTGAAGTGGTCTTGATAGTAAGCTGTGTAGGTCTGAAGACACCCTCAGAAGCCGATACCTGCTCAGCGGCTCCAGACCCATCTGAGGGAATTGTTTCCGAAGACCCAATACCTTGAGTTTCCAGAGGCCTAGCTGTCTCCACGTGAGAGTCTGAGGCGGCCTGTGGCTCTGAGGTAGTGGGTGTCAGGGGCTGCGAATGCGCCTCACTGAAAACCGGCGAACCGGCGACTGGCCTAGAAGAGGCTTCGTCATCGGTTTTGGACCTCGGATGCCTGTCTTTTTCTTTGTCCTTGCGCTTTTTATGGACTCCGGTCGTTGGTAGTTCCGACGGCATTATATAGTTAAACCTTCGGCCAAAGTAATGTAAAGCAAAGTCAAACCGACACTTAATAGTGTGTTGGTTGAATCTAGCACAAAATCGACAACTAGCAATGTCGTGGTCAGGGCCTAGGCAAGGAATACAGTAAGAATGAAAATCCTTATGAGGTATTTGCTTCCCACAAGAAATACAATTGTTAACTTTTACTGACATGGGTCTGGAGCAAGAAAAAGTTTCCCCAATGGGGTACTTAGCTTTATTGAAGACTTCGGATCTGAAATTCAATTTCAAAAATCTCAGGAGGCGGCCGACTGGCACTTGTGAACTGCTTTTGCTTCGGGCACCACGTGGCAAGAAAGACTGAAGAAAATAGCGTCAGCTGCATCTTATATACCCCTGGCACACTGACATCAGGGAAGAGGCGACAGCAACCGACACTGGATCAGGACTTTGGAATTCAGGCCGACTGCGGTTAGCCTGCTAGCAGGATAACCCAAGCGTAATGACTGCAACAGTGAAACACGATGAACATCTACTTTATGAATATCCCACTGGTCGAGAATGTCCAGAAACACATTCCTGTGATGCTTCCATTCATGGGATTGAATCATGGACCTGCTCAGAGAGTCTGCCACTACATTCTGATTGGAAAAGGTGTACGCTGCCTGAATGGACACCTAGTACTGAGTTGCCATTTCCCATGCCATGAGGGCTAGCCTGCACAGAAGGTATGACTTTGTCCCACCCTGTTTGCTTACATACGAAAGAACTGTAGTGTTACCTGTAAACAGTTTTACAGGGCCTGGATGAAAAAGAGAGTGAAAGGTCTGTACAGCCAAGAGCAGGGCTCTCATCTTTTTTATGTTTATGTGCTCCTACCTTTGAGAAGGGGATAAAAGGTCTTGAACCTTCCAGGATGCAAAGGCTGCTCCCCAACCCATGTCTGAGGTGTCTGCCAACAATTCCTGAATTGGAAGAGGAGGATGCAGAGGAAAGGGAAATTTGCTAAATCCACCAACGAAGTTCCCTCTTCAGACAAGGAAGAAGACACACAACAAAGTCCAGTGAGTGTGCATGCTGGCTCCAAACTGACTTGAGGTACCACTGAAATTTCCTCATGTGAAGTTTGGCCATAGGTAACATGAGGATGGCAGATGCCATGAACCCTAGAAGGTGGAGTAACTCCTTGGATGTAAGAGACTGCAGAGGGAGGAGATCTTGGAAGAATTTGGTTAGAGCCTGAATTTTCTGAGGGGGCAGGGAGGCCAACATTAGATCTGTCTGGATTCTGCATCCCAAGAAGAGGTGATCTTGTGAAGGAGTGAGGAAAGATTTTTGGAAATTTATTCTGAAATTCAGCCTTTGAAGAAAGGAAATAGTGACATGGAGAGTCTATTGCAAGGTCTCTGGAAGAAGTGCCTAGAGCAGGAGATCATCCAGATATGGAAAGATCTGTATACCCTGGAGTCTGCAATAAGCTAACAGAGAAGCCAAGCATTTTGTAAATACCCTTGGTGCTGTACAGAGACCAAAGGGCAAAGCAGAGAACTGAAAATGTGATGAAGCAATGGAAAACGCAAATATTTCCTGAAAAGGGGATGAACAGGAATGTGAAGGTAAGCAACCTTGATGCCTCAGGATACCATAAAAGTTTGTGGAAGGATGAGGGGATACAAAGTCCCACTGTACGCATCCCTCATTAGACCCATTATAGAATACAATGCCCCGTTTGGTATGTACCTCTCAAGACATCTGCAACAACTGGAAAGGCCACAGAAATACCTCACTAAAAGAATCACAGGCCTAAAGCAGATGCCCTACGCTGACCGCCTTAAAAAACTCCAGCTATACTCTGTCGCATATCGTCTACTCAGAGGCGATCTTTGCTTAACATACAAGGCCATGTCAAACCCGGAGCTGTTGGACATGCTACACTTAAAGAAATCCCAATCCCTCAGAGCCACACGCTCCAGGGATCTAAACCTTGTCACCACAATAAACAAAACATGCTGGAGGGATAGGTTCCTGACCCAGAGACTCCCCAGACTCTGGAATAGATTGCCTATACATGTCAAGCAGAGTGCCTCTTTGGTCCTCTTCAAAAGGAACCTTGACTATTAGATGGGAGAAAGGAAATTCACCCCGGGGATCACGTCAGTCGCCCTGCTAGACAGGGGTCCAGGGAAGTAAATAGTGTGAGAAGAAATAGCCAGGGAATTGTTATGGCTAGGCTTGTATAGGCCCTAGGGCTGACAGCCTAGTACCAACCTATGAACCTATGAGAAAGCACACGGAAGGTTGGAACCTTCAAGAATGTGTTGAGGTGTGAAAGATCCAGAATGGGTCTCCAAGGGCCATCTTTTCTGTGAACCAGAAACCTCCTTGAGTAGAAACCTCTTCCTCTTTTGTGCAGTGAAACTTCTTACATAGTTCCCTGGGATAGCAATACCTGGAGTACCTGTGGAAAAATTAGTAATTGCTCTCAAGGTGGATGAGGAATACCAGTGAAAGGTGGAAGAGTTTCTCACACCATGAAATACCCTTTGTGGATAACAGAAAGGACCCACAAATCTTGAGTAATTTGCTCCAGACTGGAAGGGATAGAGAAAGCCGCAGAGAGAGTGGGAAGTGGTTGAGAAATGGTTGGTAGTCACAGACTACCTGGCTTGTCTAAAAAGAGTTATGTTTGAGCAAGAGTAGACTGAGAGGGTTTGGAAGCAGTAGGTTTCTTAACACTTGTCTTACTTCTGGAAGGAGGAGTGTGAGATTGTTTCCTAACAAAAGGAGTTTTAGCTGGGTAATTCCTTGGGAATTTAGGAACCGAAGATGCAAAGATGTGTTTTAGGTCTTTTAATTCTTTGCCTTTCTCCTGCAAGGACTTGAACAAGTCTGCTGCTGCAGCCCCAAACAAGCCTTATTATCTAAGGGGGCATCCAGTAATTTAGCCCTAAATTCATCAAGAACTGGCCAAAGCCTCAATCAGGAGTATCTCTTTAGAACACAGCCAGCAGCCACTCTGGCATATACTTCAGCTACATCATAGTTGCATTTAATGGAGTCTCATGCCACTTGGGAGGAAGCCCCCAAAAGTGCTGAAAGCTGTGACTTAACTTCCAAATCAGAAAGGTTCAGATGAATCTGAATAGCCTGAGAACAAAAAGCCAAAGCATACCTGGTCAGGGTTTGGTAACTGATAGAACAGAAAGCTAAGATGGCCGAGGTATACACCTTTTTACTCAATCTTTCCATGGTCTTACTCTCTTTATCTGAAGGGAAGAGAAGAGGATGGCAATAGTCTAGCAGGTTTATCAGCAGCCATAGGAACAGTAACTGGATCTGTTGATGGACATTTATAAAGAAATTTACAGTCCTCTGAAACCTTATAAAACCTATCTGGCCTTTTAGGGGCAGGGGGTTGAGAGTCCGGAGTCTTTGATGCAGAAGAAATGGCATCAAGAAAAACTGGTAAAACCAGAGGCAGAGCAGAAGGAGAGGAAGAATCAATTTGAAGCAAGTCATGGTACCTTTTCTGCACCTCAGAAACCTGACAGCAGTCCCACTTAAAATACTCCCTCATCCTGGCAATAGTCTCCCTAAAGGTGATGTCTTCACCAGGAGACTGTGGCACTGAACTCTTCCTCAGGGGAGGCATACTCCATGGGGGAGGTAATCTGAGCAGAACAGGCCAAGGATTCATCCTCTCAGGAATCCTCCTTTTCAGAAGAAATCTGGACTCTGACCCTTTTCTGTGGTGAAGATGTTAGAGAATTAGGAAAGGAAACCCCTGAGGGAGGTTTAAGTTCCAGAAAGGCATTGAACAAGCCTTGTGTGAAAGCTTGGGAATCAACAGGAGGGTCCTGAGGAGCAGAAACATGTTTGGTTTTCTGCTTCTTTTTCAGAGGAACATCAGCCCTGTGAAAGGTAGAGGAACTGACGTAGGCCTACATTCAATGACGTTCGTTGGATCGTCCTCCCTTACTAAGATGATGAGCCTCGGTTCCCCCTGTTTGTCTGAAGCAGACGTCTGCCAAAGCCTCTGAAGATGTGCTGATGGCAGGATCCCTTGCGGCCTCTGAAGTGTTACCCGCATTAGAACCCAAGGCAAAATCTGGACGGGTCTCTGGGCCTTCATCGGCCTCAAGAGAGCTATCTATATGGGAAGGAGCAGCTGAAGCTTCAAGACTAACTTTCTTATCCTTTTTTATAGCAGGCTCAGCAGAAGACCCCAACATACACAACTTAATGCTGCAAGCTAACTTTTCAATCTCTGATTCTCAAGGTAAATATTAAGAGAGGAAAGGTGGCTATGTAAGGTCTTAGGGACAAAAGCTTTACAGACAGGGCAAGACTTATAGTCGTGGTTGGGCCCTAAGCAGAAGAGACATTGATCGTGGGTGTCTTTATGTGGAATTTGTCTCCAACACTCCCACTTGCCCTTTTTGGATGACATGTAACCTCACAACAAAGCAGTAGTAAAATATAAAAGAAAATATCAATGGACCATTTAACTCTTGTATCCAACAAACAACTCAGGCTAGCAGACAGATTCGGACTGGCGGCAGACAAACTTCTGAGGAAAGCACATGCAGACTTCACTTTTATGGCAGACACTGGGTGCCATAAAAGTGTCCCATGCACCTTGCAGTAGTTGAAGTCTTTTGTGTAATGGCTGAATGTCAAGACTACCTTTGGCAGTGAATTCCTCATGTTAAGAATAGTACAACATAAGAACAGAAGGACATCTACAAATGCAAAGAAAAACAGCAGATACAGGCTTGGGCATAATATCACAGAGAGCTTCATTAACACACCAATCAGTGAAGTGGAGTGCATCTGGGTGGTGTAGAGACTAACACAAAAGTCAAGGAACTGTAGAGGTTGGTGCTAATATATTAGTAGCTGCCTGCTGTACAGTAGCTTCTCCTGAAACACTTATTCAACCATACTGATAACAAATACTCAAAATCTGTTGCTGGTGAAAGCATTATGTTATACACAAACATACCTTATACAAGTTTTTATAACAGACAGAAGAGTACAAAGCTGAAAGTCAAATGGATTGCTGCCAGGGAAGAAAACTTTTGGATACCTGCATCTGATCCTACTCGCATGAACAAAGGCAGACAGTTTCTATGCCATTGATCAGAGCAAGGGAAATGTGAAGTGAAAGGGAAGGACAACTACAAATTCTCAGAGGTTTCTGCCACGAATGGTGTCTGGGAGTGGCCTATGATGCAGAAGTACAGATTCCAGCTTCATTAATGGCATCATAATGGGTCAGTGGATATGGGCCCAGGTTTGCAATCCCAATTTGTTGGGCTCAGTCTTGACCACTGGCTAACACACACACATGTACATATCTCTCTCTCTCTATATATATATATATATATAAAAATATATATGTATATATATATATATATATATATATATATATATATATATATATATATATATATATATATATATATATATATATATATATATATATATGGGTCTACCTGATAACACTGACATGCCAAAACACCAACAAAATAACCGACACGACAAAACCGAAAGTTCAAAAACACGAAACTTCACATGCCCGACAAACCACAATCCCGACAATCAACAAAACAAATCCCTTTCCCAAAAAACACACACACAACACAAGCACACCAAAAACCTTACAAACCTACACTAAACCTTACAAACACAACTATCTATGCACTAACTTAACCCAAACCCTAACCCTAAGGTCCATCACTATCGCACACTTACCTGACCTACACCCTACCCTAACATCCGTCACTATCACACACTTACCTTACCCACACCCTGACCCTAATGTCCGTCCCTATCGCACACTTACCATAGCATGTTCGTGTTCTCAGCGTCAGGATTCTCAACTTTCAGTCTTCTCTGTTGTCAATCTTCTGGTGTCGGTTATCTCGTTGTCATTCTTCTCAGCTTTCGGCGTAATCAGGTAGACCCATATATGGGTCTACCTGATAAGACCGACGTGCCAAAACACCGACAACGAAATAACCGACACGACAAAACCGAAAGTTCAAAAACACGAAACTTCACATGCCCGACACACCACAATCTTGACAATCAACAAAACAAATACCTTTCCCGAAAAACACACACACAACACAAGCACATCAAAAACCTTACAAACCTACACTAAATCTTACATACCTAACTATCTATGCACTAACCTTAACCCAAACCCTAACCCTAAGGTCCATCACTATTGCACATTTACCTTACCCGCACCCTAACCCTAACTCACTTAATCCACCCCTAACCCTTAAGTCTGTCACTACCGCACACTTACCTTACCTGCACCCTAACCCTAACTCACTTAATCCACCCCTAACCCTTAAGTCCGTCACTATCGCACTTACCTTACCCGCATCCTAACCCTAACTCACTTAACCCGCCCCTAACCTAAAGTCCATCACTATCGCACACTTACCAGACCTGCACCTTACTCTAATGTCCGTCACTATCACACACTTACCTTACCCACACTCTGACGCTAACGTCCATCCCTATCGCCCACTTACCTTAACATGTTGGTGTTCTCAGCGTCGGGATTCTCAACTTTCGGTCTTCTCCATTGTCGATTTTCCGGTGTCGGTTATCTCGTTGTCATTCTTCTCAGCTTTTGGCATAATCAGGTAGACCCATATATATATATATATATATATATATATATATATATAGATATATATATATATATAGAAATATATATATATATATATATATATATATATATATATATATATATACACAAACACACACACATTTATATATATGTATGTGTGTACACACAAACACACACCCCTCTCAAAGTGAAATTCACGAGTTTTACCACTGCAGAGCAGTTTAGTATTTTGTCCTAGATTTGTTATATTATCACCACTGTCTTGCAGAAATTACCAAAAACTGCAAAGTACTGCTAGAAAATATAAAGGAACATTAAAATATGACAATCAACATTTTAAGGGTCAGCATTAAAACAAAAGCCAGGCAAAGTGAAAGATAACACTTTCTCTAGCTTATGAACAATGATCCTTTGCCATTGCAGAAAGCTGCTTTTAAGAAAAAACATGCACAGTATTTGAAAGACTAAAAGCATGTACCTAGAAGAGCATTGCGACCATTATCATCAGGAAGAAACCTCTTGTCCACAGCACAGACTAAAACATGGTCAGGAAGACTGGGTGACTTGGCACCAACAAGGATGAATCCAGATGGCAACTCATTATGTTCAAAAGAAACAAAACCAAGACGTAAATCCTTCCCTGCTTGGCAGTACCCTGAAATAAAGAAAGCAAAGACCAAAAATAAGAGTCAGCATGAACCAGAATTGCACAACAATTCTCAGTATAAAGACCAATTTCATTCACTATTTTTGGTCAGCTACTGTAGCTGTTCACTACCTTGAGTTTGACACCATTTAAATGTAACAAATAACTCCAGTACTAACTGTCAAGAAAAAAATACAGGCACCTTGGGCGTTTTGAGTATGATCAGTTTTGCTGTCATAACTTAAGAAGGATTTCTGCCACAAACTGAGATTAAAGACCAGTCTGACTTTTCACAGCTGACAGCCCTTCCTCAAAGGCTAGGCTGATGTTACTTTACCTCGGATGCCTTCCTTCACCTGGTATATAGGTGGCGTCTGCCTGTGCCGTTTTTAGTTCACTTGCCCCCCCCTTCAACTTGGTCTGCTGGGCCATATAATGCCTATTTTAGGGTCTGCTGATTTGGCTTAGCACAAGTTAGCTTGTGAATATAGAAAATTAGCCCTCCTTAGACAAACTGAACAAGGAGAGAAGGGGTGCAAGGAACAGTAGTGAAGAGGGGAAGGGGTATATGTGTATCGCTCCCATCCCTCATGGTCGTATTGAAGCACAGTGGAAAAAGGAAGGAAAGCAAGACTGCAACAGTGAATACACTCAAATTTCAACTCATGGCAAGTTGCCTCTGCAACTACAGGATCACTGCTACAGTCATAATTTACGAAGAATATTCCCAAAGCTTATCCATTTAAAGTTGGTACCTGGTTTAGTGTCTGAGTGAGAACTGCAAAATGGCTTTCAGGACAGCGGAGGTGAATCCAGCCCTAGCCCTAAATATCACATCAATTCCATTCAGCCTTTTCCACCAAGTGGCTGCTTAGGATGTACTGGATACAAATCCCTTTAAAAAAGGCCATAGTAGCAGAAGTGCCCCTTGTAGTATGAGGTCTGTCATTTTCTTCTAACATACTGCCATTACATCTATAGCAAAAGTTAATGCAGTGTGAAAGCCACAATGAAAAATCTAATTCTGTTGCTAGCCATTGTTGCTTGTTTTATGCAAAGGAGGCAAACAGTTGCTCCGAGTCTGTAAAATGGTTTGTTCTGTCAAGCCATTACTTTGATTGTCACTAAATATCCAAGGAGTGCACGATTCTTTCCCTCCTATTTTTTTATTAGAAAATAACACTGGAAATATGTTAGCCTGGTTCAGAGCTACCTCTGTGAAAAGTAAAAAATAGTAAATTTGAGTCACCAGATCTCTAAGAACCTGCAGGAAAGACTCCTAGCACATGAGAGTTTATAATTCAGGAACTCTGCTAACAGGGTGATATCTTTCATAAACACAGTTTTCTAGATAAGGAACTTCAGAGATATAGAAGCTCCTAGTTCAAAAGGTGTCAGGGTCAGTTTATTTAACACAAAATTGAGGTCTCAAGGGTCACTCTCTTCCTACGGGTTTCAGGTGGATCATGTCCTTCAAGAACTGCTTCATTGGGGCTTGGATACCAGTGGGGGAGTCCCCAGGCAGGCATGCTAATAAAGCTGAGAGATATATACCTTCACTATGCAATAGACTAAAATTGAAATGAATGGCTCAGAAAAGTATTTGGGGAACCACATAAACACAATTTGGAACTGGGTGCTGGTTCCTCCTCTGGCACCAGAGAGAATTTTTTTTTCATGTAGCTAGGTATGACTTCCTCAAAATTTTTAGCATGTCCTCAGACAAGAAAGAGGTAGTAGGGTCACATCTTCCAAGCTGCTAATCTGAGTGTGGGCAGTATGGGGAGGATAAAAGACCCTCCTATGATGTCTTATATAAGCATAAGGCATGAAAGGTTTCATCTTGCCATCTCCATCAGGGAGACTCAGCACTACCTGGACCAGAGTGGGACAATAAGGACTATTTCTATCCTCTCCTCTTTCAATTTTTGAACTATCCTAGGGTGTAAGGCCACAGAAGGAAAAGCACTGAGAAAAAAAAAGCATCCACCACCTAAGCATATCTGTTTGGCACTCTGGAAAATAATTCTGTCAGTTGTTTGATGCCTGGTGATGTAAGTCTACCTCTGGTGCACCCCATCTGTTCATTAGATTTAAGAATGTGTCTCTGTCTGTCCCTGTCTAGAACTGACTTATGTTACCTGCTGAGGTCCTGTTCAAGTGGTCTGCCATGAAGTCCTCCTAGTTTGGTACATGTAGGAGAAAACTGCATTATAGGGCCATTTCTGAAGCCTCTGTGGCTACACTGCACATATGTTATTCCCTTTGTTTATGTACTGCATGACTGTGGTGTTTTCTGTTATGACATGCAGGGTCCCAGATCTCCAGACCATCCTGAATGCTCTGAGAGCCTGAACACCTATCAATATTTATTTTAAGTTTATGTGCAGCCTCCAAAAGTCCTGCACTTTGAGGTTATTGATGTTTTACTCATGCCATATCTGAGGCACAGGTGCTTAAGGTGTGACTTGGCATTGTTGGTCTTAATGGTATGTTCTTCTTCATTCTGACGGTGTACCCAGCATTCCAAAACCTTGTTCACACAGGGTAGGATTTGGATGGTATGTTCCAGGGACTAAATCTCCTGATCCTAGGTACATTTAGGTGCCATAGAAGTTTACTCATGTGCACCCTGGCCTGACACCATGAGTATAGTGGGTGCCATGTGGTCCAGAATACTCTGCTGCTCCCTGGCTACCACCACTGATTTCCTCTGCATGTTATGGAAAAGGAACAAAAGCATTTCTACCTTTTCTTGTTGCAGGTAAACTCTTGATGAGTAAGTGTCCAAGAAGGTGCCCTGAAAGATCACCTTGCTGGACAGACATAGGTTCAACTTTTGTTCATTAAGCAAGACAATGAAGTTATGTCTTACCATAATGTTCCATCTGTGTTGTCGATCTTCCTCGGAACCCGAGATGGCCATCTACTTCAGCTTGCACTCTCCAAACTCTCGAAGCCAGGCTCTACCCATGATGCTCCTCTCAGAGGTTACCTCAGATCAAGTTTGCCAAGGAGTGGCAGTCAGATGTGAAAGGTCACGGATACATGATAGTCAGATTAACCAAGGCCAAATATGAGTCCTTAAAGGGAAACTAGCCAAGCACTAAATTCAGTCTACTAAGAGTCTCTGGATGGGGGAAGGAGGGTGGGGATGTCAAAGACTGGTGAAGATCGACAACACAGATGGAAAGTTATGGTAAGACATATCATCTTTATCTGATGTTGTCAATCTTCATGCAATCCTTGACAGTTGGACAGAGTCCCCAGCTACTTTAGCCTCGGGAGGTCTCATGGAAGAATATTCCTAAGCACCATAGAGCCAAAGGATGCTAGTCCTCTTGAGACCTGATCCAATTTGTAATGAGTGATAAAAGTATGATGAGAAGACCAAGTGGCTGTTGCACAAATGTTGTCTAAAGAAGCTCTGGCATGCTCAGGCTGCATTCTACATGAAATGCAGAATGAACTGGCACCCCACCTAAGCACCATATTCAATTGTAGCCTCACCTCAGGCTGTGCGCCCACTGAATGGCACACAGCAACGGTTATCTCACTTCACAAAGGGGAAGCCACCACAAACCCCAGAAACTACTGCATCATTAGCCTAACAAGCCTGGTCTGCAAGGCCATGGAATGTATCATCATGGATCTTATACACAAAGACATTGGTAATCTCCAAACTCTGGACCCCACCCAGTTCGGGTTTGTAAAAGGCAGATCATGTCTCATAAACCTGATAAGACTTCTTTGAAGCAGTCACCAAACCGTAGACGAGGGTAAGGTGGTTCACACAGCATATCTAGATCTCGCCAAGGCTTTTGACACCATCCCCCACTCTGGAATTATAGATAAACTCACTAAACTAGGTATAAATCCCTATGTCACAAGATGGGTTGCCAACTGGCTCACTGACAAAACCCACACTGTGAAAGTAGCAGACTCCAAATCCGACTTCAGACCAGTGACAAGTGGAGTACCACAGGGTTCAGTCCTGGGTCCTCTCCTGTTTGGTATCTACTTTTCTGAAGTACAGGCTAACACAGAAGGTCTTTGGCTAACGAAGTTCGCAGATGACTGCAAACTAGGAGCCATAATTGAAACTCCTAACGATGTGGACATCCTACAAAAGAGCCTCATTGAGACAGATGCCTGGTTTCAAAGCCATGGCCTCAAGCTCAATGCCAAAAAGTGCACTGTCATCCCCTTTGGTAAAAACTCTGTACCCATGAGCTACCACATAGGTGGTAGTCTACTTAACACCGAAAGTGTGATAACAGACCTTGGGACACAGGTGGACAGTAGTCTCTCCTTTGATAATCACACTGCCACAGTAGTCAAGAAATCCTTCCACGTGGCACACCTCATCACAAAAGGTTTCTCATCCAGGAAAAAAAGAGGTCATTGTTCCCCTCTACTCATCACTCATTAGACCCATTATAGAGTACAATGCCCCTTTTGGTATGTACCTCACAAGACATCTACAACAACTGGAAAGGCCGCAGAAATTCCTCACAAAGAGGATTACTAGCCTCAAACAGATGCCCTACGCAGACCGTCTCAAAAAACTCCAGCTTTACTCCGTCGCATATCACCTACTCAGAGGCAATCTCTGCCTAACATACGAAGTTATGTCAAACCCAGAGCTGTTGGACATGCTCCACTTAAAGAAATCCCAATCCCTCCGAGCTACACATGCTAGGGACCTAAACCTTGTCACTACAATAAACAGAACATGCTGGAGGGATAGATTCCTGTCCCAGAGACTTCCCATACTCTAAAACAAACTACCTGTCTATATCAAACAAAGCTCCTCATTAGCACTCTTAAAGAAAAATCTTGATGACTGGATAGGAAATAGAAAATTCACCCCTGGGATCACCTCTGTAGTGCTTCTCGACAGGAGCACAGGAAAATAATTTTCTTGAGTGGCGAAAGACAGGGTACCTTTTTGGCTAGGTTTACATAGGCCCTAGGGCCAATAGCTTAGTACCTATGTATGAACCTATGAAAGACTGCATAATTAGCTACTGCTCTTGCAGAATGGGCTTGAACTGTTTTTGGGGGCTGGAGTCCTTTAGAATGATAAATTAACGTGATGCAGTCGCTAAGCCATTTAGCCAAGGTAACTTTAGAAACTGGATTACCTAGATGGAGAGAAGAAAACACCACAAAAAGTTGGTTTGATTTTCTAAAAACTTTAGTCCTGTGAAGATAAAAATGTAGCTGTCTGTGCATGTCAAGTAAATGGACAGCATATTCTCCCTTGTTTGAAAATTTTGGGAAAAAGACTGGTAGCTGTAGAGTCTGATCAATATTAGCCTCGGAGACAACCTTGGGCAGAAAGGATGGATTTGTTTGAAGTGCAACTCTAGCCTTATGAAAAATTAAGTATGGGGTTTCACACGACCGGGCCTGAAGTTCCGAGACTCTTCTGGCACAAGTGATAGCCACCAAAAATAAGGTTTTCCAAGACAGATGTTTTAAGATACAAGTTGCTGATGGTTCAAAGGGGTTCACAGTCAGGACCTGAAAAACTACAGTTAGATCCCAAGGGGAAAGAGGTTCTTTAAATTGAGGTCTTAGCATTAGGAAGCCTTTTAGGAATGCTTTACACAATTTGTGTGACACCGGAGGGGCACCATCCAGTCCTATATGAAAGTTTGAAATTGCAGCTAGGCGCACTTTAATTGTTGATGCAGAGGAACCAGACTGGTAAAGTGAAGCCAGAAAATCTAATACTTTGTGGATAGGACTGGAATAAGGGTGTGTCTCATTATCCATAGCCCACCTAGCAAATTTCTCCCATTTACTTTGGTAAAATTTCCTTGTAGACGATTTGTGATAAGCGACAATAATTTGTCGGACAGGTGAAGAAATTGAAGGATGCCTGGCAATCATGGGAACTGAAGAAGCCATGCAGAGAGCTTGAGGTTTTGGAGAGTTGGATGCACCATGCCCTCTGGGTGAGACAGCAGATCTGGAGCTGGGTCCAGAATCCATGGTTTCCAAATTAAATGATGCCACAGGAAGGGAAACCAAACTTGTGGAGACCAGAAAGGGGCAATGAGGATTATTGAATTTTCTGTATTTTTGGCTTTCTTCAGGAACTGTGAAATGAGAGGAATTGAGGGAAAAGCATAGAGCAGACCGGGAGGCCAATTGTAGAGAAGAGCATCTCTGGGTGACTCCCCCTGAGAGGGGATTAGGGCAAAGTAACTTCTACAATTGTAGTTTAGAGAAGAGGCAAAGAGATCGCAGAAAGGTTGGCCTCAGTGGTGAAAAATGTTGTTTGCCACTGCTGGACTGAGAGACTACTCATGAGGCAAGAGAATAGTTCTGCTCAATTTGTCCACTATCACACTGGAGCTCCCTGGAATGTGTGTTGCTGTGAGAAAAGGGTTGGAAGAAATCGCCCATTGCCAAACTCTGAGTGCTTCTCGACACAAGTGGTAAGATTTGGTTCCCCTTGTTTGTTTATGCACCAGACTACTGACATGTTGTCCGTCTGAATCGTTACTGTTCCTAGAAGGAGGACATCTTAACAGCACTGCCCTCATCTCAAGTACATTGATAGGCAAGTTGGCCTCCAACTGGGACCACATGCCTTGGACTGTCCTTCCCATATAATGCCCCCCCCACCCTGTCTGGGAAACATCTGTGGTCACTATGGCTTGGGGCTGGAGAAGAATGAAAGAAAAGAATGACCCAAGAGAATCTGGTTGGAGTGTAGCCACCACAACAGGTCATGTTTCCAGCGACTGGTAATCAGAATTGGCTGAGACATTGGTTGGTGTATGACAGACCACTAGGACACTAGTAGCCATTGCAATATCCGCATGTGATAACTTGCGAAGGGAAAGAATGTTGTGTGTTTCGGCTTTTCCCGGTTAGGGCTCGCCACAGCGGAACTCCGGTCCGCTAATGATTGGCAGTTGATTTTTACATGCTGAGTTGCCGGCCCTAACGCACAACCTTCAACGAAGGTACGCCCATTGACGCATGTCTCCACAGAAGATGCTCTAGCTGAGAATCGAACGGGGCAACGTCTTGCTGTGAGGCAACAGTGCTACCGCAGCCCCACCACTGCGGATATTGTTATGTAAAATCTTACCATAACCATAAATGTCCTTCTCCTCCATGTTGCAGTATTCTTACTGTGGGATCCTCCGCCTCAGGCGACCCGAACATTGGCCCCTCTACAAAAGCTTTCAGCCTGGTTGTTGTTAGTGCATAGGATGTCACACGTAGGGCCACAAACCAGGGACCTTAAATGTGATGTCCGCACACACAGACCACAGAACTAACTGCCCAGTCGAACAGTAGCCAAAGAGATGCCAAAAGATGTCCTTCAGACTGGTGAAATGCCACAGACTGTCCAAAAATTATCCTAGTGCTGGTAGGGGCTCTATGAAGGCCCCTAGACCTCTATTTATGAAAACAGGGGGTCAGAAGAGATGGAAGGAATACTGTGGCATGGAAGAGAAGGACATCTATGGTTAAGGTAAGATTTTACACAACTATTCTATGTCCTCCTAATCTCATGTTGCAGTATTCTTACTGTGGGAGAGTACCACAGCTCAGGAAGGTGGAAGGGTGGAGGTAGAGGTAGCAGACTCCAGAAATCCTTGCAGGATTGCTCTTGTGAAACCTACTCTGGCTCTGGAGATATGGTCTAGTTTGTAATGTTTAGTGAAGGTATGTACAGTGGACCAGGTGGCTGCTTCGAGGATGGTAGCTGTGTCTAGGTCTTTGAAGAAGGCTTTGGAGAAAGCTACTGCTCTAGTAGAATGAGCCCTGATCTCCTAATTCAGGTTCTTTCTATGGTATTAGTAGCAGAAACAGATGGTTTTCCTGATCCAACAGGAACTAGTCTGTTTGGAGACTGCCTTGCCAAGGGCTCTGGGGTGGAAAGAAACAAATAATTGATTAGTTTTCTGATGGACTTAGTTTTGTCCAGATAAAATCTTAATTGCCTGTGAACATTCAGGTAGTGTAGTATTCTCTCACTGTCATTCTGGGGAGAGGAGACAAATGTTGGTAGGTGAATGGACTGATTTAGTGATAGCCTGTTTATCACTTTGGCCATGAAGGAGGGATTTGTGTGCAGGGTCACCCTGTCTTTATGGAAGATAGTGTAAGGAGGGCATGCCATGAGTGCCTGTAACTCTGATAACCTTCTTGCTGAAGTGAGGGTTACCAGCAAAACTGTTTTCCATGTGCACATCTGCAGGGATGCAGAAGTGGCTGGTGGCATGCCATGAGTGCCTGTAACTCTGATACCCTTCTTGCTGAAGTGAGGGCTACCAGCAAAACTGTTTTCCATGTGCACATCTGCAGGGATGCAGAAGTGGCTGATTCAAATGGAGTCAGCGTACGTTTCTCCAAAACATATTTTAGGTCCCATGGTGGGGGTGGGGCTTTCTGGGTGGTCTTATGTGCAAGACCCCTTTTAAGAACAATTTTAACATCCAACCTGGAGAGTACGGAAACTCCAGGGGAAGGCAGGGCAGAGACAGCAGAGAGGTGCACTTTCACTGACGATTATGACAGATCTCCTTTAATCAGCTCACACACATAAGCTAAGACTAAAGGAACATCCGCTAGAAGGGGGTCCTTATGTCTTTGGAGACACCATTTGGAGAATCTGTCCCATTTAGAAATGTAGGATCTCCTTGTGTTAGGTTTCCTGGCCTCCTGCAGGATAGAAAGCACGTCCTCTGTATAGTGGTGTCTGAAGGGTACTAGAAATGTATCACCCAAACAGTTAGGCTCAGCATCTCCAGGTGTGGATGGATGAGAGTTTCCTTCTATTGTGTGAGAAGGTCCACCTTGTGAGGTAACTTGTGGTGACTGCCCTTGGCGAGGGATTGTAGAAGGGGGAACCAATGCTGCCTTAGCCAGTAGAGAGTTACCAGCAAGATTTTTGGCAGGTCTCTCCTGATCTTCAGGAGGACTTTCTGAATGAGATGAAAGGGTGGAAAGGCATACAGAAACTGTCTCTTCCATGGGATGGTGAAGGCATCCACTCTCCAAGCTAGGGGAGAGTGGTGTTTGGTACATAATTTTGTCAGTTGTCTGTTCTGGGGGGAGGCAAACAGATATATTTGTGGTATACCCTATCAGTGGACAATGTCTAAGAAAACTTCCCTGTGTAACATCCACTCGTGATATAAAGAGAATTATCTGCTTAGAGCACCTGCCTGAAGGTTGTCCCAGAAAGGGATGTATGTTTCTGTAGGGATAAATTGTTCTGTGAAGCTAATTCCCAAATTTGCATTGCCAGCCTGCATAGCAGGTATGACCTGGTCCCCCTTGTTTGTTGATGTACCACATGACAGTGGTGTTGTCTATGAAGATTAAAATAGGGCCTGGCTGAAGGATAGGTAGAAAGGCCTTCACGGCTAAATGAACCACTGTCATTTTCCTGACATTGATATACTTCCTCAAAAGGGATGCCTGCCAATGTGCTTGTACCCTGAGTCCCTTCATGGTAGCCCCCCAGCCCAGATCCGATGCATCTATGAGCATACATTGAGCTGGTGTGGGGGGGGGGGGGCAGAAGTAGTCCTGAATTCCTTTGAACCTGTTGTATCCACCACCTTAGTTCTGTTTGTAGACAAGGTAGGAAAGGTATTTGGAAGTCTAAAAAAATGGCTGTGCTGGCACCATACATTCTTTAAATACCACTGTAGCTTCATCATGTGCAACCTGGCTAGGGGGAAGCATAGGGATGGTGTCTTGACATAAGACCCAGAAGACACAAACTGCATTGCTGATAGATGGTTTATCTGGAGGACATCTTGGAAATGGTTTGCAGGGAGATTACTTTGTCTTGTGGCAAAAATGCCCTCATTAGGTCTGTTCGAATCCTGGACCCCAGAAAGACCTAGTCTTGATCTGGGGATAGGGATGACTTGTGGAGGTTCAGTGTGAAACCTAATCTCTGAAGTAGGGACATGGAGAACTGGTCATGACTTTTGGGGGTCCCTTCTTTTTCTGCAAGAATCAAAATATCGTCTAGGTAAGAATATATCTGTATGCCTTTGGTCCAGCAGAAGGCTATGGCGGGAGCTAGGCATTTGGTGAAAATCCTTTGTGCAGTGAACAAACCAAAGGACAAGGCAGCAAATTAAAAATGAGAGCAAGGCCCAGCAAAGCGTAAGTATTTCTTGTGGTTTGGTTGTATGGGGATGTGGAGGTAAGCCTCCTTCAGGTCCAAAGTGGCCATGAATGCTTGTGGTGGCAATAGTGGAAGTAGGGTCTGTAGGGACAGCATTCTGAAAGAGGGGACTTTTAGAAAAAGATTTAGAATGGATAAGTACAGGATTGGTCTCCATGGTCCATCCTTTTTTGGAACTAGGAAAAGTCTGGAGTAAAAACCTTTTCCTTCTTATCCTAATGGGATGGGTTCTATTATGGCTTGTGCCCACAGATCCTGGATAATGTGAGGAATCGGGTGAAGCTGATTTTTGGGTGGGAAAAAATGCCATTTGAGGTGGGTCTTTCCTGTCAGGATAGGAAATATTCTTTTTCCACTATTATAGGTTCACAGGTGTTTACTAGGCTAATGACCACAAGGGCCTTTTTAAGCCTAGCCATGCATCCCAAATCTCTGACGAATTCTGATACCCTTGATAAGTGTAAGCATGGGCCTGGGAGATGAACCATTTAAAGGTTACCTGTTTGCATCAGAGACATAGGTGCCAAACCAGGGATGTATTTCCGGTTTCCCATCCAATTTTCCAAGTTGCACTTGAACTGGATTACGGAGGAACTCTGCTCCACATGGATGGGGAGCCTGTTCCATAGACAGGGTAGTCTCTGTGATACATACCTATTTCTCCAGCAGGTCTTATTTATATCACAGGCAATGTTTAAGTCTTTAGAATGGGTAATTCTGGTACTGTCTGTTCTGTGGATATGCAGGAGGTCCATCAGAGTGGGGTCTGACAATCCCCTGTATGCCAGGCATAGATCTCCTCTCCCCTCAAAAGCCTGTAGGAGACAGAATACAGGGATAGGGCCTTGAAGCAGTCTGCACAGGACAAATTACTTATGCCCTGTATTCTTTTAGTGAGGAACCTCTGTGGATGTTCCAGATGTTGGATAAACTTGGATAGGTTCATACCAAAGGGGGCACTGTACTCAATGATAGGTCTGATGAATGCTGAATACAGTGGAACAATGACTTCCTTGGACTTAGATGCCATAACTTTGTTTATAAGTTGCACAACATAAAATGATTTCCTCACCACTGTGACCACAAGATGATCAAATGCTAAATTACTATCTATGTGTGTCCCTAAGTCCCTGACTACTGGGTCAACTCTAAGGGGTGTGTTGTCAATATGACAGTTACCAGGGATGGATGACTTCCCAAAGAATACTATTATGAATTTCTTGGCATTTAGTTTTAGTCCATGACTCTGACACCAGTTTTTGGTCTGTGCCAGCCCCTCTTGGAGAACATTTTTGTCAGTGTGAGATTCAATGACAGCTCCTAATTTGCAATCTTCTGCAAATTTAGTCAGCCAGAGACCACTGACATTGGCCTTGACTTTTGAGAAGTAAATGCCAAAAAAGAGTGTTCCAAGGACTGATTTCTGAAGGACTCCACTTGTGACTGGCCTCTTTGTAGAGCTGGACTCCCCAATTCTAACTTCCTAGGTTTTGTCTGTGAGGCAGTTGGCTATCCACCGGGTGACATATGGGTTTGTCCCTAACCTCTTGAGTTTGTCAACAATGCCCGAGTGAGGTATTGTGTCAAATGCCTTGGCCAGGTCAAGGTAGGCAGTGTGAACGATTTTGCCCTCATCCATTGCCTTGGTGACCTTCTCAAAGAAGTCCACCAGGTTGAGTAGGAAAGATCTGCCCTTCATGAAACCAAACTGTGTTGAGTCCAGTGTCTGAGGGTTAACTATATCTCTATTGATCAATTCTATGATAACTCTTTCCATGGCTTTACATATAAGAATAGTGAGACTTATGGGTCTGTAGTTTCCAGGGTCTGTAGATGGCCCAACTTTGTGCAGAGGGATGACTGTTGTCTTTCTCCATTCATGAGGCACAAAGCCTGTTTGGAGGCTACAGTTAAACAGTAATTCCAGAAACCCTGAAAGGTCATGTTTTATGCTAATTAGAAGGCGTCCTGGGATATTGTATGAGCCCATTGATGCAGTGTTCTTGGTCTTAGAGACAGCATTAAGGACCTATTCTCTAGTGACAATAGGGGGAGTTATATTTGATGACATTTCCTGAGGGAAGGCTGAAGGAGAGAGGGGAGTAAAGTTGGAGCTGAATTTATTAGCCAGAAGGTTTGCTACATCTTCTGGCTCAGTAAAGGTGTCTCCATTTACAATGAGCTCTGCACACAACTGTGTATTGCCTTTGAGGTTGCTGACATAGCTAAAGAATGCTTTGAGGTTGTCCTTGGCCCAGGAGGCCAAACTTACCTCAGACTTGGCCTTGGTAGACTTTATTTGTCCTCTGAGTTGTTTGTTTAGTTTAATTAGAGTGTTTTTATCCTGCTGGGTGCTGCACCTCCTAATTTTTGACATGATTTTCTTCCTCCTGTTAATACACCCGACTGATTTTGTGATTCCACCAGGGTAGCTTGTTTTTTGAGTTAGTTCTGTCCTTCTTCTTGATGGGTACAGCTGCCTCGATACAGCTACTAACATGTTTGTATAGGGTTTCTGTGAACAGTTCTGCATAAAATAAGAAAACGAACACCAGAAATGTTTCACTAATTTAATGTAAACACAACAACAGTACAAAGCTTTCAGGTTACCCCTTCATTGGCTTGCGGAACTCCCCCGAAAGCTTTGTACTGTTGTTGTGTTTGCATTAAATTAGTGAAACATTTCTGCTGTTTGTTTTCTTATTTTACTGTTTACTAGTATCAGTCACCGATTACTGTAGTTCTTCATTTATTTATATTTATAACAGTTTTGCATAGGCAGGAGTGTTTTCAGGGTTTATAGGGGCTTGAAATTTTGCCAGGTTCTCACTTAATACCGGGAGGTTAGCCTTACAATAGTTCCTGAATATCCCCAGTTTAGCTGGGGTCCAGGTTTTATTTTACTTCAAAGGAGACCATTTTGTGGTCTGACCTTACCAGGGAAGGCATTACAGTAGGGGGTGTGCAGCACTCTCCCATATTAGTGAGGACCAGTACCAATATGGTTGCACCCCTGGTTGGTGTACTGCTATCTGGTCCAGGGAGTTTGTGTTTATAAAATCCAGGAATCTCTGTGCATGTATGTTTGATGTTGTATAGGATTCCCAGTGAATAGTGGGGTAAATTAAGTCACCCATGAATACGGGAACTACCACCCCATTAGCCTGACGAGCCTGGTCTGCAAGGCTATGGAGCATATCATCATGGAACTTATAAACAATGACATTGGTAATCTCCACACCCTACCCAGTTTGGGTTTGTAAAAGGCAGATCATGTCTCCTAAACCTGACTGACTTCTTTGAAGCGGTCACCAAAGCCGTAGATGAGAGTAAGGTGGTTCACACAGCCTATCTAGATCTCGCCAATGCTTTCAACACCATCCCCCACTGTGGAATTATAGACAAACGCACTAAACTAGGTATAAATCCCCATGTCACAAGATGGGTTGCCCACTGGCTCACTGACAGAACCCACACTGAGAAAGTAGCAGACTCTAAATCCAACTTCAGACCAATGACAAGTGGAGTACCACAGGGTTCAGTCCTAGGTCCTCTCCTGTTTGGTATCTACTTCTCTGAAGTACAGGCTAACACAGAAGGTCTTTGGCTAACAAAGTTCGCAGATGACTGCAAACTAGGAGCCATAATAAAAACTCCTAATGTATCCTACAAAAGGGCTTCAATGAGACAGATGCCTGGGGTCAAAGCCATGGCCTCAAGCTCAATGCCAAAAAGTGCATTGTCATCTCTTTTGGTAAAAACTCTGTACCCATGAACTACCACATAGGCAGTAGTCTACTTAACACGAAAGTGTGATAAGAGACCTTGGGACACAGGTGGACAGTAGTCTCTCCTTTGATAATCACATCGCCACAGTAGTCAGGAAATCCTTCTACGTGGCACACCTCATCACAAAAGGTTTCTCATCCAGGAAAAAAGAGGTCATTGTTCCCCTCTACTCATCACTCATTAGACCCATTATAGAGTACAACGCCCCTTTTGGTATGTACCTCACAAGACATCTACAACAACTGGAAAGGCACTGAAATACCTCACAAAGAGGATTACCGGCCTCATACAGATGCCATACGCAGACCGTCTCACAAAACGCCAGCTTTACTCTGTAGCATATCGCCTACTCAGAAGCGATCTCTGCCTAACATACAAAACTATGTCAAACCCAGAGCTGTTGGACATGCTTCACGTAAAGAAATCCCAATCCCTCCGAGTTACAAGCTCTAAGGACCTAAACCTTGTCACCACAATAAACAGAACATGCTGGAGGGATAGATTCCTGTCCCAGAGACTTCCCATATTCTGGAACAAACTACCTATCTATATCAAACAAAGCCTCATTAGCACTCTTCAAGAAAAATCTTGATGACTGGATGGGAGATATAAAATTCACACTGGTGATCACTTCTGTGGCTCTGCTTGACAGGGGAACAGGAAAATAATTTTCTTGGGTGGCAAAAGCCAGGGTACCATTTGGCTAGGCTTATATAGGCCCTAGGGCCAATAGCCTAGTACCTACCTATGAACCTATGGTACTGGGTTGGATGGTTAGTGTTTCTAATAAGTTTAAATACATATTATGGGTTTCCGGGGTCACCCTCATCGGTTTGTTTGAGAATTAAGTGGTTGTCAGTAAACATGATGCAATTTCTACATTGCCTCCGGATGCTCATATCCACCAAGCCAGTAAAGCAGACAGAAGGAAAGTTCATATCCATGGCAACAGACCCTTTTTTATTGATTAGACTGTTGGAGTGAGAATGTCAATCACTGTCAGGAATATCCGGCTTGCGACTATGTGGACAGTGCTCATCACTGCAAACTAGTTGTCCTGTGTGCAACTAGATATTGGAGAAATTTCAATTGTGCTTTTAAAGTAGAATTGTCACTCAAGGTGTCTGAGTCTGTACAGAGCACTGCCAAACACTTGAGGTGAAACTAATATGCAGACCCTGAAAATTTAAGAATGAAATATTTAGGCAGATATTCTGAAGTTAGAAAGAAATCAAGCAGTACTTACTGAAAACAAGAATTAGCGCGTCAACACCCATTGGTCCGTGGTGATTTCTTTCTGGAGGGGCAAACAGTGAGAGAGACAGGAAGACAGGGGAAGGTGGGCAAGGCAGTCACGCATTGTTGCCATTATTTCTGTCCTGAAAGGACCGTCTTTGGGCTGTCTATGAAGAGGTAGTCCTTGAAGAAGGTTGTCTCCTAGTCCCTTTCCTATGTCTGCTAGAGGAAGGGGTGGTCATAGAAGAGGCCCTTCTGACATAGGATGTCTTGGCAGTATAACTTCTATAGTACTTGGGTATGAGAGAGACCAGCAGGTATTTAATATCCTGCAGCTCTTTCCTCTTCTTCTGCAGATTTTTAAATAGTTCTGCAGACTGCTTACCAAACAGAAGGTTATTATCCAGAGGAGCGTCTAGGACTTTGGACCTAAAATCTTCTGGCAGTGGTTGGAGCCTAAGCAAGGAGTACCTGCGTATGCATAACTGATGCAGTTGCAGCTGATCTAGCAGAGGCCTCTGCTGTATCATAACTGCATCTGATGGCATGCCTGGCCACCTGGGATGCCAGGGATAGCTTAGATGCTACTTCAGTTTTGTTAGGGGAGTCAGGCAGGAAGTTCAGAAGTGTAGAGGCATGGGATATCAAGTCCAAGACATATTTTACCATATGTGTTTGGTAGTTAATTGCTCTGAAGGCCAGGGTGGAGGAAGTCTTCTTGCTCAGCCTATCCATAATTTTACTGTCTTTACCTGAAGGTAAGAGAGATGAAGACGGGAGCAATCTAGATTGTCTATCTGGGGCCACAGCTACAACAGCAGGGTCCTCCAAAGGGGATTTTACAAGGAATTTGTGGTCATCAGGCACTTTATAGAAATGATCTGGTCTCTTTGGGGCAGGTGGCTGAGAGTCAGGGTTCTTAGAGCAAGACGCAAAGGCGTCCAGGTATGCAGGGTCACTGGAGGAATGTCTGACATGGAGGGTGACTCAACCTGCAACAACTCAAATCATCTTTTTTGAGTTTCTATCATCTGGGAAGTATCCCACTTGAAGTATTCATTCATCTTAGTGATGGTTTCACCAAATCTTACGTCCTCTGGATGGGAAACTCCTTCAACAGAATCCTCATCTGGAGAATACTATTCCGGGGGGGGAGACTATTTGTGAGGAATAGGTGATAGACTCCTCTGAGCAAGAGGAGAGGGCCTCTTGTTCTTCTTCCTGGGGAATAGAGGCAGCAGAAATAGGCTTTGGGCTGACCATTGGAAAAGAGAGGCGGAGGAGGGTGTAGGCCTAAGTTGTCCTGTTGTACAGTTGTCCTTCAGGGTGGATAGACAAATGTTTAGCTTTTTGTCTTCTTTTAAAAGGAGTAGTTTTGGGAGACAATGTAGGCCTAGATTCTGGGGCCTTAGCAAAGGAAAGAGACTCAGATTCCTGAGATCCGGAAGGGCGTCTGGTAGAACCTGGATGCCCCTCGACATCGGGAATAACCGACATCTGAGACAACTCAGCAGATGTGCCGGCCAGTGTTTCGGATACAGCTACCTCGAGGGGAGCCGTAGAAGCAGATGGCTGTAGCGGACATCCCTCAACCCCTATATTGGCGGTGTGTCCAACGACGGAGAGGCAGTGGTGGTAGGCTGCAAAATTTTGGACTTTGTCTTTGGTGGTTCTATTGTGTCGGCTGATTCTGGATCCATCCTAACGGCTAGCTTCTTAAGCCTTTGATTCTCTAAGTACAGGTTAAGGGCAGCCAAACGGCTTCTAAGTGTTTTAGGAATGAAGGCTTGGTAG
This sequence comes from Protopterus annectens, assembly GCF_019279795.1. Taxonomy (NCBI): domain Eukaryota; kingdom Metazoa; phylum Chordata; order Ceratodontiformes; family Protopteridae; genus Protopterus; species Protopterus annectens. Next base: position 1,398,478,907 of record NC_056726.1, read on the forward strand.
ATGGCGCAGAAGGTATGATTGCGTTCCCGGCCTAGACAAAAGATGCAATGATCATGGATGTCCTTATGTAGAATTTGCCACCCGCATCGGCATTTACACTTCTTAGTAGACATCGGCTAATGTAAAAACCAGCAAGCCAAGCTCAAGCAAATAATATAAGTAAGAAATCCCCAACCGGGTACTTAACTTTGGACGTCTTGAAAGAGGACTGATGCAATCAATTTGACGTTTGACTGCGGCAGAAAAGTTCTGAGGTCTGTGCATGCAGACGTCACATTTAAGGTCCCTGGTTTATGGCCCTACATGTGACGTCCACACACCAAGAGCAACCAGGCTGAAAGCTTTTGTATAGGACCCGATGTTTGGGTCGCCTGTGGTGGAGGATCCCACAGTAAGAATACTGCAACATGAGAACAGAAGGACATCCAGAGTGATTGCTGCTGCCATGGAGCCTAATTTCTGAAGAACTAATTTTGCTGGGACCTTGTTGCGTCGTAACTGACTGACCTGGGATCTTATATGTTGTAGCCTTTCTGGAGGGAGAGATTCAATTCCCGAGACAGTGTCTAAGTGAGCTCCAATGAAATCCAGTTGTTTAGTGTGTTGAAGTGTGGACTTTTCGTAATTTATAGTAATTCCTACAGATGAACATTGTTGTATGCTGTAATTTCTTGCCTGTTCTGATGCCTGGTGGCAGCGGTGAGGAGCCAGTCATCGAGATATGGAAATACTCAAAACCCTTGCAGTCTTAGATGAGCTGCTACCACTGGTAAAAACCCTGGGGGCTGTGGTGAGTCCAAAGGGCAGTGCTCTGAATTGGAAATGTTTGGCTCCCAGCCAGAAGTGCAAAAACCTCCTGGAGCTCTTTTCCATTTTTGTGTGTTAATAATCATCTTGGACAGCAGAGCACATCCACTTGTCTTTATCCAAGAATGGAAGTATTGACTGACCTATGACCATCCAGACTTTGGCTTGTTGAACTACCTTGTTGAATTGGCTGAGATCCAAAATGGGTCTCCAGTCTCCTGTTTTCTTGGGCATTAAAAAGAACCTTTACTAAAATCTGGTTCCTTTCTGGTTTGGTGAGACTTTTTGGATGACTCTTTTGCTTAGCGGTCTTTGAATTTCTAGAACTGCTTCTTCCCTGAGACTAGGTGGCACTTCTGGGAGTTTTTTCTGGGGTTTTGGGGGTTGTGTTAGAGGAATTTCATAACCTCTGAATATGATTCCCTGCACCCATTTGTCCGTTGTTAACATTTGCCAGGCAGATTGGTTCAGAGAAATCCATCCCCCGATTGCCTCCAGAGGCGGGCAATTGGAGCCCCATTCAGGGGTGTTGCTAGGAAGTACCAGAGAGGGTCTCTCTGTATCCTTGATTTTGCAGTCCATTTCTGCCTCTAGAGTGGCGTCTTCCATTGCTTCCCCTCTGCCCCGGGATACGTCTTTTCCTCGTGAATCCTGGAAAGTTCCTTTGGATATTTTAAACCATAGTCTCCCACTCCTCTGGTTTCTAGAGTATGGTCTCTGAGTTGTGAAGAAACATATGCCAATGGCAGAAAGGATCTTATCATCCTTTTCACATCTGGCTAGGGTATCCTTTACCTTGGGACCAAAAAGGGAATATCTGTCAAATGGAGCGTTGACGTATAACACTTTAAATGGCTCCACAAAGTCGCACAAGTGCATCCGCGAATGCCTTCTGATGGCTATGCCTAAATCCGCTGCTCTAGTCGTCCCTTTGGCTGCATGGGCAATGAGACTCATGGACAAGTTAGAAATTGCTTCTAGGGTTGCAAGCTGAGAAGTAACTTTATCTCGTACCCCTTCAGCCACTGATCCTTCAAGGGTATCCAAGAGCTCCTTGTTCAGCTCCCTCTGTAATCTTGTAAAGTGCATCATATAATTCAAGGACCTCAGAGGGAAGTTCACTGAGGCATAAACGTGCTTCCCAAATCTATCCAAAGTCCTAGACTCCTTGTTAGGAGGATGGATAGTAGGATTTTCCTCAGCAAGTTCCTTTCTGGTGGCTGCCATTACCACCATGACATCAACGAGAATTCCTTTGGCCCAATGCAGTTCCTTCTTAGGGGCTCATAATATTCGATAAGGTCTCTTGGGGATTGGTTGTATGGCATTGGGCATCTTGCATGCCCACTGAGCAATCAGTTTAATGAGCTCATCAGCAGGCAGGGAGATCCAAGAAGTAGAGGGTTGGGCACGAAAGGCCTCCAGGTATAATGATTCCTCTGAGAAAGGCTGGGATGAGAACCAGCCACCCCTATGTTTTAGGATTTCTAGGATGTCCCCAAAGGAAACATCATCAGGGGGTGACCTGGGGGAACCTTACCCTTCATCAAAATCAGCACCTTCAGTGAAAGACTCTTCTGGAGACTCTAAGTGCTTCATCTTGAACTTTCTTTTTGCAGGGAATTCCTCGGGGGGGATGATCCTGGGAAGTATCCAAAGAGAATACTAAAGTAGGTGTTAACTGAGACTTTTGTGCCCTCTGTCCTGGGGATGAGACTGATGGTAGCTCAGATCGAGGAGATACAGAAATCTGTCCTGACAGGAAAGGCAACGACTGTGAGTCTCCAACAGACAATGCCTTCTCCATAATCTGGAAGGCTGCCACCCCCCAGAGGGATGGGAGCCCTGAACTGAAACAGACTCCCTCGGAACTGGGGTTACACCCCACACTGAAGAGGCAGCCCCCGGAACAGAAGCCTGGGTTGATGCTACAAATGCCGAAGCACCGAGAGACATGTACGGTTGTGAAGGAGCCGAAAAAGTACCATGCATCTCGGACCTGACCAGAGAGTCTCAACCCCAGGAGGTCTCCAGTACCGAAAGCTCGGAGGGACTCAAGGCAGTTCTTGGAACTGGAGAAGAAGATGCTACCATAACCAAGACAGTTGGAACTGGGAGAGTCAGGATTGAGGGCTCCAAAGACTCAGCAAGAGTTGGAGGAGGAGGATATGGGTGTTTCACAGGCTGAGTGGTTCCAACGCCTGTGTGGCTTGGAACCGAGGACAATCCCCTCACTGCCAGCAGCTGATTCCCCAATCTCATGATATCTGCCTCTGAGAGACTCTTAGTAGGGCAAACAGATGCAGTGGAAGGAAATGTAGTGGGTCTCACTTCCACAAAAGGAGTGTCTTTAAAAGGGTCTAAAGATGGAGAATAGGATGTTCTTGGGAGTGGAGGCAGCCCTAATTGCTTCAGTACCGATGCATCAGTAGATGCCGAAGAAGAAGCTGTCAGCTCCGAAGCCAGTTTGGAATTAGTTCCAGTTAAATTTTCTGGTGCCGATGAACTCTACGGTACCAAGGTAGATTTAGCTATTTAGCTTGACATCCCAAGGACCTTGGAACCGAGGAAGGCCTTTTCTTAGAAGCAGGTGATGATGATGAAGAGGAAGTGCTAGCTTCGGTCCTGGACTCAGAAATGGTCTCATCAAATCCAGATTTAAGGAGTCCTTTCAAAATTAACTTGTTTTTTCTTTCAGTTAAAGTTTGGGTTGAAAACCTGTGAAAATGGAGCAGTTTTCTTGTCAGTGGATTTTACCAAGACAGTAAACGCACAGAGTATGCCCATCTGAGTTAGGCATTTTGCCCTCACATTTTTTACACCTCTTAAACCTGGAGGTGCCTTTAAAGGGTTTAGTAGGAAAAGGTTTTTCCAGTTGTTCAGCCATAACAGCAGACAGAAACTGTCACCCAATCACGATACACAGCAGAGTGAGAGGAACACAATTATAAAGTTTTTTTTTTTTTTTAGATAGGTAGAAAAATACCAACAATGGTATCCAAGAATACCTTAAAAAGGTAAATAAAGGAGGGGAAAGGATTTCAATGATGGTACTGGATAGTCTACCAACTGTAGAAGTAAAGAAGAAAGAGGAAAAATAGTTTCTATAAGAAAGAGAGGAGTGGGTAGAAGTACAAAGAGTTATAAAGGGATTAGCGAAATCTAGATTTTTTCAAGGAAGGAAGTCTGTAATTTAGACAATGCTCACAAAATATGCCAAGGCTCGAGAGAAGGAAACGAACACATCCGGTCTGTGAAGTGGCAAACAAGATCTGAGGTAATCTCTGAGAGGAGCATCATGGGTAGAGCCTGGTTTGAGAGTTTGGAGAGCACGAGCTGAACTAAATGGCCATCTCGGTTCTGAGGTTCGGAACCAAACCCACTGTCAAGGATTGCGTGAACATTGACACTATCAGATTTCTAGTTTGTTAAGGAAGTCTTCAGCATTCTGCACTTTCTGCATCTCTCTCTGGACTTAAATCAGAATCAGGTGGTCATCGAAGTAGGGGGGTAAATGTGGATACCCATGGTCCCGTACTGAGTTATGACTGCACCAGACATTTTGTAAAAATTCTGGGTGCTGCAGTTAAACTAGAGAGCAAGAAAATAAATTGGCAATAGTGGCCTCATGATACACACCCCAGGTACTTATATGTGTCCTTCAAAAACAGAAATGTGGAGGTAGACATCCTTGTGAGCTAATGTTATCAACAGGGCTTGATAATCCAGGGTGGCAAGGGGGCCTTGTAAAGTCAGCATCCTGAATGCTTGAATTTTTACAGATTGTTTAGCATAGACTGGTCCAGAATGGGTCTCCATGTCCTATCTTTTCTTGAGAAAAGAAAGAGTCTGCTTAATACAATAACCAGTGCAATTCATAAGATGTATAATAAGGAAGAAAATATCAGCTCCCCAGCAGAGTACTTAACTCTTAATGCACTGAAATCTGGCAGTTAGTGCAGAGGCCTAAAGCAGCAAACTGTTAATTAGCTGTGGTCATGGTACAGGGTTTGATTCTTTCCACCCTTCATTTGCCTAGTGTTTTATTTATAGCAAGTCACTTAACCAGACAGTGCTTCTGGGTCACCCCTAAAAATGGACAAATTAACCAATGGGCATACCCAGTCAACAAGAAGATAAAATAAAAAAATCACTGGCCTGGACTCATGCCAGGCCAAGATGCACTCTCTTGAAATGAACACTTCCATGGCATGAAAGAACCAAAGATGACACAGGTGGACACCACCTATACAACAGTTATGTAGAAATTTCTAAGGTAATGTAAAGGCAATCTAGGCACTGAGGAAGGGATATCAGCCCTGAAAAATCAGGCTGGATGCAAGTAAAACATAAATACCCATTCCTGTGTTAATTATCATTCTACAACCTTTGTGGTCTGCCCATTCCTACCGAGGGGTGTCATTTTTATCTCCAGTTGAGTACTCTATTTTGTAGCTTTCAGCAATAACCTCTTTGCCTCCTATGAAAGACTACCACCATTTGATGCCTTGGTTTTCACTGGTTTTTAATGCACAACCACTAAAATTAAATGCAGTTTAAATCCATCATGTGAAAGGTCAAAATGTGATGAAAATATGAGTGACAATGTATGTGTAACAGTGATACTGCATGGGTATGTGCACAGTTGACATGATACTCTTCTTTAATTCCTTGTCAGATTATTTAAATTGGCTGACTATGCTAGTCGCAATAGTCAGACTTACTTTCAGGGAAGACCTATGATGGCATTTGTATAGATGGGGTTGATTTGTCGCATTTTTCTCTTTTCTGTTAAGTGGCATGAGAGTTTTAGAAGCCATTAAAACTAACACCAGCTCACACAGATGGCATTTCAGCTTCTCTCATCTGAAGGTAGCTGCCCCTAATGCTATGCTGGAATGTAAATAGTAGAGTATTAATCCAAGCACCTTGTATGCATCTAGTATCCACAGCCTTCTGATTTTTCTGATATCAAAGCTGACTGTGTACTCTGCAAAGCAGCTCACAATGCAGCAATAACCCCTAATATACTTACAACAAGAGGATACATAACAAGAATTTTTAATTGGTCAAAGCACATCATCTTCCTTCTAATTCTCACTACATGCACTATCATGCTAGAGGTAAATCAGATCACAAAATATGTGAATCCATTTTCTACCTACTTTTCACTAGATTCCATCAGTGCTTCTAAAAGTGTAACATATCCTTCAATATAACATGACTTCTGCATTTATTCTGAACTAAAGCCTTCATCTCGGTCCTAAGATAATACTTAATAAAACAACTAAGAAAAAATAAATGATATGGGCTGGGATCCAGAGACATTTCCCTGTGCCTGAATAAACCCGTGTCCAAAAGTACGTTTCCATGCTCGCAGGAAATGAGAGTCAGGGACATGATTATCCACAATGAGGAAGAACTCATTATCAGTTAATCTGCATGTGTATGAGCAGTAGCATTGCTAGGGCGGAGCAAAAGGGGCACTTGCCCTGAGCGCAGAGTGTTGGCAGATGCAGTCAGCCAATCCCAATCTCTCTTTAATGCAATACTGAACTTTAAAAGCTGGCATTGCATCTGCAGTCAAACCTGAGAGCTGTAGCACTCAGTGCAGGTAGGAAATAAATTGCAGGAATTGTTTGCTACATTTGTAGAAAGCAGTTTGTTACAGTTTAAAAAGAGTTTTTCTTTCTTTTTTAACTGGATCATGAGTGCTGTAGTGCTCAGTGCAGGAGGGGTATAAACTGTAGCAACTGCTTGCAATATTTGTAGCAAACAGTTTGCTACACATTAAAAGAATAAAGTATTTTCTTAATTACATATACTGAAGGAGGGTTGGGGTAAGGGCACAGAAACAAGACCTTAATGGCTGAGGCAGGCAGGAGGGAGGTGTGTGATGCATTTGGCCACCTGGCTGGTGTGCCAATTTTTTTTTTTTTTTTGCTCTTCACATGAAGAGGTGAGGGGTGGGGCACTGGTTCACAGTACCGTCCCAGAGCACTGGTTGAATCGGCTATGCTTCTGTCAATTTGTCGTGTGATGTTACCACTAGTGCTAATCAGCACTTTCATATGGCAATCACCACTGGTGGCTCATGCATCACACAGGCACAGATACCCCTCTCATTCACTCTCTCACACACATGCACACACACACACACACACACACACACACACACACACACAGTCCCTTATAAACCATGGATGATTACAGTCAAACAATAATGTCAGACATTACAGTTTCATACTTGTTAAAAAAATACTTCTGTAATGCAAAACCTGTTGTTTAACTAACTTTTTATGTGACTTAGAATAACAATTAAAATATTTCCCTGATGTCTAGTGCTCCCCATCCCTAGTATTACAGCTTTGCTTGTTACTCTAGTGAAGATGACAGGTATAACAGTCACCCCCAAACACACACACACACACACACACACACACACACACACACACACACACACACACACACACACACTAGGGTTGCCACCTTTCCAAATGCCCAAAGTGGGACATTTGTGCTACAAACATCAGATTTTGCAGGGCAAAACATACCCACGGCCAGTACAAAGGACAGAACTTCAGTTTTTTGCCTGAATAAAAGTCTATTCTTGTAGCATTTTAGTTCCTTATTCTGTTTCTTATAACATTTAGGTGTTTCAGATACAGAATAACTGTTTTATGCAACTATGACATAAAATATAGAAAATACTTTTGTCCTAAAATCTCATGACATCTGCCAGTTTTTCACATTTTTTGCAGGACACAACTGCCCAAAGAAGGAATGTCCCTCGCAAAGTGGGACAGGTGGTAACCCTAACACACACACACACATACTCTCACCTGAGACCACTCATACCCCTACAGATTTACACACGTTGCCACACACACTCACACAACCACCACTACTTCTGCACAAAAGCTTACCTGATCTTACCTTTTTACACTATCTCCTCCACTGACTACAATGGGTAAATACAGCATTTCAGCCATGTTCATTAACATGGCTACATAACTACCCTAAGTGGAGTCATTCAGGATGACAGCACATGGTTAACTAGTGTAGGCCACTCCCCCAGGAATGCTTCATTAACATTTAGCATGACTGTGGAGACAGCTCACCTCAGTGATTCTACAGACCATATAAAATCATTGAGGTGGGCTTGTCTATAAATCAGAAAGGGCTACCACCAATGGAAAACCATCCATGTTAGGGATCAGCACTGGCAGCAGCCCTTTCAGGCACCCAGCCATGACATCTGCATGATTGTCAAACATACAGATAAAAATATATAGATACAGCTATATATCTATGTATCTAATCTATATCTATATAAATACAGATAGATAGATTACATATATGGGAGTCATGCTGCTGTTCGAATGTTTACCTGTATGAATAGTGAGAAGACAGCCAAAAATGACTGAATATACAAAGGTCAAAAATTGCCAGTGTTTTCAAGTGCAAAATCACAATACATGGGGTGACTGGGTATTTGCCCTTTACCCACTATAGTGTGATCTTGGAGCTAGTATAAGTAAGTACCAGTCTGAGCTAGGTGGCCGACCTGCAAAAAATGTACAATTGTGTAAGTTGCACTTATCATAATGTAAATGCTTGAATTCCTTACTGCTGCAATAGCTTGTAGCTATTTGGGTTATATCCTGCACAGGATATAATGGCTGGCTAGTCTTCAAAAGCCTCTGGCTCCTCTCCATACATGCACCCAGACTGCAGTGTCTTGAGGTAATAATGGAGAAAACAGCAGCCTTGGTGCCAATTTCTTCAGGACTTTATTACTCCCCAAAAAGGAGACAGCCTATTCATCCTGAAGAACAAAAATTAGGAATACATAACTTTTATCTAAAAAAAGTAACAATACCCAGAAGAAAGGGATGATAGATTGACAGTGTGGGTACTGTAGCAGTGACATTTTAAGTGAAGTTACACAACTGTACTGTGATCATCAGTCTCACTGCTGCAGTAGCCTAAGCAATATGGGTAGAGTATCATTACCCATCCTGCGAGGAGGAATAATTAGGATCCAGAAGCCCCTGGAGTATGGTCCTAGCAAAGCCTGTCCTGGAGAAGGAGAAGGAATCAAGTCTGTAATGCTCTGTAGAAGTATGTACAGAAGACAAAGTAACTGCCTCTACAATACTTCTAGAGTCCACCTCTTTTCCAATATGTCATCAAAGAACACAAAGCTCTACTAGAATGTGCTTTGATTCTCCCTGGAATAAATGTGTCAATGGCAGCATAACAAAAAGCAACAGCAAGGGACAATCATCTTGAAATAGTCGGTTTTAGCATGGATTGCCTTTCCTTTGCCCCATCCTAAGAGATGAAAAGCTGTTCAGCTTATCCTAAACTATTTCTTCTGTCAAGATTATACTTGAGTTGCCTGTGCACGTCCAGAAAATTGAGAATCCTTTCTTTATGATTTTTAGGATCTAGATAGAAAACAAGTACATTGATGGTTTGGTTCGTTTAACCTCTGAAACAACTTGTGCCCCAAATGAGGGATTTATTCTTAAAGTAATACTACCTCTATGTAAAACGAAATAGAGTTCACCTATCATGAGAGATTGCAACTCAGACACTCTTCTTGCACAAGTCACGGCAATAAGCAACAGTCTTCCAAATTATGATCCGTAAATAAGCCAGACAAGCTGGTTCAAAGGGAGACAGACTTAACTTTTCCAGCACAAAGTTAAGATCCCAAGTAGGTACCACCTGCTTCCTAGGTGGTCTTACATGCAAAAACACCTTCAAGAACTGCTTAACCAAGACAGGGAATAAAAGGAAGGATGAAATGACCAAAATATGAACATTGACAGAGGAATAAGATAGGCCAGAGGACAGCAATGTGTGCAAATATTTAAGAAATGGTGGTGCATAATCCCTGACTGGGTCCTGGTTGTCAGTGTGACTCCCATTAGAAAATCATTTCCACTTGCTAATGTAAGATTTCCTAGTACCAGGTTTTCTTGCTTCCTTTAGTAACTGCTGCATGTCCTCATAAAGAATGTGCATAAAAGGTATCAAAATTGAATCATCCAGACAATCAGTTGAGGTTGTTTGAGACTGGGGTCTATCAAACTTCCCCTTGTCTCGTGTGAGTAGATCCAACCTGTGTGGAAGCTTGTGGTAATTGCCCTTGGCCAGTTCCATAAGAAAGGAAAACCATTGCTACATGGGCCAAAAAAGATGACACCACAATGATCTTTAGAGAGTCCTTCTGAATCTTCAGAATTACCCTCAATAACAGTGGAAAGGGTAAACATGCATAAAGGAACACACCCAATCATGGGAATGAAAAAGCATCTGTTTTCCAGGCTTGTCAGCGAGAAGTCCTGGTACAGAATTTGTTTAGTTATCTGTTTCAAAAGAAGGTGAATAGATATATTCAGGGGTTCTCCACAAGTGGATCAATTTCTGGAAGATCCCCTTTTTCAGTTTCCATTTGTGAAGGTTTACCCAGGTCTGCTCAGCTTGCCTGTCACTAAAGTTTGCTCTGATAGAATGTAGGAAGCTTGGAGGGCTTAACAATGCTTCATAGAAATCTCCCAAGCCACCATTGTTAGCTTGCACAGAGGCTAAGACCTGCTGTCCCCATTTGTTTACATATGCCATCACTGTAGAGTTTTCTGCAATCGCCTGCAGACAGCATGGATCACAGCTAACATACTTTTGACATTTATGTGCTTTGGGCTGTGTGTTTTGTTCCTAAGACCCTGCACTTTTACCCCCATTGAACTGCCCCACAAGCAAATTCTGAAGTGTCTGTTGTCACAGATTGAGCTGGGGTTGGAAGAAAAAAACAGAAGATCTGAATTCAGAGCAGTTTATTGTCTCCACCACAGAAGTTCTTTCCTCATAAAACTCAAAACTGGAATCTGAAATTCCAGAGAGGAAGAATGTTAGGTCCACATAGCTTTTAAGAGGGTCTACATTAGGTCACCGAAATGGTATTCCGGCAAACACCTATTCAGCAACTCTTTTAAGAGCCAACAGATTTTACTCATGTGAAACTTAGCAAGAGGAATCAAGAGAATCATGGATGCCATTAACCTCAGAATCCTGAAATACTCCCTGGCTAAAGTCTGAGACTGACTTGAGAAGCTCAATAAGATTTCCAGACATAAGTCCACTTTTTCCTGGGTTAGGAGTGCCTTTTGCAAAAATCCAGAAGATATCCTAGAAACACAATCATGTCAGATGAGATTAAGGGTTTTTAACTATTGATCTGAAAGCCCCAGGTCCATGAAAGGGACTCATGACTCCTGACACCTGGAAAAAGACTCTGTAAAGTTAAGTAAGTCACCTCAATAAAGAAATATGTCAATGCCCTGTAGTCTGCAGTTAGCTATCACTTGAGCTAGACATTTTGTAAACACCCTTGGAGCAGTACATAACCTAAAGTGTAATGCAGAGTGTGACGAAAGGAGATACTGCTAGCCCAGCTAGCTGGAATTTTGTAAATAATTATAGGTCATTGGTGAATATCAAAATGATTTATATAAGAGGCTTATGTTACAAATTTATTAGAACTGTATGTCATGTGTATATCAAACTGCTTGTACAGATTTGTGTGTTGAAAATGGTATTTGCAGAGTGCTGTTTGAAATGTAGCCACTGTGTGCTCTACTGAAAGAAAACAGAAATGTACCTGCACTATTGTAATTGTTTAAATGTGTATATTTTAACAGTGGAAACTGCAATACAGGAGGTTAACTTCAGACATATAAATTAAATGAAATTACTTTATGGCTAAGCCATAAAAGACCAGTTTTCATTACAGCAAGAGACACATTGTCTGTACTGGGAAACCTTCCATGTTGTCTTTAGGGTAAAGTAATTACTAGTCTTGAAAGCATGAAGGAATGCAATTGTTTTATGACTTCCAGCATCTGCCAGAGATCTGAGGAGAAGCCCTGTATATTTTTACAGGTAGATGCTAAATGCTATCAGCTGCCATCAGTGTTTGTTTTGGGCCTGGGAACTAAAAGTCAGATGACAAGAAATGATGTCATTCTGCAAGTTATCCCAGCAGTAATATTTTAGATATTCATTTGAGAAGTATCTTAGTGAGACAGAGCATTCTGCATTCGATCTTGGACCTGACAAAAACATTCACCACAAAATCTGCCTTGTCTAATGAAGTAAGTTACTAGAGTATAGTATAATTCTCTTAGATACAGTCAGAAATATAGTAAAGTTTAGTTTAGATGTTTTTCTTTATTTACTTGAGACTGTCCTGCAATGTTGTTTTAAATATTTCCTGTGGTTTTGAACTATGATGTCACTGTGAATATATATTTAGTATTGCCTTGTTCTATTATTCTTTATTATTAAGTAAATTTCAACCTTTCATTGTGGCTGATCTGTGTAGAGATATTTAAGTTTTGAGAGTACTTGCATATTTATTTGGTGACACTGTGTGGGCCACTCCTAATAGCCTTGCTCTTGGTCAAACAACCATTTATCATCATCATCTTTCGGCTATTCCAGCTAGGGGTCCCCACAGCAGATCATCTGTTTCCATTTCTTCCTGTCCTCTGCATCTTACTCTGTCACACCATCCACCTGCATGTCCTCTCTCACCACATCCATAAACCTTATCTTAGGCCTTCCTCTTTTCCTGTTACCTGGCAGCTTCACCCTTAGCATCTTTTCCCCAATATACTCAGCATCCCTCCTCAGCACATCTCCCTCTAATATACATATTCCTAATTCTGTCCACTCTCGTCACACCCAGTGCAAATGTTAACATCTTTAACTCTGCCACATCCAGCTCTAACGCCCGCCTTTTTGTCAGTGCCACTGTCTCCAACCCATATAACATATCTGGTCTCACTACCCTCTTGTAGACCTTCCCTTTCACTCTTACTGGTACTCGTCTGTCACAAATCACTCCTGACACTCTTGTCCACCCACTTCATCCTGCCTGTACTCTCTTCTTCACCTCTCTTCCACACTTACCATTACTCTGAACTACTGATCCCAAATATTTAAACTCATCCACCTTTGCCACCTCTACTCCTTGCATCCTCACCATTCCTCTATCCTCCCTCTCATTCACACACATATATTCTGTCTTAGTCCTGCTGACCTTCATTCCTCTTCTCTCTAGAGCATATCTCCATTTCAACAGGGTCTCCTCCACCTGTTCCTTACTCTCACTACAGATCACAATGTCATCTGCAAACATCGTAGTCCATGGGGACTCCTGTCTGATCTCGTCTGTCAACCTGTCCATCACCATTGCAAATAAGAAAGGGCTCAGAGCTGATCCTTGATGTAATCCCACCTCCACCTTAAACGCATCTGTCACTCCCACTGCAGACCTCACTGCTGTCACACTACCCTCGAACATATCCTGTACCACTCTTACATACTTCTTTGACACTCCCGACTTCCTCATACAATACCACAGCTCCTCTCTAGGCACCCTGCCATATGCTTTCTCTAAGACTACAAAAACACAATGCAACTCCTTCTGACCTTCTCTGTACTTCTCCATCAACACTCTCAGAACAAACATCGCATCTGTAGTGCTCTTTCCTGGCATGAAACCATACTGCTGATCACTAATCATCACGTCCCTTCTTAACCTAGCTTCCATAACTTCATGCTGTGACTGATCACTTTAATCCCTCTGTAGTTACTACAGCTCTGCACATCACCCTTATTCTTAAAAATTGGTACCAATACACTTTTTCTCCATTCCTCAGGTATCCTCTCACTTTCCAAAATTTCATTAAACAATCTGGTAAAACACTCCACTGCCATTTCACCTAAATACCTCCATACTTCCACAGGTATGTCATCTACCATTTATGTTAATATTAATATTACACAGTAAGATTGCACACCCTTTGTTAAGGGCCTTAAAGTAGCTGATAAGGAGTGACAGGTGGCAGTAACAACTAACTTATAGTCTGGACAAAAGGTTGCATAGCTAGTAAACCTGTGCCAGCCTTTCCCAGGTGTGTGTTTGTGTGTGTGTGTGTGTGTGTGTGTGTGTGTGTGTGTGTGTGTGTGTGTGTGTGTGTGTGTGTGTGTGTGTGTGTGTGTGTGTGTGCGTGTGTGCGTGTGTGTGTGTGTGTGTGGCTTGGTCACTCAGCTGAGATCTCAACTCTATAGCTGTGCCAGTGGGGAGACTCACTGGAGATCTCGAGAAAGGTAGAGAAACTTGCCCCAGACTGACTGTGGTCTCTGTGTGCTCTTAAGAGAAATTGCACTTGATGCAGGGACCTGCATCTGGAAGTACTGTGTGTGTACTTATCATCATCTCAGAGAACGTCCCCCACTGTTGCCAGTGGTAAAGACTGAGACTCCTTGATTACTGGTTAGGAGTGGTGGGTCGTCACACAGAGAACTGATAAAGTAACCCCGTTACAGAAAACAAGCATCTTATAAGTCTAGAGTTAGCATAAAACCTCTGTAAGGTCAACGTTTTAAACCATGACACTTTCACAAACAAGCTGAGAGATCAAGAACTGGTCTCTAAGTAGGATCCTTCTTTGGCATCAGAAACATACTGCTTTAGAATCCTTCTCTCCTTTTGCTCTGAGTATAGCTGGTGTTTTTTTAGACAGTCAGTATATGGCATCTGCTTTAGGCCTGTGATTCTTTTAGTGAGGTATTTCTGTGGCCTATCAAGACATTTGCAACAGCTGGAAAGGCCACAGAAATACCTCACTAAAAAAATCACAGGCCTAAAGCAAATGCCATATACTGACCGTCTAAAAAAAACTCCAGCTATACTCTGTGGCATATCGTCTACTCAGAGGCGATCTCTGCTTAACATACAAGGCCATGTCAAACTCTGAGCTGTTGGACATGCTCCACTTAAAGAAATCCCAATCCCTCAGAGTCACACTTTCCAGGGATCTAAACCTTGTCATCGCAATGAACAAAACATGCAGGAGGGATAGGTTCCTGACCCAGAGACTCCCCATACTCTGGAATAGACTGCCCATACATATCAAGCAGAGCGCCTCATTGGCCCTCTTCAAAAGGAACCTTGATGATTGGAAGGGAGATAGGAAATTCACCCCGGGGATCATGTCAGTCGCCCTGCTAGACAGGGGCCTGGAGAAGTAAATATTGTCGGAAGAAATATCCAGGGAATTGTTATGGCTAGGCTTGCATAGGCCCTAGGGCCGACAGCCTAGTACCAACCGATGAACCTATGAGGCATTGGCTCTATAACCCCTAAAGAAAACATATGACAAAAAATGCAAAGAAAAAAATTCTGTTTGGATAAAAGGATGGGGGAGATATTCCCAAAAAGGAGGTACATCAATTCAGTGCCATTTGTTGAACTATCCTGTCTCAGAACTTGTTTGTCTGAAACAATCCGTTGCCAAAGAGGAAGACTGAGAACCTGTTTCTGGGACACATTTGAAGCAGAAGAGGTAGAGTGAGGAAAGAAGGGAAAAAAGACTGACGGCATAGTCATTCTGAGGTAGAGGCTTGTCCATTTGTCCAAAAGGCCCCCTGTTTTTTTGTTGGCCCCTCCTGCAAATTCCTTTTAGATCCCGGTTTGCTGGAAGCTTGCTGAGATCGGTTTGTTTTGCTTTTTGAAAAAAAAAAAAAAAAAAAAAAAGGTTTTTGAAAGATTCAGAAAAAGCGGGCTGAAAAATCAATTTGCCTCTTCCATCAAACTGAGTTTCTGAGTAGCAGAAGGAAGAAACAAAAAGTACAGTTTTGTACCTACCATAAATGTAGATGTCCGATAGGTATGCAACTGCAGTCCTGACATATGGGTTGTCCTGCCTCAGGCAGCCCTTCGGTCGGCCGGATTCCAAAATCTGGGTCCGGCGTCGGCTGATGTCACCCTTTCCCCGACGTCAGAGCGCCTGGGATATAAAAACGTCAGCCGATGCCATCTTCTTCAGTGTTTCTTGCCCCAGATGCCAGGTGCCCTCTAAGGAAGGCTAAATTTTGAAAAATAGAGAAAAAATTCCAGACAAGTACAACAGCATAAAAACAAATACACCATAAAAGATTACCCCAGGTAGCTAAAATGAGGGGTAGAAACCCAAAAGTATACCACAGAGGGGTAGGTGGGAGGGAAAATCTGACTGCAGTTGCATACCTATCGAACATCTACATTTATGGTAGGTACAAAACTGTACTATGTCCTTCAAGGATGCAACTGCAGTCCTGACATATGGGTTGAATACCATAGCCAACCTGGGGTGGTAGGCACTAAGACAAAGATGGTGTAGCTAAAATGCCCTGCAGGACTGCAGAGGCAAATCCTGCTCTGGACCTGGAGTATAAAGGCAGGTTGTAATGTTTGGAAAATGTATGCACGGAGCTCCATGTAGCAGCTTCTAAAATGTCCTTTGTTGCCACTCCTCTTAAAAAGGCTGTGGAGGTGGCTGTAGCTCTGGTGGAATGTGGCCTGATGTCAGCTGGCACACTTTTTCCATGAAAAGAGTAGCAGAATCGAATGCAATTTCCAATCCATTTAGAAATTGTCTGTTTGGAAATTGCTTTTCCCTGCAATCCAGCAGCAAAGGCTACAAAAAGCTGGTCAGATTTTCTGAAAGACTTTGTTCTGTCCAAGTAGTAGCGCAACTGTCTGTGTATGTCCAAGGTGTGCAGAAGTCTCTCTCCTTTATTTTGAGGATTGGGAAAGAAGGTAGGCAGGTGAATAGCTTGATTCAGGGACACCCTGGATACCACCTTTGGCATGAATGACGGATTGGTTCTCAAGGAAACTCTGTCCTGGTGAAAAATGAGAAATGGTTGTATTGCCATAAGGGCCTATAGCTCAGAGACTCTTCTTGCTGAGGTTACTGCCAGAAGGAAGGCTGTCTTCCAAGACAGAAATTGCAACTCTGAAGATGCTGCTGGTTCAAAGGGAGGAAGAGTTAATTTTTCCAGCATGAAGTTGAGGTCCCATGCAGGCATTGGTGGTTTCCTTGGAGGATTGATGTTCTTTATACCTCTTAGAAACTGTCTTAGCAATGGGTGAGAAAATACAGGCGGATCAGTGTTATATTTGGCAGATATTGCTGAAGCATGTATTTTTATGGAAGAATATGAAAGGCCATTGTGGAGCATTTCAGCCAAGTATTCCAGGATCTGTGGAATGCTCATCACTGATGGGTCTTGACCCTTTTTGCTGTTCCAGATAAGAAATCTCTTCCATTTTGCTGAGTATGTTTTTCTAGTGGAAGGTCTGCGCGCCTCCAGGATGATATCTTTTACCCTTTTGGAAAGTGTATCCTGAGTAATAGTCATGGATTCTTCCAATCTGTCAGCTTCAATGTTTTCAAGCTGGGGTGAGTCCTGTAATTGTGCTGTGTCAGAAGAAGTGGCCATTGAGGAAGGAGCCACGGATTGGTGTGTGTCAAGCTCCGTAGCAGTGGGTACCAGTGTTGTCTTGGCCAGTCTGGAGCTATCAGTATGACTTTCGGTTGCTCTGTCTTGATCTTTAGTAACACCTTGGTCATCAAAGGAAGAGGTGGGAAGGCATATAGTGTTAGAGAGTTCCAACTGAAGGAGAGAGCGTCCACCTTCCATGCTTGAGGATAGTATGTCCTTGTGCAAAACTTTTTCAGATGGTGATTGAAGTGGGAGGCAAAAAGATCTATATCCGGCCTTCCCCATGCTTGAGCTATTTGTAAGAAAATGTCTGGATGCAACATCCATTTGTGTGGATCCATGATGTTTCTGCTTAGGCTGTCTGCCAGAACATTGTCCTTCCCTGGTACAAACTGGGATTGTAGCTCTATTTTCAATTGTAGGGAAAAATCCCAGAGATTCATTGCCAGTCTGCAAAGGGGGTAGGAATGGGTACCTCCTTGCTTGTTTATGTACCACATAACTGTGGTATTGTCTGTCTTTATTAGTAGATGGCCCTGATGCATGAACTTTTCGAAGGCCTTGATTGCATGTATCACTGCCAGCATTTCTTTTTGGTTGATATGCAGGTGCTTTTCTTTTTGTGTCCATTGTCCTTGAATGCATCTGCCCTCCATGTGCGCCCCCCATCCATGGTCTGAGGCGTCTGTTGTTATGGTTTGACTTGTATGAGGCTTGCTGAAAGGCAGACCTTTGTTTATCTGGCTTGCTTGAGCCCACCACAGAAATTCCTTTTGAAGGCATGGAATGAGTGGGATCAATGTTTCCAGGCTGTGGCTGTGCTGAGACCATAGACTTTTTAGATACCATTGTAGTTTCCTCATGTGCAGCCTTGCATGTGGAATCAGAAGAATGCAAGATGCCATGAAACCCAGGGCCTGCAGGATTTTCCTTGCAGTCATCTGGGTGTGTGTTGCCAATCTTCTGAAGTATTCTGGTAATTGTTTTTGTTTTTCTTTTGTCAGAAAAGCCATCTGGGTGTTTGTGTCCAGTGTGGCACCCAGGAAAGGTATTTGTTGGGATGGTACGAGATTTGATTTCTGAATATTGACTGTGTATCCCAAGGCCTGTAGTAGGTGAATGACATAGTCCAAGTTTTTTAACAAGGCTTGTTGGCTGTCCGCTTGTATAAGGCAGTCGTCCAGGTAAGGGTATATTTGTATCCCCTGAAGTCTGCAATGTGCAATTACTGATGCCAGGCATTTTGTGAACACTCTGGGCGCAGTAGATAAGCCAAAGGGCAATGCTGAAAATTGATAATGCTCTGAGCCTGCAAGAAATCTGAGGTATCTTCTGCAACTTTGTCTGATTGGGACATGCAGGTATGCCTCCTTGAGGTCCAGAGTTACCAGCCAAGACCCCTTGCCCAGCATGGGAAGGAGTTGCTGTAAAGTCAGCATTTTGAATTTTGGCACAATA
The DNA here is from genome assembly GCF_019279795.1 of Protopterus annectens. Taxonomy (NCBI): domain Eukaryota; kingdom Metazoa; phylum Chordata; order Ceratodontiformes; family Protopteridae; genus Protopterus; species Protopterus annectens. The sequence goes on from NC_056726.1 coordinate 1,398,497,522, forward strand.
AGGTAAGTATTCAGTGCGGACAAGTCCAGAATGGATCTCCATTGGTTTTCTTTTCTTGGAACAAGGAACAGTCTTGAATAAAATCCTTGTCCTTGTTCTGCAGAAGGAACCTTTTCTATTGCTCTTATTTGAAGTAGGTTTGTTATTTGTTTGAGTGCCTCTGCCCTTTGATTTGGTGGCAGGTTTGGCCTGCCATGTCCTGTTGGCAGTGTATGTAAATGGAATCTGTATCCTTTGTCTATTATCTCCAGTATCCATTTGTCCTTTATAATATTGTGCCAATTTTGTGAGAATAAAGATAATTTTCCGCCCAAAGGTGCTTCTAATTGAGCCCTGGATGGCGGAGTCAAAGTCAAGCCATTGAGATTGTCCTGGCGGAGCAGTGGAAGGTCCTGCCCCACCTCTCTGGTTCGGAGGCTGCCATTGACGTCCTCTGTAGGAGCCTTGAGTTTGCCCTCTACCTCTGCCACGTCTGTTTTTGCCTCTTTGAAATTTGTCTGTGTCAGGAAAGGACCAATGCTTAGAAGGCCAATTCCTGCTGAATCTTGGAGGCTGTACCTGGAGGAAATCTTTGACTGTTTGCACTGATTTTGCCTTTTCCTCTATTTTCTTTAAAACCTCTTGTGCAGTAGCACCAAATAGCTTATGTGTCTCTAGTGGTGCATCCAAAAGCCTAATTTTCACATGGTCTGGCAATGTTTGTTCCTTTAACCAAGCATGTCTGCGTATGACCGCACCTGTCATTGCTGCTCTACATGAAGCTTCCAATGCATCATATCCACACTGAAGGAAATGGCTGCTAACCTGCTTAGTATTATGAACCAATTCCTGTAACCCCTTTCTATCTAATGGTTCAGGGGAAGCCAGTTTCTTTTGCAAGTCATCCAACATGTATTCCTGATACTGAATCATATGAAATTGACAATTTAATGCTCGTATAGAAAGGGTGGAAGATGTATATACTTTCTTGCCCCACCTTTCTAAAGCCCTAGAATCTCTTTCCGAAGGGAGTGGGTTCTTAGCAGTAGTGGAGGAAACCCCTTTAGGCCCCTGAGAAATAGTTTCAGGGTCAGCAGTATGGCCCTTGTACAGAAATTGATGTGTGTCTGGGACCCTGTAGTACCTGTCTGGCTTGACAGGAGCAGGGGGGAGGGAGTCAGGAAACACTAGATTCTAAGTACACATCATCTAAAACATTTAAAACTGGAGGAATAGTTAAGGGTCTATGCTGAGGTAGCTTTAAAAATTCCCTTAACCTTTTCCTAGAATCTGAGTATTCTTGGCCTTGCCATTTGAAGTGTTCCCTCATGGAATGAAGTGTTTCCCCAAAGGAAAACTCCTCAGGAGGAGAAGCAGAGGGAATAGATTCCTCCGCATCAGAATCCTCGTAGGCCGGGAAGGCCTCCTCCTGGTAGTCTGAATGTGCAGAATCACCTGAGGCCTCATCGGAGGACTGGGAGTCTACCTGCTCAACCCTAGGCCTCTTGTCAGAAGGCAGCTGAGAGCCTCTATCTGGATGAGGCTGTGAACCCCTAATTAAAGAAATAAGGTCCTCAGCTAAACTTAAAATTTGAGAACCAGAAGTGGATCCCAGAGAAACAGATCTTGGAAGAAGAGACTTAGCCTGTTTGGCAGCCTTAGCACGTGTGTAGGCCTTAATGGACATAGACACTGGAGGCCTGGCAGCCCCACGTGCTGGAGTAGTCTTATCCACTGAAATGGTGTTGGAAATATCCTGGGCTACGGTCTCAGTGGGGAGAACAGGAACCGGCACCGGGTTGGCCTCCGGTACCGAAGTAACCGGTGGAGCGGTGTCGTTGGTCTGTAGCGGTTGCAAAACCGGCTCAGAAGAGACCGAGACACTCGCGGTAGGCCTAAGCGGGGTGTCGGTCGAGACCGCGGACCACGAGTGTCGGTCCTTATCCTTCCGTTTTTTAGGTAAATGTGCTGTCGGAAGCTCTGACGGCATGATATAACGGAAATCTTCCCCAAAATAATCCTGTGCAAACACTGACCGACGCCTAAGAGTGCGTTTATTGAAAGAGGCACAAGCTGTACAGGCCGAGACGTTGTGTTCTGGGCCTAGGCAGGGTAAGCAGTAAGAGTGGAAATCCTTATGAGGTATTTGTTTCCCACAAGTTAAACAATTATTAACTTTTTCACTTTTATCTGACATCGGCTGAGGCAAGAAAAGGACCCCAACGGGGTACTTAGCTTTTTTGAAGACTTCAGTAGCTGAAAACACAGGAGCTGGTTGACCGGCACTTGCAAACTGCTTCTGCTTCGGGCGCCACGCGGCAAGAAAGACTGAAGAAGATGGCGTCGGCTGACGTTTTTATACCCCAGGCGCTCTGACGTCGGGGAAAGGGCGACATCAGCCGATGCCGGACCCAGACTTTGGAATCCGGCCGACCGAAGGGCAGGACAACCCATATGTCAGGACTGCAGTTGCATCCTTGAAGGACATCCTCCTTATCCAAAGGAGAATTCAACTGTTCAGATTTTACTTAATCATAATTTTGATTATGTACCATGCTTAACATCTGATCACAGTGGCAGTGGATGTAGTCTGGAACATCTGATCACAGTGGCAGTGGATGTAGCCTGGACAGAGAGTCATCACAATCATACACACTCTTTAATGTTTACACACCTGAGAAAGAGTGGCAGTAATAGGATTCAGAAAGGACCTACCTTCTGAGAGCAATGTGGCAAAAAAGTTCCTCAAACTGTCTACAAAAATTAACAAGTACTTCAACGTATGAACCTGGGAGTTCTGGATTCTGAAGGTTCTGAAGGCTAGAGGTGAACAAGAAAGAAACAGTCTTCCCAAATCTGTCAAAGGCTACACCATCCTTGTTCAAATGACAAGTATTAGCATTGACCAGAATTTTGATAATAGCTCGAGAAGAGACAGAAATAGCTGCTGGGTCACACCTGAGATGAGAAAGAAAATACTTGTTAGACTGCTACACTTTATAAAGTATATCTGCCTTTTTAGGAACTGAAAACTGATTATCAGAATTATTGCATGCAAATTCAAAAACATCCTCCAAGACTAGCATAACAGAAGGAATGGGTGTGGCAAATCCATTTGTAATATATCACAGTGTCCCCTTAAAGAGGGAGGAACATACAAAAATACATTACTTATCCTGGACACAGTCTCAGAAAAAAAATCTTTACCCTAGGAGAAACTGAGGAAATACTCACCTCAGAATCAGAGTCAAGTGCTGTGAAGAAAATACAGAAGAAGCCCTGAACTTGTCATTATCAGAATCCTCTGATAAAATATCTTCAAGATTTCTGGAATAAGATTCATGTTTAAATTTTCCTACTGTTTCACAGAATTCAAAACCTGCAATAAACCCTTAGTTAAGGAAAGTATTTTGTGTTTATTAACAAACAGGCTGTCTTTAGATGAAAAGTGTTTAACCTTTTGTTTTTTTTCTCTAGGGACAATCCGTAGAATGAGACCAAGTGAAAGACGGCACTTCAACCTCGTAAACAGGTCTCTTACCTCATCCACCCTTGTAAGAACCTTTAGGAGAAATTCCCATACTCAAAGAAGATTGTTCTCCTCTGCCTGGTATGGACACTGGAACATCCCTAAATGCTTCTGAGGAACAAGCTGTGGCCTCTGCAGAGTCAACCACCAACAGCTGAGGCATAGACTAACCCTACGGTGCAGGCAAGGACTCTTTAATTTGATTTTTTTTCTTTTTTAGGTACAACAGGAGGAGGAACCTCAAGACGGGTAAGGGTATCCATGTTCTTGTCAAAGGAGAAGCCTATTTGTTGGTAAACGCTGCTGGAACAAGTTGGTAGAAGGTAGGTGTTCATGAGCAGTAAACGTACACTTAAGTCACTCAAACATTACAAAAGTAAAATCACAAGCAGTTCCACGTCAGTTTCCCACAATTCAGAAGTCCCTTTTCACAGAAAGTGTCACTGATTTAAGTAAACACAAAAGAAAGTTATAAAGTGTACATAACCTACAATATGCACTAACAATTCTTTTAAACTTAAATTTCCTTCATTTCACTCATAAAAAGTACAAAACCAGCAAATTTTTTTCTCAGAAAAGTGGCTCAGACACAGTTAATTAGCCCAAACTGCTAAAAATAAGTCATCTGGTAAGATGTTTCCACTAAAATGTCAACACAGTAAATTTCCAGTATTCGTAAAGAGACCTGGTCCTTCTCATAAAATAGAAAAAATATAAATTTTCTCATAGTTTCATTGGTAAATACTAGGTTAGCTGTCCTTGCAGGCCATTTTAAACCTGGCCAATTTCTCCTTTTGGTACTTGAATTAACTTATCCCATTTGATGTTAGTTTGGCCTTTCCCATTCCATGGTCAATAATTATACATTACCCCTAGTGAGAATAAGTGGAATCATACCATAGATAATTTGATGGGACCCAAATTTCTGTGAAAGAGTTCTCCAAAGGGGACTTATCTGCCAAATATTTGCTGTCAATCCTGGGAAACTGAAAGGTGCTCTCTTGAGGGGAGAAGAAAGTACTGGAGAAAATTACACCAAGGTTGCTATTTTCTCCCTAAGTATCTTGAAACACAGCAGTCTAAGCACATATGTGGAGAGAAGCTAGAGACATTTTGGCCAGGCATTATATCCTGAGCAGGATATAACCCAAACAGCTACAGGCTACTGCAGCAGTGAGGAACATCAATAGTCTCAATTTTTTAAATGTGTTTTGAGTATTTTAAATTCAAACATATTTGTTTGAGTACTTTGTACTCAATGTTTTTTGTTTTGAGATAAAATATATATATATATATATATATATATATTCACTTGATCGAACTGACATTCTAAATTTGGTGATGTCACTTGTAAGGAATATCAAAGCCATCACCTCAACGTCCGCTTTCGAACAAATGCGGAATGTCAGGAGTGATGTCAGACCCTCAGGACGTTGTGCTGAAGCTGCCGTACAAACTGTACACCTACAGCACATGTTTTTACAGTTTTGCAGGGGGCAAGCCCCCCTGCACCCCCTATGTGGGAGTGTGCTACTCCCATACCCCCTGCAAATTACATATTCGAACTCAAGAATGCACTACAGTGAGTAAAGAGTACATTTGCTGATCCCCACTGTAGTGTGATCTGTTATCAGAACATTGAATGCACATTAGCAAATGTACACTACCATTTGCTAATGTGCACTGGAACATTTTCAGAACGGCATTACGGAAACTGGAAAAGATGCTTTCAACCATCCCAGTTTTGTGTAAGTGAAGTTCCACATTTTGATAGTAAACCATATATACATATGCATATATATATATATATATATATATATATATATATATATATATATATATCTATATACATGTGTGTGTGTGTGTGTACATATATATATATATATATATATATATATATATATATATATTATATATTTATACACACACACGTATATATAAAATTTGAATGTGGTCAACCTTTGCATTATCAACCCATGTTGGTCGACATATGCAGATGGTCAACAGCTGTGCGAAAGACTCTGAGGCATGCACTACCCCCCAGGGATTGCGGAATGTCAGAGTTACTATATACAATTAGCAGGGGGGATTGCCCTCCTGCAAAAAAAACACTACTTTTTCTTCCATGTTCCAAGTATTAACCTTGTAGCATGCACTGTAACATGTCAATGTAAGAGTGTCAGTGTTAACACATTTCTGCCAACTGTTTACTCAAACTGAAACAGGATAGATGTCTGTTGAGTTATCACCACTTTGTCAACAGAAACAAATGGTCGATGTGTGGTACATCAACAATCCCTGGGGAGAGAAATATGCCCTTTTCTTTTCTCAGAGATTGTGCAATCTTAGAGTTAGCATATTATACTTAGTAAGGGTGGGAGGGGGGTGAAGGGGGTTTGCCCCCAGCAAAAATACTTGTGTTTGGTTTCACCTGTTTTGAGGTAAACCCTCGAAGCAAGAGCAGTAGCTGTCGATGTCCCATTTTTCAATGTTTTGATGTCAGTGTTATGAACATCACGCTTGTGTCCATTTGCTTAAGTGGACTACATATACATGTGTGTGTGTGTGTGTGTGTGTGTGTGTGTGTGTGTGTGTGTGTGTGTATGTATATGTATATAGATATATACATATGTGTGTGTGTGTGTATATATATATATATATATATATATGTGTATGTGTGTGTGTGTGTATACATATATATATTTATATATATATATATAATATATATATATATATATATATATATATACATATATATACATATATATATATATATATATATATATATATATATATATATATATATGTGCATGTGTGTGTGTGTATACATACATACATATATATATATATATATATATATATATATATATATATATATATATATATATATATATATATACATATATATATATATATATATATATATATATATATATATATATATATATATATGACATACATACATACATACATAAAACGCCACTTCACGGTGTTGGCTGTTCATAGGTTCATAGGTAGGTATTAAGCTATTGGCCCTAGGGCCTATATAAGCCTAGCCAAAAAATGTACCCTGGCTTTCGCCACCCAAGAAAATTATTTTCCTGTGCCCCTGTCGAGCAGAGCCACAGAAGTGATCCCTGGGGTGAATTTCCCATTGGCAGTAGACAGTGATCAAAACAGAACAATCTATGTATGTCTGCATCTCAAACAGGTTAGGAACAGTACAATACAAAGAACTGATAATGTTATTAAAAAAAACTTGTACAGCAATAAACAAAACCTTACTATCATGTTAATCCACACATTTCAATGGATGAATATGAGGTTGATGGGAGAAATGCAACAGACAAGAAAGTACAATTGTGGTTAGGACTTTATCATAACTGTAAAGGTTTGATTGTCTGCTGGTGCAGTAGTGGGAATTTCTTGAAACTTCTGCCGCAGACGACCTGACTTCCAGAACTTGCACTCCTCCCCCTCAGAGAACAAGCTGATATGGACACCAGCATGTCAGTGGTATAACAGGAACATTCACCTGCACCATGTTGAGTTCTTTCTTGCCCTGGTTTCCACTAAGGTTATGACCAGTGCACAGGAAGGTCCCTATATGAAGTAGATCACTGACCTTGATGTTCAACCAGAAGGGATCTACCAAGCTACCTTTCAACCAGAAAGGATCTACCAAGCTACCTTTCTAAACATATGTCAACCTGAGGAGGAAATGCATCTGGTAAAACAGAAACAGGGGGAGGGTAAACCCTGAAGGGAGTAAAGAAAAGGAAAGGAAAGCAGAAGAGGGGTGGAGGGAAGAAAATATTTACTGCAACAGTGGATATGCCCAAAAACCTACATTTATGGTTGCCCAAACACCTACTGTTATGGTAAATTCCTAACAAAACTGTACTATGGTCAATGTACTGTCCACTGTTGCAGCAGTGATAACTACTTGCAAAGATTCCTAAAGCTTAGAAACCTAGGGTGTTTGGACCTGATTAAGTGCGAGTAGCATGAAGCCCTGCAAGCTGGGTGTGGCAAACCCCATCTTGCTCTGCATGAAATACCTATGCTGTAATGTTTTCAAAAAGCGTTAACTGATGACTAAGTAGCAGTCTCCAAAATGGAATAACTGCCGACTCATTTTAGAAAGGAAGTGGTGCCTGCAGAGGCTCTAGCAGTATGCAACCTCCCTTCCCTTGAGACAATCTTGCCATGGAATGAAAAGCAAAAGGAGATCCAAGGATCTACCCAGTTAGAAACTGTTTGTTTAGAAGAGGTTTCCCTCCTCACCTTGTGCAAAGGACACAAGTAGTGAGGTCCATTTTCCTTTTGTTTTGTCCAAATAATATCTCAATTTCCTATGCACATTGAGGGTATGCAAGGTCCTTTTCACTTTGTTTTGGGAGGGGAGGGGGTCATGGGAAAATAAGGAGGTTAATGGCATGATTTAAGAAAACCCCAGTTACTACTTAAATTACTTCAAAGTGTGACTCTGTCCCTGTGAAAGACAAGAAATAACTCTTTGGACATTGGTTCTGAATTTCTCCTGTTAGAACATAAGTCTACTAAAAAGACAATTTTCCAGAGCAGATATGTGAAGAGAGCAACAGCAACTGGTTCGGAACAGGGCAATGTTAGCTTTTCTGGACATCATTTAAATCCCATGATGATGAAGGCTGCTTCTTAGGCCTCAGATGCAGACCCTCTCAAAAGAGTTGCCTTTCAGGTTATCTGAAATAGAGTGGAGATTTCAAAGGCAGGCATGATGAAATGGGCAAGTACATGTACATTCAGAGAGATGTAAAACAATCCTAACTTGAAAAACTGTGATGGGCAATTTAGGATAAAAGACACTGAGAAGTGGGTCAGTTCCTCACCCCTCCTATGGCACCAATGGAAGAATCATTTCATTTTGCTAGGTGTGATATCTATTTATTAGGCTTCCCAGCCTCCCTTACGGTAAAAAACAAGCCCTTAGAAAGCATGCACATGAAGGGGATGAGAAAGTACAGTTTTGTACCTACCATAAATGTAGATGTTCGAGTGTTCACCCTGCTGCAGTCATCATACTTGGGTTATCCTGTCGTCAGGCGGTCCCGCAGTCGGCCGGATTTCCAAAGTCTTGGTCCGACGTCGGTTGCTGTCGCCTCATCACTGACATCACTGCGCCAGGGGTACATATATTGCAACCAACGCCATTTTCTTCAGTTTTTCTTGCCCCAGATGTCAGGTGCCCCCAAAAAGGTGATCCAAATTAGTACCAAAAGGTGAGAACACTGTACAAACACAAAATCCCTTCAGCTATAAGCAAATACATCAGTAAGGCATAGCAAAGATTTAGCCAGTAGATCAGAGGGGTTGGAGGGAGGGTAACCTGGACTGCAGCAGGGTGAACACTCGAACATCTACATTTATTGTAGGTACAAAACTGTACTATGTTCATCGTGTTACCCTGCTGCAGTCATCACACTTGGGTTGAGTCCCAAAGCTAAGGTAGGGTGGAGGCATCATAGAGGGTTAGTGGAGGCAACGAGGCCCTGCAGAACTGCAGTGGCGAAGCCTGCCCTGGACTTAGAATAAAGAGGTAAGTGATAGTGTTTGGTGAAGGTGTGTACAGAACTCCAAGTTGCAGCTTCTAAAATTTCCTTGGTAGGAACCCCCCTGAGAAAGGCTGTAGAGGTAGCGGTTGCCCTGGTAGAGTAGGATCTAATGCTAGGAGGAACTGGTTTCCCATGATGGGTATAGCAGAATCGTATGCAATGGCCTATCCATTTAGAAATGGTTTGTTTGGATATGGCCCTCCCTTGAGAAGCTGTAGCATAGGAAACAAAGAGCTGGTCAGTTTTTCTGAAAGCCTTAGTTTTATCCAAGTAGTAACGAAGCTGCCTGTGAATGTCCAAGGAATGCAGGAGTCTCTCACCTTTGTTCTGTGGATTGGGGAAGAAAGTGGGTAGGTGGATGGTTTGATTTAAAGCTACACTGGAAACCACCTTAGGCATGAAAGAAGGATTAGTTCGTAGAGAAACTCTGTCTTGATGAAAAATGAGGAAAGGTTCCACTGCCATAAGTGCCTGTAATTCTGAAACTCTCCTAGCAGAAGTTATTGCCAGAAGCAGGGCAGTCTTCCAAGATAGGAACTGAAGGTCTGCAGAAAAAGCTGGTTCAAAGGGAGGTAGCGTTAGTTTTTCCAGAACAAAGTTGAGGTCCCATGTAGGTGTAGCAGCTCTTCTAGGTGGTCTAATGTTTTTTGCCCCTCTGAGGAACTGCCTTAGGAGAGGATTTGAAAATAAAGGTGGATTTGTGTCGTAGTGAGCTGAAATAGCTGAAGCATGGATTTTAATTGAGGAGAAGGAAAGTCCTTTATGCAACATCTCAGCTAAATACTGCAGAATGTGAGGCATATGAGGCTGAGTTGTGTCTTGGCCTTTAGCTTGGTTCCAAGCAGAAAACCTTTTCCATTTGTCCGAGTAAGCCTTCCTGGTGCTTGGCCTCCTGGCTTCTAGAATAACATCCAGTACTGCTTGTGAAAGAGGGGCTGGTTGGATGCTTAATTGATTTGCCATGCAGCCAGGTTTAAGGTTTTGATCTGGCTGTGTAGAATCTGCTTGTCTTGCTGCGTGAGCAAATGAGGTATTTGAGGCAATATCCATGGTGGGCTGTGAGCCATATTCTTGAATAGCGGGTACCAGTGCTGGCGTGGCCAGTCTGGGGCTATGAGAATCATTCGAGGTTTCTCCTTTTTGACCTTCAAAAGAACCTTTGTGAGAAGAGGTAATGGAGGAAAGGCATATGCTGTCAGGTTTTTCCAACTGAAGGAGAGAGCGTCCACTTTCCAAGCTTGATGGTAGAATGTCCTTGTACAAAATTTTGTCAGCTGGTAGTTTTGAGGACTGGCAAACAGGTCTATATTTGGTAGGCCCCATCTTTGAGTTATCATTGTAAATATTTGTCGGTCTAGCTTCCACTCGTGGGGATCTTTGATGTTTCTGCTTAGGTCGTCTGCCAATGTGTTTTTCTGTCCTGGCAGGAATTGTGCTTGTAACTGGACTTGGTAGGCCAGAGCTGTGTTCCATAAGATTATTGCTTGCCTACAAAGAGGGTATGAATGTGTGCCCCCTTGTTTGTTTATGTACCACATTACTGTGGTGTTGTCCGCCTTTATTGCAAAGTGTCCAGGCTGTAGTAGATCCTTGAAGGCTGTCAGAGCTTTCTGTACAGCTAGCATCTCTTTTTGGTTTATGTGCAGTTTTCTTTGTTCTGCAGTCCATAGGCCTTGAATGCATTGTCCTGCCATGTGTGCCCCCCAGGCATAGTCTGAAGCATCTGTTGTGATAGTTTGCCTGGGTGGGGGCAAGGTGAAAGGCTGACCCTAGTTGAGGTGACATGCCTGTGCCCACCATAGAAATTCCTGTTGAAGGCAGGGAATGACAGATATCACTGTGTCCAAGCTGTGGCTGTGATGAGACCATACGCTTTTTAGGTACCACTGTAATTTCCTCATATGCAGTTTTGCAAATGGTATTATCAGAATGCAAGATGCCATGAAGCCCAAAGCCTGCAGAATTTTTCTTGCAGTTAATTGGGTCTTTGTTGCCATTGTCTTGAAATATTGAGTCAGTTGTAATTGCTTGTCTGGTGTAAGATAAGCCTTCTGGGCCGTTGTGTTCAAGCTGGCACCCTGGAATGTCATTTTTTATGAGGGTACTAGTTTTGACTTCTTTTCGTTTATTGTGTACCCCAGACAATTTAGTAGATGCTTCACAAAAGCCAGATGTTGTAAGAGAATGTCTTTTCTTTCTGCTTGGATGAGGCAATCGTCCAGATATGGATATATTTGAATTCCTCTTTGTCTGCGGTATGCAATTACTGGAGCCAGGCATTTTGTGAATACTCTGGGCACAGTAGATAAGCCAAAGGGCAGTGCAGAGAATTGATAATGGGTTAAACCTGCAATGAAACTGAGGTATCTTCTGCAACTTTGTCTGATAGGGACATGCAGGTATGCCTCCTTGAGGTCCAACGTTACCAGTCATGCTTCCTTGCCCAACATGGGAAGTAGCTGCTGTAGTGTTAGCATCTTGAATTTGGGAACTTGTAAGTAAGTGTTTAGAATTGAAAGGTCCAGAATTGGTCTCCAAGCATTTTCTTTTCTGGGTACTAGGAAGAGTCTTGAGTAAAATCCTTGGCCTTGCTCTTGAGTTGGTACCCTTTGAATGGCTCACATGGCCATGAGAGCTGTAACTTGTTTTTGAGCCTCTGCCCTTTGATTTTGTGGCAGGTCTGGCATTCCTTTTTTTATTGGCAAGGTTTGAAAGTGGAATCTGTATCCTCGTAAAATTATGTCTAGGACCCATTTGTCCTTTGTGACCATGTGCCAGTTGTCTGCAAAAAGTGCTAGTTTTCCCCCCAGGGGGGCTGACAAAAGAGCTTTGTTTGGCCAGCTGAGGTGCAAGTCATTGAGTTTGCCTTCTGGTGGGTTGAGACCTGTCTTCTCCTCCCTTCTGGGTTGGAGTGCCCCATTGGCGAGGTTTATACTGAGATTGTGGTTGTCCTCTGCCCCTTGGGCGCCTGTATTTACCCCTCTGAGGCCTATCAGTGGCTGGAAAGGACCAATTTTTTGTTGGCCAGATTCTGTTGAAGCTTGGGGGTTGTACTTGTAGGAAATCTTTGACTGTCTGCATTGATTTTGCCTTATCTTCCATTTTCTTTAAAACTTCTGCTTTAACACCAAAAAGAACATCCTGCTGTAAGGGAGCATCTAGTAGTTTTGCTTTAACATGATCAGGCAGACTTTGTTCCTTTAACCAGGCATGCCTACGTATAACTGATCCAGTGACAGCTGCTCTGCAGGATGCCTCTAAAGAATCAAACCCACATTGTAAGGTATGTTTGCCCACCTACTCGGTGGCGTGCAACAGATCCTGTACTTCTTTCAATTCAGATTGTTGAGGGAGGGTGGTTATCTTTTGTTTTAAATGAGAGATCAGAAATTGCTGATACTTAAGCATATGGAATTGACAGTTTAGAGCACTCATAGCTAAAGTGGCTGAGGTGTAAACCTTTTCCCCTCATATGTCTAGTGCTCTTGAATCCCTTTCAGAAGGTACTGGATTTTTAGCCATGGAAGCCTTAGCCCCCTTGGGACCCTGGGAGATAGTCTCTGGGTCAGCTACTGGGCTTTTGTAAAGAAATTTGTGGGAATCAAGTACTCTGTAGTATCTGTCAGGCCGGGACAGGAGGCAGAGAGTCAGGGTTGAAACTGGATTCTAAATAGACATCATCCACAATGTCCAAAACAGGAGGTATGGCTAGAGGTCTGTGTTGAGGGAGTAAAAGAAACTCTCTGAGCCTTTTCTTGGAATCAGAGTAATCCTGACCTTCCCAGTGAAAATGTTCCCTCATAGTGTGTAAAGTTTCCCCAAAAGAGTAATCTTCTGGAGGGGAAGCTGAGGGAATAGAGTCCTCAGCATCAGAATCTTCATAAGGAGAGAAGGAATAGTCTTGGTCCTCAGAGGAATCCGAAGAAATAGACAGTTGTTCAGAGGAAGCAGATTCTTCCTCTTGTCTAGGCCTTTTGTCAGGAGGAGGCTGAGAAGCCCTGATAAGAGAAATCAAATCTTCAGCCATCTTGAGCATCTGTTTCTTAGGCATAGGGCCTTGAACAGGAGACTGAAGTGAAGCCTTTTTTCGATTTGGAAGGAGTCTTCGACTTGGAAAACATTTTGACTGTAAGAGTCGTCGGTCTGAAAATGCCTTCAGAAACCGATGGCGTTTCAGAAGCACCGTCGCCCTTGGAAGGTAAATCGTCGGTAGGGCCTGAAGTAAAAGGCTGCGTCGGCCTAGTACATTCCGTCAAAATATCTGTAGCGGTCTCGGGTTCCTGTACTGCGGTAGTCAGAGGCTGCGTCAGAGCCTCACTGATAACCGGAGAACCGGAGACCGGATCAACCGAGGCCTAGGAATTGGGCTTAGGCCTGGGCTGTCGATCCTTATCCCTGCACTTTTTGTGCACGCCGGTAGTTGGTAGCTCCGACGGCATGTTATAATTAAAGTTTCTGCCAAAAAAGTGTCGTGCGAAATCAAATCGTCTTTTAATAGTACGTTTATTAAATCTAGCACAAAAACGACAAGAAGTGACGTTGTGGTCAGGGCCTACGCAAGGTATGCAATAAGAATGAAAATCCTTATGAGGTATTTGCTTCCCACAAGAAATACAATTGTTAACTTTTTCTGATATCGGTCAGAGGCAAGAAAAGTTTCCCCAATGGGGTACTTAGCTTTATAGAAGACTTCGGTCTTAAATTCGAATTCGAAAATCTCAGGAGTCGGCCGACCGGCACTTGTGAACTGCTTCTGCTTCGGGCACCGCGCGGCAAGAAAGACTGAAGAAAATGGTGTCGGTTGCAATATATGCACCCCTGGAGCACTGACGTCAGGGATGAGGTGACAGCAACCGACGTCGGACCAAGACTTTGGAAATCCGGCCGACTGCGGGACCGCCTGACAACAGGATAACCCAAGTGTGATGACTGCAGCAGGGTAACACGATGAACATCTAAATAATCCACTCTGTCACCCTTAGAATCATTAGACTGAGGTGTATTAGAGGGTGACGTGATAAAACCACACTACACAAAAGAGCGCTGTCAAAATCGCATAAAAAAGTGACAGATTCGCAATAACAAAAACGTCCCGTTGTGAATGAACCAGTAAAAACACACTAACAAAACAGAGCAGCACAAAAAGCTCCAACAAAAGTGCCCCACAATAAGCAACCTATAGTTTACTCACATGTGACATACAATGTGGGCTGCTGTTCAGCAATGATGGTACACTAATTCTTAGGGGTCATGTGACATACAATGTGGGCTGCTGTTCAAGAATGACATTTGGCTAGTTTTTGGGGGCCATATAGTGTGCAGTACACAACTTTGGAAAGGGAAATTGAAATGGAGTACATTGAATCTCAGAAAAATAAAGATGATATGCTGTCTAATGGTTACAGATTAAGAAGAGATTGAATAAATGCTAATGGAAGCACTTTGTGGAGTTGTGTGAATAGAGACGGTAAATGCTGTGTTAAACTAGCGACTGATGGTATTTTTCAGGAGATGTAAGATCGCACCTATGCGCCAGCCCCAGATGAAATTAAAGCCAAGAAAGCTGTTGCGGAGATACGAAAGCATGCAAAGACAACAGGTGAAAAGTCCCATCAAATCTTCCAGCAGAGCACTCAAAGATTACTTTTGACAACTGCACCACTTTTGCCTACTTGTCATGCTTCATGGAGAACTGCTGAAAGAATTTGGAAGGGAGATCCATATCCAAAAGCTGCAACTCTGAGCGACACTGCTATTCTAGATGCTTTGCAGAAGACAACTAGGGATGAATGTTTCATGCTGTGGGATTCAGGTAACAAAGATGGGCTGCGGATTATAATGTTTGAAACAACAGAAAATCTACAGAATCTATCACTTCTCCAGGATAACAACCACTGGTTCATTGATGGGACGTTTAAAGTTTCACCAAGCATTTTCTACCAGGTATTTGCAATACATGCACTGATAAATAACCGGGCATATCCTATGATTTACGCTTTACTTCACAATGAAACAGAGATAACCTATGAAAGGGTTTTCCATAAAGTACTAGAATTAAGATCAACTCAATCCCACAAATATTCTGGCGGATTTTGAAAACGCAAGCCACAATGCTTGCAAAACTACTTATCCTGCTGTCCAGACAGTAGGTTGCATCTTTCATCTTGGACAGTCCCTTTGGTGTAAGATTCAATAGCTCAGTTTGGTTGATGTGTACAAAAACGATGAAAACATTCATACGCAAGTGAAAATGCTGATGGCCCTAAGCTTTGTCCCTGTTGCCGACATACCTTCTGCCTTTGATGACCTTGTCAAGACCTTGGCTCAACAGTGACAGTCACTCATAGATTACTGGGAAGACACCTATGTTGAGAGGTATTCACTTTAGAACACTGAAAGTCCATAATACTGAAATTCAAAACATTGAAACCAAAATCTTGAAAACTGAAAACACTGAAAACTCAAAACATTGAATCCCATAACATTGAAAAAACATAGGAAACCAACATTTAATATATGCCAGCACAACTACATACAGAAACAAATAAAAAGCAAACCATATTACACTTCTCCAAATATAAGCAGGGGGGCAAGACTCCCTGCACCCCCACACACCCTACTACTTAAATATATAAACTCCAAGATTGCACTATACAGAACAAAACGGCAAACATACCATTCTGCGTTTCATGACTACCTGTTTAAATTGTAAAAGGTATCCTCAACCTTCTCTTAGAAACACTACTTCACTGTTAAAATATTACACATTACTATACATCTCTCTCTAATACTTACTAGAGTTTCATAGGTAACCTCAGTCATATTCCCTTCTTACTTGCTATACAACATAACACATCTTAGAATAGTGCAATTTCAGAGTTGATATATTTAAGTAGCGGGGGGCGTGTGCATGGGGGCTTGCCTCCCTGCTTATATTTGAGGAAGTATAACATGGCTTGATTTTTATTTGTTTCTGTATGTAGTTGTGCTGGAATATAGTATATGTTGCCTTCCTATGTTTTTTCAATTTTATAGGATTCAATGTTTTGAGTTTTCAGTGCTTTGAATTTTCAAGATTTTGGTCTCAACGTTTTGAATTTCAATGTTATGGGCTTTTGATGCTCTAAAGTGAATCCGTTGGGAGACACAGAAGATGACGTCGAGCAAGTCCTATGTTCCTGATTTCTAAAAGAAATCAGTGGGATCAGGTTCTGGATATTCTTCCATGCACCAACAATTCAGTTGAGCAGACAATAGACTGTCACCATCTATCTGTATACAAGTTAGTGCAACACTTTCAAGAAGAGCAGGACCGTGTGCAGATCCATATTCAATGATGTTGTGCAGATGCAACAGATCCTGAAGCCTCCAAGGCTAAATACATACAACTTCATAGGTGTCTTTGTAAGATAATACCAACTTATGGAACTGTGCCATTGCAGGATTACTTGCTAGGTGGTGTTCTTAACATTGCTCTATGACAACCTCTACATATGGTTATAAATACTGCTTTAAACTTATTTCTACTTCATGCTGTTTTTCACTTTTGGAATACCAGAAAATAAAAGCACATGACCATCTTTTGTAGTTATAGTTATTTTTTTTTACTCATGCATTGTTTACTAAAATATGTCCAGTAATATTTTTTAGCCTAACACACCATGTAAACGTATAATTACGAATCTGATGAGCAAATACATATTTATTTACTCCCTATTTCTCAATATAGTGTGCTTTTCTCCTGCGTGACTTTATTGCACCACCATTTTATTGGCGCACTTCAGTCGGCGCCAATTTGTCACATGCGGTTATGCTGGCATCCTGTATGAGAGACGCCTTATTTTCAGTCAAAATCTGCACAAACTGACGAAGCATTAAAGGCTCTGTCTTGACCATACTCTTTAGGCGTGAGCATCAGTGCTGTCTCAGCCAAAAGCAAACTATAAGTAGGATTTCTGGATTGTTTTCTGTTTTCCATTATCTTTTGCATTATCCTGATGGGAAAGGGACTGAAGAAAAGATATAGAAACAGACATGCTCAGTTTTGGAGAATGCATCTGCTGCCCATATGCCTGGAGGAGTTGTCCTTGTGTAAAATGCTTGTAGTTGCTTCTTTTCTAGACAAGTACAATGGTCTGCATCTGCACACCCATCCAGACCAGACCCAGAAAAATATCCCTATTTAGTATCCATTCATAAGGATCTATTCATGTGATCTGCCAGAATGTTTCCTCAGACTGGATACAGAATGTCTTGATGGTCCCATGTGCCTATTGGGCCAAAAAAACACGTTAATGTTATGCTCACCAGCCTAAATAGAGGGTAATACCCTCAACCAGACTCCCTCTTTTTAGTTGGATGATTTTGGGGAGTCAGGTAAGTTAAGGTATGGATGGTTGGGGTGCAATTTTGGGGAGAGTGGGATGGGTGCACTCTGGTGAGTCTTAGCTTTCTTTTCCAGGATCTCAGTGCTGATGGCCTCCAGGCTTCCCCTCCTGGTAGTGTCATTTTTTTCTTACAGTGTGATCTCCTCCCCTTAATCAGGTTTTATCTGTTCGATCTCTAGGGAGAGGACCATATTTTGTGGTATAATTCCAACAGAAGATGTGGGAATGCTAGTGAACAAAGGGTTTCCCTGACTATACAACCTTGCCTTTCTCCTTCAAGTTTTTAAACATCTGTTCTGCAGTGTGTCTAAAATCCAACTTCTCAGGTGAGGTATAAAGAAGGTAATCTTTACTGTAGTCCTCTGCAGAGGAGCATTCTTTAGGCAGGCATGTTTCCTTCCACTGACCCCGAAGCGAAGCTGCTGCCCTCCAGGATACACTGGCAGCATAACAGCTACATCTGATGGAAAGCGTTTGGTATTTCGGAAGAAAGGTTACATAATTCCAGCACTAAATCAATCTCTCAAGGTATTGTCTAGAATTTCCTCACTCTTGTTCTCAACTGAAACAGGAATGTCCTCTACTATATCAGCATGTGTGTTTGGAAACTAAGAGCCCTGAGGACCAAAGTAACAAGAGGTGTATACTTCCCTAAAGTGGTCCAGGATTTTACGTTCCTTGTCAGTGAGATGTGGACTTTTGGCTACAGCCCTAGCAGACCCCTTAATGGGAAACACAGACATCATGGCAGCCTCAACAACAGGATTTTTGCAAAGCATTTGCAGGAATCCATAACCCTGTGAAAGCAGTCTGGTTTCCTGTAAGCAAGGAGCTAGGAGTCTGGATTCAAAAATACACTACTAAATGCATCTGCCAATGCTTCTACTACTGGAGGAAATGCTAAAAGTTTTGGCTCAAGTAAGCCCAGCAGGACCCATATCTCCTCCGGGTGTCTGAGAACTCCACAGACTTCCATTTCAAATGATCACTTACTCTCTTAACAGTATTCCAAAATGAAAAATCCTCTGGTGTGGAAGCAGAAAATAAGTTGTCCTCAGTGTCTGACTCAAAGGTGGATGGAGAAGACTTATGGCCATATAAGTTAGTTTATTCACCTATGTGTCAGTGGAATCTGATTCACAGTGAGGAGAATCTCCCTTCTTATGTTATGACTAAGGCCCGCTAACAGCGATTCCTGTTCAAAAAATAGCTGCAGGTTCTTGAGAAAGTGGAGAAATCCTCAGCCAACATCATTAGGTCCTGACAGGAAGCCTAGAAAGAAGAAAGAGATGAAGGCCCATCCAGCTCTTGCTGAACAAAGAAGGCAGAAGTCCATTGCCTGGATGCCTTTGGTAGGGATTGGGAGTTGCCACCTTCGAAGTCCATACACATGAGCAGTCATCAAAAACTTTAGTCTTAGAACTGGGGATGCCTTCATCCACCAACACCAAGCAGTTATCATTCTTGTCCTTGGACATCAAAATACAAGTGTTGAAATCACAGGAGACATCTGGACCAATCAATGACTGCATGATTGAGAAAATATGACATCATCCAAGCATGTGGCAGCCTCCTAAAGGGCAATACCAGATACCTCAGACCAATCTGTAGATGTCAGGGTTGGCAGATGCAAATGCAAAACAACCTCACCAGACCAGTTGCACTCGAATCTAAGGAGATCTCAAGCTTCCAAACAGATATTATTCTCCTCCCCTTTCTTCTCACAAGGGTTCTTCTTACTTCTACAATTTTGTGAGGTGTTTCCAGTAGGCTTAGCCTGTGCCATGGTGCTTTAGTCAATGCATGCAGCCTTCTTCAGTTGAAACAGTGTTCAAGACTCTTTAATCTTCACTTAATGGTCTTCCAACCGTAGTGTGCATAGTGAGGACATTTAGGAATTTCATGCTTAAGCCCCACACATAATAAATAATGGACGTGGAAGTCTTTATGAGGAACTAGTTTCTTACATGCAAAATATCTAGTAACTTTGTCTTCTGATATCTATACCGGATGCTTGACAAAACTATAAAAAGTATATGAATTAACAGAATAATCAGAGAAATAAAGAGAGTTTCCCCAACTGAGTACTTATCTGATGACTCCAGAAGCCAGCTCAAATTGAAGAACTGATGAATGCTAGCACAACACATATTGATCTGCAATTGTACTATGCCAAGAAAGAACTAAATATGGCAGATGTCCCTCTAACAGCACTGATATGCTGATCTCCAAGTGAGAGAATGTCTGCTTAGCCAGGATAGGAAAGGGTGCAGGGGTGTAGAAGTCAGACTGGATACTGGATATCAGGTCCTTCAACAGCATTTTTTTCATAAACATAATTATCACTACTACAACAGTGGATGATATGATGAAAATTAGCAGTTATCTATCCAAGCCTCTTAAAATCGTCAGTGGAATCTCTCAGGTATCAGTGTTGGGATTGGGATCACTCCTACTTCATGTCTGTTTTTTTCTTGGATACAAGAACAGGTAAAAAAGTATGTTTGCAGTTCTAATGGAATCTGCTAAAGCTCATGTAAGGATATTTTGACGACTGCTGCAGCTAGTCTAGTGGAATGAGTTTTACACTTGTGAGATAAACACAGTCCCTTCATCTTGTCCACAAAAGTAATACAATCAGATACCCACCAGTATAATGTGACTTTAAAAACACCATCTCCCAATCTGACCATGAAAAATGAAAGAAAAAGCTGACCAGCTTTCCTGAAACTCTTGGCGAGATATACATAAAATCAGAACTGACGATAAGCATCTAACAAATGTAAGGTACACTCTTCTTAGTTCGAAAAGTTAAGGAAGAAAACTGGAAAATTATTGGTTTGCTTCAGTGCAGGTTCTGAAGCCTCTCTAGGAAGAAATTTAGGACTAGTTCAAAGGGAAACCCTATCCTTACAGAAAATCATATAAGATGGCTTACACAACACAGCTTAAAGCTCTGAACTCCTCCTAGATGAGGTAATTGCTACACTGAAGATTGTATTCCAAAAAAGAAATTTGAGTTCCGTATAAGCTGCCTCTTCAAAGGGAGATCTGGTCAGGGCATGTAGCATAACATTAATATCCCAAGCTAGGACAAGGTTTCTTAAAGGAGGTCTAAGAAGAAATGCCCCTTGTAAAAATGCCCTAGACAATTTCAATGAAGCAACAGGAATCATATTCTCTCCTCATGAAATACAGAAACAGCTGCCAACTGAATCTTACTGGTAGAAAAACTTACACCCTCTTGAAATAAACCTGCCAAAATTCCAAAATAGAAGTTAAAGGAGCTGAAATAGGTTCAAGACCTATGAAGGAAGCCCGAATTGCAAACCTTTACCACTTACTTCTATAGACTTTTCTGGTGGCTGTTTTTTGGGAAGAAGACAAAATACAAAGCACAGAGGAAGAAACCCTGGAATTTCTAGCTATCACTGGAACTGGAGAAACCAAGTCAGTTTTGATGTCTGGATAAGACTGGATATGTGGGTCAGAAAGCAGGTCTGGAAGAGATTGTAGCACCCAGGGCAGGTGTTTTAGATAAGGCCATATGAAAGACAACCATATCTGATAAGGTCAAAATTGGGAGGTAAGGATCACTCTCACATTGTACAAGCTGCTTTCTGAAGAAACTTTGATATGAAGGGAAAAGGCGAGAAGGCGTACAGAAGACTTGGAGGACAAGAGTAGGTCACAACATCTTTTGGTGACTCTCCCACCTTGGAGAATCAGGCAAAGTAGCTACAGCACTTGGTGTTTTGAGTGATAGCAAAAAGACTGCAGCAAAACTGGCTCCAGTGGTTGTAGATCTCAGCAGCTACAGATTGACTGAGAGACCACTCATGAGGTAGGAGAATGAACTTGCTCACTGTGTCCATTAACATAGTGGAATTCCCTGGGACATGCTTTCCCACAATTAAATGCTGGTAAGACATTGCACTGTCTGCAGCAAACAGTTGATGAAAACTGCAAAAGTTATATCCAAAACCACACTTTAAATGCCAAAATTTAATAAGTACAGCTTTCGGGCTCACCACCCTTTATCAGTACATAAAGACAATGAAATTTTCAGATCATTAAATAGGGGTACAAGTAAAGTCACATGATCTAGCCAGCCTAACACATTCTACTAACAATTAACTAATCAAATTCATTCATTTAAAACAACATTTACATGTATATAAAAAAACTTTTTTTAAAAAAAATATTCTTTTTTAAAAAAGTAATTTATATATATTACTTATATATATAGTTAGTATAGTATAAATACATCAAATTGCTTTATACATACACACTTCCTAAAAAAACTTATACAAAATATAAACTTTACTATTATGTACATATCTATCTATCTATCTATCTATATATATATATATATATATATATATATATATATATATATATATATCTATATTGCACTATCAATGCTATGTGATAATTCATAGACATCCATGCCCATGGTAACTGTAGCCATGGGTGATGGACCGATGAAGGGACAACCTATGAGAAAGTACAGTTTTGTACCTACCATAAATGTAGATGTCCGATAGGTATGCATCTGCCGTCATAACAAATGGGTTGTCCTGCCTCAGGCAGCCCTTCGGTCAGCCAGATTCCAAAGTCTGGGTCTGGCCTCGGCTGATGTCGCACTTCACCCGACGTCATAGCTGCTGGGGTATAAAGGCATCAGCCGACGCCATTTTCCTCAGTGTTTCTTGCCCCAGATGCCAGGTGCCCTCTAGGAAGGCTAAATTTGGAGAAATGCAGATAATTCCAAACAGTAGAAAGCAAAATATATATACATATATACATACAAACAAATACACCATAATAGATTCCCCCAGCTAGCTAAAAGAGGGGTAAGTACCCTAGGAATACCACAGAGGGGAAGGAGGATGGGTAATCCTGACTGCAGATGCATACCTATCGGACATCTACATTTATGGTAGGTACAAAACTGTACTATGTCCTTCAAGGATGCATCTGCAGTCATAACAAATGGGTAGAATACCATAGCCAAACTGTGGGAGGAGGCACTAAGATAATGATGGTGTAGTTAAGATCCCTTGTAAAACAGCAGTTGCAAAACCTGCTCGGGATATGGAGTATAAAGGAAGATTATAATGCTTGGCAAATGTATGCACGGAGCTCCAAGTAGCAGCTTCTAAAATGTCTTTGGTAGCCACTCCTCGTAGGAAAGCTGTAGTGGTGGCTGTAGCTCTTGTGGAGTGAGGCCTGATATTTTCAGGAGTTGTCTTTCCATGAAATGAGTAGCAGAATCGAATGCAATTTCCTATCCATTTTGAGATTGTCTGTTTTGAAATTGCTTTTCCTTGCACTCCTGTTGCATATGCTACCAGAAGCTGGTCAGTTTTTCTGCTGGCCTTGGTTCTGTCCAGATAGTAGCGCAGTTGTCTGTGTGCATCCAAGGTGTGTAGTAGTTTTTCCCCCCTGTTCTGTGGGTTGGGGAAGAATGTAGGTAAATGTACGGCTTGGTTCAAGGATACCCTGGATACCACCTTTGGCATAAAAGTAGGATTGGTTCTCAGAGACACTCTATCCTGATGGAATATAAGGAAAGTCTGCACTGCCATTAATGCCTGTAACTCAGATACCCTTCTTGCTGAAGTGATTGCTAGCAGGAAGGCAGTTTTCCAAGATAAGAACTGTAAGTCTGCTGTTGCTGCTGGTTCAAAAGGGGGAAGTGTTAATTTTTCTAGCACAAAATTGAGATCCCATGCAGGCAAAGGTGGTTTCCTTGGAGGCTTTACATTTTTGATCCCTCTCAAAAATTGTCTGAGGAGAGGATGAGAGAAGACAGGAGGATCCATGTTGTACTCTGCTGAAATTGCTGATGCATGTATCTTAATGGAAGAATAGGACAGGCCATTGTGGAACAGTTCTGCTAAGTATTCCAGGATGTGTGCTAGGTTTGCTAGTGTGACATTTTCTCCCTTTTCTGCACTCCAAATGAGGAATTTTTTCCATTTGGCTGAATATGTTTTCCTTGTGGAGGGTCTGCGAGCCTCCAGGATAATGTCCTTAACCCTCTGAGATAAATCAAGTTGGTTTTGTTTTATGCAATTTTCCAAGCAGTTAGCTGCAGTGTTTTTAAGTTTGGATGCAGGGTCTTGTAATTGTTCTGCGTTAGAAGTAAAGGACATAGAGGTAGATGCCATGAATGCGTCCGAGACATGCTTCTCAGTAGCGGGTACCAATGTTGCCTTGGCCAGTCTGGAGCTATCAGAATTACCTTTGGCTGTTCCTCTCTGATCTTCAGTAGAACTTTGTACATCAAAGGAAGAGGTGGAAAGGCATATACTGTCAGGTCCTTCCAGCTGAAAGAAAGGGAGTCCACCCTCCAGGCAAGTGGGTGGTATATTCTTGAGCAGAATTTCTTCAGTTGGTGGTTGTGTGGGGAGGCAAACAGGTCTATCTCTGGCATTCCCCATTTCTTTGTTATGGTTTTGAAAATATCTGGATGCAGCATCCATTCGTGAGCATCCGCGGTAGTCCTGCTTAAGCTGTCTGCTAGTGAATTCTCTTTTCCTGGTACAAATCTGGCCTGCAGTTGGATGTTGAGATTCAGGGCCAAGCTCCACTGGTCCATTGCCGTCCGGCATAGAGGGTATGAATGTGTGCCTCCCTGTTTGTTGATGTACCACATGACTGTGGTATTGTCCGTCCTTATCAGCAGGTGTCCTTGCTGGATGAATGGTCTGAATGCCTCGATTGCATGTTTCACTGCCAGCATCTCCTTTAGATTTATGTGTAGATTCAGCTGGTCTTGTGACCATAGGCCTTGGATACACTTGTCTTCCATGTGTACCCCCCAGCCTAGGTCTGTGGCGTCCGTGGTGATGGTCTGCCTTGGATGTGGTTTGTGGAAAGGCAATCCTCTGTTTATCTGACAGGCCTGAGCCCACCACAGGAATTCTTTTTTCAGACATGGAATGATTGGTATCTGGGCTTCTAGACTGTGTCTGTGTTGAGACCATACATTCCTTAGGTACCATTGTAACTTTCTCATATGCAGCCTGGCATGTGGGATCAATATTATGCAGGATGCCATGTAACCCAGGGCCTGCAGGACTTTCCTTGCAGTAAGCTGAGTTTATCTTGTTAATGCCATGAAATAGACTGGTTGTTGCTTTTGTTTTTCCTCTGTGAGAAAAGCCATTTGAGTTATTGTGTCCAGTTCTGCACCCAAAAATGTTATCCTTTGGGATGGCACTAGTCTTGATTTTTGTATGTTGACTGTGTATCCCAAGGCTTGCAGCAGGTGTATGACATTGGCCAAATCCTTTATTAATTTTGTCTTGTTGTCCGCTTGTATTAGGCAGTCATCCAGGTATGGGTAGATTTGAATTCCCTGGAGCCTGCAATGAGCAATTACTGATGCCAGGCATTTCGTGAATACTCTGGGCGCAGTAGATAAGCCAAAGGGCAATGCTGAGAATTGATAATGCTCTGATCCTGCAAGAAATCTGAGGTGTCTTCTGCAATCTGGTCGTATAGGGACGTGCAGGTATGCCTCCTTGAGATCTAGAGTCACCAGCCAAGACTCCTTGCCCAACATGGGAAGAAGTTGCTGTAGGGTCAGCATTTTGAATTTTGGAACAATGAGGTATGTGTTCAGTGCGGACAAATCGAGAATAGGCCTCCAGTGATTTTCTTTTCTTGGTACAAGGAATAGTCTGGAGTAAAATCCTTGGCCTTGTTCCATAGATGGTACCTTTCTATTGCTCTCATCCTTAGTAAACTGATGATTTGTTTTAGAGCCTCTGATTTCTGGCTTGGTGGAAGGTTTGGCATTCCTCTCTTTTTTGGTAGAGTGTGGAAGTGAAACCTGTAGCCCTTGTCTATTGTTTGTAAAGTCCATTTGTCTCCTGTAATACAATGCCAATTTCTTGAGAATAAGGCTAGCTTTCCGCCCAAGGGTGCTTCCAGTTGTTCCCTGGTAGGCGGAATCAGAGCCAAGTCATTGTGTCTGTCCTGTAGAAGTGGTTGCAGTCGCAGCTATGGCTGCACTTCTTTGGTTGGCAGGTTGCCACTGACGACCCCTGTAGGCACCCCTAGATTGACCTCTGCCTCTCTGTGCTCTGGAGGTGTCTGGAAAGGACCAATTCTTTGAAGGCCAATTTCTGCTAAACCTCGGAGGTTAGACCTGCAAAAAATCCTTGACTGGACAGATTTTGCTTTTTCTTCCACTTTCTTTAGAACCTCCTGTGCAGGGGAGCCAAACAAACTTTGTTTCTCCATAGGAGCATCCAGGAGTTTAGACTTAACATGGTCTGGTAAGGATTGTTCTTTTAACCAGGCATGCCTTCGAATCACTGCTCCAGTCATAGCTGATCTAAATGAAGCCTCCAGTGCATCATAGCCACATTTTAAGAAATGATTACTGACCTGCTGAGAATTGTGTACCAAATCCTGAAGGGACTTACGGTCTAAAGGTTCAGGAGAGGCCAGCTTTTTATTCAGCTGATCTAACAAAAATTCCTGGTACTGTATCATGTGAAATTGACAGTTTAAAGCCCTGGCAGAAAGAGTAGCAGATGTATAAACCTTTTACCCCATCTCTCTAATGCTCTAGATTCTCTTTCAGATGGTAGTGGGTTTTTGGCAGAGGCAGCTGCAACACCTTTAGGGCCCTGAGAAATGGTTTCTGGGTCTGCAGCATGAGCCTTATACAAGTGGTAGTGAGAATCCGGGACCCTGTAGTATCTGTCAGGCTTTGCAGGGGCTGGGGGAAGAGAATCAGGGGCAGTACTGGCATCATTGTATGCATCATCAACAACTGATAGTACAGGTGGAATGGCTAAAGGCCTATGCTGTGGTAAGTGTAAAAAAGTCCTTAGTCTTTTCCTAGAATCAGAAAAATCCTGACCCTGCCATTGGAAGTGTTCCCTCATTGAGTGTAGGGTTTCCCCCAAAAGAAAATTCTTCTGGAGGTGAGGCAGAAGGAATGGAGTCTTCTGCATCAGAATCCTCATAAGGTGAGTATGGCCTTCCTGATGGTCCGATACATCTTAACCATCCGAGGAGTAGTCAGAGGACAGAGGTTCAGGGGGTTCAGTCCTAGGCCTCTTTTCAAGAGGGGGTTGTGAGGCCCTGTCTGGGTGAGGATGGGTTCCCCTGATCAGAGAAATAAGGTCCTCAGCAAGGCTGAGAATCTGGGAACTTGAGGTAGGCCTGTGAGAGGGAGCTTTTGAAGGTAAGGCCTTGGAAAGTTTGGCTGCTTTAGCCCTGGAAAAGGCCTTGATAGACATAGAAGCAGGGGGTCTAGCTGCCCCACGTGCAGGAGTAGAGATGTCCAACGGAATAGTGTCAGACAACTCTTGTGTGCCTGCTACTTCAGCAGGAATTTCTGTAGCCGACTCAGCCATGGCCTGTGTGGCCTTGGTTATCGGAGGCATGCTTTCGGCCGAAGGGAGAACCGAGGTCTCGGTTTCAGCCGAAACCGAGACACTCGCGGTAGGCCTAACCGTGGTTTCAGCCGAAACCACGGGCCACGAGTGTCGGTCCTTTTCTTTGCGTTTTTTAGCTAAATGTGTAGTCGGAGTCTCCGACGGCATTTTATATGCAAAAGTGGAGCCAAAAAACTCTTCTGCAAACTCCGACCGATGTCTAAGAGTCCGTCGGTTGAAGGAAGCACAGGCTAAACAAGCTGATACGTCGTGGTCTGGGCCTAAGCAAGGAAGGCAGTAAGAGTGGAAATCCTTATGAGGTATTTGTTTCCCACAAGTTAAACAATTATTTACTTTGTCTGACATCGGCTGAGGCAAGAAAGAGTCCCCAACGGGGTACTTAGCTTTTAGAAGTCTTGATGCGCTGAAATCTCTGGATCTGACCGACCGGCACTTGCGAACAGCTTCTGCTTCGGGCACCGCGCGGCAAGAAAGACTGAGGAAAATGGCGTCGGCTGATGCCTTTATACCCCAGCAGCTATGACGTTGGGTGAAGTGCGACATCAGCCGAGGCCAGACCCAGACTTTGGAATCTGGCCGACCGAAGGGCTGCCTGAGGCAGGACAACCCATTTGTTATGACTGCAGATGCATCCTTGAAGGACATCCAGTAGAGAACTTAGCCACCAGTGATTAGGATGTCTGCATATCCTCTTTAGACTTATCGGAA
Source organism: Protopterus annectens (assembly GCF_019279795.1). Classification (NCBI taxonomy): domain Eukaryota; kingdom Metazoa; phylum Chordata; order Ceratodontiformes; family Protopteridae; genus Protopterus; species Protopterus annectens. Next base: position 1,398,525,150 of record NC_056726.1, read on the forward strand.
AATGCATGGGTTGATGAAGCAAGGACCATTTGAGAGATATTGTCCACTGTCAGACCATCATGTAAACCTAGCATAAGGGACCAGAGTAATGGAACCTGCCTTTGAACCTAGCAATCAAAGAATTTACTTTGCTGAAAGTTTCGACTGAAACAGGATTTTGGGTGCCTGTTGACAGAGAGCAAATACTCTGGAATCTGGGAGTTTGGCAATTTGAGAAGTGGTATCCAGATGGCATCCTGTGAACTCTATTATCTGGACTAGGGTTACCTGTGATTTTTCCAAACTAATTGTGATTCCCAAGTGATGGCATAACTGGATAAAAGGAGTCCTTAGTGAAAACAAACAGATCCCTCATGGAAGCAGTTATGAGCCACTTATCTAGATAGGGAAACACCCAGAAAGTATAGTTGTGTACACTTACCATAAATGTAGATGTTCAAGTGTATTCACTGTTGCAGTCATCACACTTGGGTTATCTGCTTGCAGGTAGCCCTCAGTCGGCCCGAATACCAGAGTCTTGGGATTTCTGCGTCGGATGCTGTCGCCTCATCCATGACATCAGGGGTATAAAACATACAGCCAACTCCATTACATCAGTTTTTCTTGCCCCAGATGTCAGGAGCCCCCAAAAAGGGAAGCAATCAAATGGTGTGGAACACCTCCAGTAAAAAGTAAATACCATTTCCATAAGATATGGCCAAAAAAGAGGATAGGTAGAAAGTATAGAAAGACAGGGGGCTGGAGGGAGGGTAACCAGGACTGCAACAGTGAATACACTCGAACATCTACATTTATGGTAAATGTACACAACTGTACTATGTTCTTCGTGTTTCACTGTTCCAGTCATCACACTTGGGTTGATTCCCAAAGCTGAGGAAGGGTGGAGGCAGTCAACAAGTAGTAGGGCTGGCTAGCAGGCCTTGTAAGACTGCTGTGGCAAATCCAGCTCTGGATTTAGAAAAGATAGGTAAGTGGTAATGCTTGGTGAAGGTGTGTACATAACTCCAGGTTGCAGCTTCCAGGATTGTCCCTGGTAAGGATTCCCCTTAGAAAAGCTGTAGAGGTTGAGGTAGTCCTAGTGGAATGAAGGCTGATCCCATGGGGTAGGTTTTCCATGGTGATTGTAGCAGAAATGGATGCAGTGTGCTATACATTTAGAAAGTTTTTGTTTCGAAATGGCCTTGCCCTCTGCCCCTGTAGCAAAGCTGACTAGCAGCTGGTCAGATTTTCTGAAAGGTTTAGTCCTGTCAAGGTAGAACCTGAGCTGTCTGTGCACGTCCAAGGAGTGCAGGATCATTTTCCCTTTATTCTGAGAATTGGGGAAAAAAGGTCGGCAAATGGATGGATTGGTTTAAAGCCACACTGGATACCACCTTGGGCATAAAAGATGGGTTAGTCCTGAGGGAAACCCTGTCCACATGGAAGATAATGAAGGGTTCCACAACCATAAGGGCTTGTAACTCAGACACTCCTCTTGCAGAAGTGATGGCTAGCAGTAAGGCTGTTTTCCAAGAGAGTCATTTTAACTCTGTTGTAGCAGCAGGCTTAAATGGGGGAAGCATGAGTTTCTCTAGTACAAAGTTAAGGTCCCAGGCAGGAGTGAGAGCTCTCCTTGGGGGTCTTAAATTGTTAGCTCCTCTCAGGAACTGTTTAATCAGAGGGTGAGAGAAGAGGGGTGGCTCAGTATTGTAATGAGCTGAGAAGGCAAAAGCATGAATCTTAATTGATGAGAAGGATAGGCCTTTGTGGAGCAGCTCTGCTAGGTAATCAATAATTTGAGGCAAGGAGGGCACGGCTGTGTCATTCCCTTGAGACTGGTTCCAAGAACAGTATATATTCCATTTTTTTGAATAGGATTTCCTAGTACCGGGCCTCCTGGCCTCAAAGATAACATCCAGCACCTGTTTGCTGATGGTTGCTGGTGGTGTATTCAGGGAATAAGCCAGGCTGCCAGGTTCAGGGTTTGCAGCTGAGGATGCAAAATCTGTCCCTCCTACTAGGACAGCAGAGAGGGGGTCTGATGTAGGTGCCAGGGTGGCACTGCTGTCAGACTGCGTAAGAATGGGTACCAGTGCTGGCGTGGCAAGTCTGATGCAATAAGGATTGTCCTTGGCCTGTCCTGATTGATCTTGAGGAGTACTTTCGAGAGGAGGGGCAAAGGCATATATTGAGACGTTTTCCCATGTGAAGGACAGGGCATCCACTTTCCAAGCTTGGCTGTGGGAAATTCTGGTGCAAAGTTTGTTTAGTTGATGGTTTTGGGGAGACGCAAAGAGGTCCACCTCTGGTGTCCTCCACCTGTGTATTAGAAGTTTGAATGAGTTTGGTTCCAGTTTCCACTTGTGTGGGTCCATTAGATTTCTGCTTAAGTCATCTGCCAGTGAATTTTGTTTGCCTGGCAGGAATTGAGCTTGCAGGTGCACTTGGTTGCTTAAGGCTGTGTTCCACAGAGCCATGGCCAACCTGCAGAGTGGGTAGGAGTGAGTTCCCCCCTGCTTGTTTATGTACCACATAACTGTGGTGCTGTCTGTCTTTATCAGGAGTTGTCCTTACAGGATAAGGTATTTGAAGGCTGTCAGTGCATTCTGCACAGCTAACATTTCTTTTTGATTGATATACAGGTGAATTTGTCCTGGGCTCCATTTGCCTTGAATGCATTTGCCTGCCATGTGAGCCCCCAAGCATAGTCTGATGCATCTGTTGTCAGAGTTTGGACAGTGGGGGGTTGTGAGAAAGGGAGTCCCTTTTGTGGTTGCAAGCCTTTGCCCACCAAAGGAACTCTGTCCTTAGGCAAGGAATGATAGGAATCACTGTTTCCAGGTCCTTGGAATGTTGACACCAGAGACTTTTTAAGTACCACCGAAGTTTCCTCATATGCATTCTTGCATATGGAATCAGAAGAATAAATGAGGCCATGAACCCTAGGGCTTGCAGTATTTTTCTTGCAGATAGCTGGGTTTGGGTGGCCAGTAAAATAAACCTGCTTTTCTGGAGTGAGGAATGCCATCTGGGAAGTTGTGTTCAAGCCTGCTCCCAGGAATACAATCTTTTGGCTGGGTACCAGATGTGATTTATTTTCAATGATGGTATACCCCAGAGAAGTTAGGAGTCTCTTTACAAATGTCAGGTGCGGAAGTAGCAATTCCTGACTGTCCACCTGAATCAGGCAATCGTCCAAGTATGGGTAAATTTTAATATTTCTCTGCCTGCAGTAAGCAATGGCTGGAGCCAGGCACTTTGTGAATACCCTGGGCGCAGTAGATAAGCCAAAGGGAAGTGCAGAGAACTGATGCATAGAGCCTGTCCTGAAACGTAGATATTTCCTGCAAGATTCCCTTATGGGGATGTGCAGATAAGCTTCTTTTAAGTCTAGGGTGACTAGCCAGGAGTCCTTGGCTAGCAGAGAAAGGAGCTGCTGGAGTGTAAGCATTTCAAATTTTGGTACCACCAGGAAGGTGTTTTGGGTTGACAGATCCAGAATAGGACACCAAGAGTTCTCTTTCCTGGGCACCAGGAACAGCCTAGAGTAGAAACCCTGGTTCCCTTTGCTCTGTTGGCACAGGTTGAATAGCCCTGATACTGGGAAGAGAAAGTGCTTCTTTTGGGCCTCTGTCCACTGGTTTGGAGGAAGGTCTGGCAATCCACTTGAGGTTGGCAGAGAGTGGAAATAGAATCTGTACCCCTGGGATACAATATTTAAGTCCCATCGGTCCTGGGTAATACACTCCCAGTTTTTTGCATGCACGGCGAGTTTTCCTCCCAGGGGGTGCAAGTACTTGGGCAAGGCTGGGAAGGATTAAGGACAAGTCATTGTGAACTTTTTCCATACGGGGGTGGCTTACCACTCCCAGTTTTTGAGGAGGGAGTACTCCATTGTTTAGATCTGTGCATACCCTGACACTGTAGTCTTTGTGGTCTGTTGCCCCTGGGTTTGGGCAGAGAAGGTCTGGAAGGGACTGGAAAGGACCAGTTTTTGAAGGCCAATGCCTACTGAATCTAGGTGGCTGTACCTTTAAGAAATCTTTAACAGTTTGCATGGATTTAGCTTTTTCCACCATCTTTTTAAGAAGTTCTTCTGCTTTAGAGCCAAACAAACATTCTTGGTTTAATGGAGCATCAAGTAATTTTGCCTTGACATGGTCTGGCAAGATTTGATCCTTCAGCCAGGCATGCCTTCTCAGAACAGAGCCAGTGACAGCAGCCCTGCAAGATTCTTCTAAGGCATCAAAACCACACTGCAAAGTATGTTTACCAATTTGGTTTGCAGAATGCATTAAGTCTTGTAAGTCCTTATTTTTCTACACAATCAGGAAACAAAAAAATATTTTGTTTAATTAGATCAATAATATGCTGCTGGTACTTCAACATGTGAAACTGGCAATTTAAAGCCCTAATGGGAAGAGTTGCAGAGGTACATACCTTCTTACCCCATCTGTCTAGAGCCCTAGAATCCCTGTCTGAAGGGGTAGGGGTTTTGGCTGTGGAAGTCTTAATACCTTTAGTTCCCTGGAAAATGGTCTCTGGATCCGCAGTGGGATTTTTAAAGAGAAATTTGTGAAAGTCAGGTACTCTGTAGTATCTGTCAGGTTTTCTAGGAGCAGGTGGTAAAGTATCAGGGGTAAGGCTGGATTCCATGAAGACATCATCTACAATATCTAGGACAGAGGGAATAGCTAGAGGCCTATGCTGAGGCAAGTCTAAACATTCCCTAAGTTTCTTTTTGGACTGTGATAGTCCTGGCATTCCCAGCAGAAATGGTCTCTTAGGATATGCAAGGCTTCACCAAAAGAAAGGTCCTCTGGGGGGGGACTGAGGGAACTGAATCCTCTGCATCTGTGTCCTCATAGGTAGATAAGGGTATGTCCTGGTAATCACAGGAGTCACAGTCATCACACTCATGGTCTGAAGAATCAGAAGGAAAATAATTTCTTTTAGTATTTTAGAGGGGGAAGGCTGGCTTACCCTAATTAAAGTAATAAGGTCTTCAGCCATTCTAAGCATTTGTTTCTGTGGCATGGGAGCTTGAGAATGTGCTTTGGTTGTCAGTTTCCTAGGCGTAGTGCGAACTCTGGGCCTGAGAAATTCAGTAGATTTAGTCATTAACGAAGTAGTCAGTTTGATACGAACATTGGAAGGTCTGAATACACCCTCAGAAGCCGGTGCCTGCACAGTGGCTCCAGACCCATCCAAGGTAGAGACATCCGCAGGTTCCATAATAGAAGAAGCATCTCACGGCATACCTGAACCTGAATGTGTCTCAGTAGAGGCCTGCAAATCTGTAGAAGCAGGTAACAGGAGCTGTGAAAGCGCCTCACTGAGTACCGGCGGACTGGCAACTAGCTTAATGGAAGCATGTTCCGCATTTATGGACCTATGCGGTCTGCTTCTGTCTTTATGTTTGCATTTTTTCGGATGATCGGTAGTCAGATGGCTTATCTCGGAATACGGAGAAAGAGAGCAAAAGAATTTAGAGACAAAAATAGCCTGACGATGAATAGTTTGGGGGTTGAACAAGGAACAAAACCGACAGCGAGGAACGTCGTGGTCTGGGCCTAAACAATTGACGCAGTAAGAATGAAAATCTCTGTGAGGTTGCTTTCCACAGGCAAGACGATTGTTAATTTTTTCTGACATCGGTTAAAGCAAGAAAAAAGGATCCCCAATGGGGTACTTAGCTTTAGTAGACTTCAGGTTTGAAACTCGAAAAACAAAAATTTCAGGTAGCTGCTGACATGCACTTGCGAACTGCTTCTGCTTCGGGCTCCCACATGGCAAGAAAAGCTGATGTAATGGCATCGGCTGCATGTTTTATACCGCTGACAACCTGACGTCATGGATGAGGTGACAGTATCGACGCAGAAATCCCAAGACTCTGGTATCCAGGCCAACTGAGGGCTACCTGCAGGCAGATAACATCAAGTGTGATGACTACAACAGTGAAACACGAAGAACATCCCCTGTGGCCTGAGATGTGTTACAACCACTGCCACGCATTTGGTGAACACCCAGGGGGCTGTGCTGAGACCCAAGGGTGGTGTCCTGAAATAAAAGTGATAGGCTCCCAGTTGAAAGTGGAGGAACCTCCTGGACTGCCTCACTATTCTGATGTGATAATAAGCATCCTGCAGGTCTACTGAGCACATCCAGTCATCCTTCCTCAAGAGAGGTAAAATGCACTGAACAGTGACAATTTGTAATTTTGTCTTCTTTTACAAAACCACTTATATTACTGAGGTCCAGAATGCGCCTGAGGTCCTAAGAATCTTGGATAGACTCCAAACCCTTACTGGTTTGTCAGGACCTCCTGGATAACTTGCTTTTCTAGCAGCTTTCAGATTTCCATGGCTACTATCTTCTTCAGAATGGGTGGGTCATTAGGAAGTTTTCTTTGCTTCCTTAGGGGTTGGAAAACAAAGGGAATAATGTAGTCTCTGATTACGATCCTCTGCATCTAAGAATCTTGTGTGATACAAACCAGGCTTCAAGGTGCAGAGATAAGTGCCTTCCGACTACCTGCAGAGTGCAGCAGTTGGATAGTTGTTCAGGACACTGGAAGTACTTTTTGGCAAAAAGAACCTCAAAACCCTTGGTTCTGCTGGACACCTCTGCCACTGGGGTAACACCTGTTGAAGTTGTCCCCTCTCCTCTGCTCATGGGGGGTTGTCTGTCTCCTGAAGTGTCATAATCAAAACCCTGGCACTTGCAGAAAGTACAGTTGTGCACACTTACCATAAATGTAGATGTTCGAGTGTATTCACTGTTGCAGTCATCACACTTCGGTTATCTGCCTGTGGGTAGCCCTCAGTCGGCCTGAATACCAGAGACATAGTATTTCTGCATCGGTTGCTGTCGCTCCAGGACTGATGTCAGGTTGTCAGGGGTATAAAAACAGGCAGCCGACACCATTACATCAGTTTTTCTTGCCTCAAATGTCAGAAGCCACCAACAGGGAGCTAAGTTATGGTGGAAAAAACACCACAGTAAAAAGTAAATACCAATAGCCCTGTAAAGGGTGAGTAATAGAAATAGAGAAGAAGAAAGAGAGAGAGAGAGAGAGACAGGGGGCTGGAGGGTGGGAAACCAGGACTGCAACAGTGAATACACTCGAACATCTACATTTATGGTAAGTGTACACAACTGTACTATGTTCTTCGTGTTTCACTGTTGCAGTCACCACAATTGGATTGATTCCCAAAGCTGAACAGTGGGTGGAGGCAGTCAAGAAGAGTTGGGGCTGGCTAGTATGCCCTGCAGGACTGCTGTTGCAAAACCCGCCCTGGATTTGGAACAGATAGGCAGGTGGTAATGCTTGGTGAAGGTGTGAACAGCACTCCAGGTAGCAACTTCCAGAAAGTCCCTGGTAGGATCGGGTCTATATCATACATTCGAAATTCCAAAATATCGAACACCATAAGCTCGAACTTGGAATTTTGAAATATGATAACATCGAACACTCAGAATAGCGAATTTTTTCCCAGGGAAAAAAATTTGCTGTTCCGAGAAACATACACACAACACAACCACACCAAAATAAATAAACCACACACATACACTTAACAAAACCCTACTTTTAACCCTACATTAAACCGTACATACATTCCTATCTATCCATTAACTTTAACCCGCACCCTAACCCTAACGTCCGTAACCATCGCACACTTACCCTACGAAACTATACACAAGCAAACTAATAAATAAACACTCATACACTTAACAAAACCCTACTACTAACCTACACTAAACCGTACATACATACATTCCTACCTATCCACTTACCTTAACACAAACCCAACCCTAAGGTCTGTAACTATCTCACCACAGTGGAGGAAACAGCGAAGCCATGGAATGGCCCACCGAAATCTTGCCCTAGGTAAGAATTCGATGTTCTGGGGCTTCACTATTTTCATCCTTCGATGTAGTTGGTTCGATATTATAACATTCTAATTTTTACAACTTCGATGTTATAATATAGACCCGGTAGGGACACTCCTGATGAATGCTGTAGAGGTAGAAGTTGCCCTAGTGGAATGCATTCTGACCCCCTGAGGGGTTGGTTTCCCATGGTGTTTGTAACAGAAATGGATAGAGTGTGTTATTCATTTGGAAATTGTTTAGATATGGCCTTGCCCTCTGCCCCTGGTGCAAAACTGACTAGTAACTGGTCAGATTTCCTGAAGGGCTTAGTCCTACCAAGGTAGAATCTGGACTGTCTGTGCACATCTAAAGAGTGCAGGATCCTTTCCCCTTTATTTTGAGGATTAGGAAAGAAGGTTGGCAAATGGATAGATTGGTTGAGAGCTACACTGGACACCACTTTAGGCATAAAAGTAGGGTTAGTCCTGAGGTAGACCCTGTCAGCATGAAAAATAAATAGAAGTTATGTACTTACCATAACGTTCCATGTGATCCTCTGCTCCGACACAACCGATAGCAAGCTCAAGGTTTGCCAGTGGCTCGAGACCAGCCCCTTATTCCTCAGATCTTGTTTGCTGCGAATAATAGTCTATACATATATACATATATACATACTCTCTCATATATATCTACTAAGAACACTTCCCAAAAGGAAAGAAGAAATATTAAATAACCAGTATGGCACTAGCCTCTAAGTCAACAGTCAGCCAGGAGGGGGAAGGAGGGAGGGACGTGAGAATAAAGGTGAGATAAATAACTCACATGGAATGTTATGGTAAGTACATAACTTCTATATGTGAAGTTGTTAAATCTTGCCATTTATTCTCACTGATGGGCAGCGTCCCTAGCACCCCCAACCCTTGGTGGCTCATGCGAGTATGTTCTTCAGTACCGTAGAACCGAAGGAAGCCCTGTCCCTAGAAGTCTTATCTACTTTGTAATGTGTGATAAAGGTATGAGGCTTAGACCAAGTGGCTGCAGCGCAAATATCATCAAGGGGCAAGTTAGCTTGAAAAGCAGAAGAGAGGTAGAGACAGCTCTGGTAGAATGGGCTTTTGGTTTGTGCATTAAAGGCATGTTCGCATTTTCGTAAACAAATGATATACAATCGGATAACCATTTAGATAAGGTTGTTTTAGCCACTGGATTGCCTTTTCTTGCTTCTGAGAAGGATACAAAAAGTTGATCTGAATTCCTGATAGCCTTAGTTCTGTCAAGATAAAATCTGGGCTGTCTGTGAACATCAAGTTTGTGCAGCATATATTCCAATTTGCTAGAGTGGTTGGGGAAGAAAACTGGTAGTTCAATGACCTGATTGATATTTGACTCAGAACAGACTTTAGGTAAAAATGAGGGATTTGTTCTGAGAGATACTCTATCAGCATGGAAGATCATGTAGGGTGGTCTGATGGATAATGCTTGAAGTTCTGACACTCTGCGGGTAGACGTAATGGCCACAAGAAATATTGTTTTCCAAGATAAGAATTTTAAAGCACAAGAAGAAGCTGGTTCAAAGGGAGGAAGAATAAGTTGAGACAGCATAAGGTTTAAATTCCAGGGAGAAAAGGGAATTTTGATCGGAGGTCTCATATGAAGAACGCCTTTAAGGAAGGTTTTGGATAATTTATGGCTCATAATATTCAAGCCACCAAGACCAAGGTGAAAATTTGAGATAGCAGCTAACTGAACTCGAACTGTAGCAGCTGCTGCCCCTTCCTTAAAAATTTTTTTCAAAAATTCCAAAATCGAAGATAGCGGAGCTCGAAAAGGGTCAATGTTCTGCGCGTTGGCCCAAATTGAGAACCTTTTCCATTTACTGCCATATAGTTTCCTGGTAGATGGCTTGTGAGAAGACAAGAGAATCTGTCTTGTATCTTCTGAAATTGAATGAAGCCTGGCAATTAGGGGAAGTGGATTAGCCAAGCAGTCAGTTTCAGGGACTGCAGAGAAGGATGAAGGTCCCCTGACGGGTGCGTCAGAAGGTCCGGAACTGGGTCCAGGATCCATGGATCCTCCAACAGATGATGGTGGAGAAACGGAAACCAAATCTGTCGAGGCCAGTAGGGGGCTATGAGTATAACCTTCCTTCCCAGCGATTTTGCTTTCTGTAAAAATCTGGGTATTAATGGGAAGGGTGGAAATGCATAAAGGAGACCCGGGGGCCAATCGTGTAAAAGTGCATCTCTCGCGGGATGACCGGGAGGTGGTATCAGGGCAAAGTAGCTTCTGCATTTTGAATTGATGTGGCTGGCAAAAAGGTCGCAGCAAGGCTGGCCCCATCTGCGGAAAATCAACTCCGCAACCTGTTGTTTGAGAGACCACTCATGAGGGAGTAATATTGCCCTGCTTAGCTTGTCTGCTATGACGTTGGATTTCCCTGGGATGTGTGTTGCTAACAGAAAATGCTGGGATGACACAGCCCATTGCCAAACCCTGAGGGCTTCTCGACAAAGGGGGTAAGACTTGGTTCCGCCCTGCTTGTTCAAGTACTAGACTACTGACATGTTGTCGGTCTGAAATGCAATAGTCCCTAGAGGGAGAGAGTCCTGAAAGTACTGCAACGCCAGAAGTACCGCTCTCAGCTCTAGAACATTGATGTGCAGATGTGATTCTTGATCTGTCCATGTGCCTTGGGCAGTCTTTCCCTGAAAATGCACCTCCCCCTATCAGGGAAGCATCCGTGGTCACAGTGGCTACTGGGGGGGGGGGGGGGGCAAAGGGTCTACCTATTGTGACATGAAGAGACATCAACCACCACCGAAGGTCTCTCCTGCAAGAATCCATGATAAGAATCATGTGGTGCATTGGTAGTTTCTGGTAAGACCACTGAGTGAAGAGGAGCCATTGAAGAATTCGCATATGCATCCTTGTGAGTGGTATAGCCAGGATTGCTGCCGCCATCAAACCTAGTACTTTCAATACCTCCACTGCTATAGCTTTGTTCTTTGACACCAGTGAGCTGACGTTTTGGCGGAGAAGACAGACTCTTTCGATAGGGAGACGTACAGTGGTGGTTGAGGTATCTAACTCTGCTCCTATAAAAACGGTATGCTGAGATGGCGATAAGGCAGACTTTTCAAAGTTGATTGTAATGCCTAATTGATGGCAGAGTGTCAGAGTGTATTGTGCTGCCTGAGTCAATTGATGCCTGGTGGTAGCGGTGAGGAGCCAATCGTCTAAGTATGGAAACACCTGGAATCCTAGACGCCTCAGGTGAGCCGTGACCACTGCCATGCATTTGGTGAACACTCCGGGGGCTGAAGTGAGACCAAAGGGCAGGGCTCGAAATTGGTAATGACTGGCTCCCAGCCGGAAGTGCAGATGATCTCTGGAGCGTCTGTCCATCTTTATGTGATAGTACACGTCCTTGAGATCTATGGAGCACATCCAATCGCCTTTCCCTAAAAAGGGAAGAATGGACTGAAGCGTTCCCATTCGGAACTTCTCTTTCTTTATGAACTTGTTGAGTCTGTTGAGGTCCAAGATAGGTCTCCAGTCCCCTGTTTTCTTTCGTACCAAAAAGAATCTTGAGTAAGTTCCGAATCTGACTTGGTCTGCTGGGACTGGTTGGATGACTCTTTTTTTCTAGCAATCTGTGGACCTCTGCGATTGCTTGTTCCCTGAGATTGGGTGGAACATCTGGGATTTTCTTGACAGGAATGGGAGGGATAAAGAACGGTATGAAATAACCTCTGGAAATGATGCTTTGTACCCAAGTATCCGATGTTATGTTTAGCCAGGCTTCTGGTACAAAGACAAGCGACCCCCGACTGCCTCCAGAGCCGAACAGTCGGGCCCCCTTTCAGGAGCACTGTTAGGACTGACCGGAGAAATGACCCCTGTCACCCTGTTGCTGCGGACCCCCTCTGCCACGGGGGCAACGTCTTCTGTTATAACCCCCTCCTCTGCCTCTAGAGAGGGTATCAACACGTGTGTCCTGAAAGGCTGCCTGAGTTTTTCGGAACCACATTCCCCCCCCTCCCAGGGCCCTTAGGGTAGGGCCGAATAGGCGTGGAAAAACGGACCCCAATGGCAGATAAGGTCTTGCCTTCCTGCTCACATCTGGTTAAAGTTTCCTTTACTTTGGGCCCAAACAGTGATGAGTCATCGAATGGGTTATTAATGAAGGAAGGCTTGAAGGGTTCCGCAAAGGAACAGAGACGCATCCAGGCTTGTCTTCGAAGAGCAATGCCCAAACTACTGGCGCTACTCGAACCACCAGCTGCATAGGATATGAGACGCATGGATGAGTTCACTACTGAGTTTAGGGTAGCGAGCTGGGCGTTGACTTTGTTGGCCACTCCTGCAGCTACTGAACCCTGGAGAGCATCTCCTAGCTCTTTCAGGAGATCTCTCTGTAATCTTGTAAAATGGGCCAAGTAGTTCAGTGATCGCAGGGAAAAAGTCGCTGAACTAAACATGCGCTTCCCATATCTATCCATAATCCTAGAATCTCTGTTAGGGGGATGGATAGAAGAGGATGTCTCAGATACTTCCTTTTTGGTGTCTGCAGCGCCACCATGGCATCAACAGGCACTCCTTTTGTCAAAAATGGCTTATCCACTGGGGCAGATATAAATTTATTGGGTCTACGAGGGACAGGTTCCATGGCCTCTGGTGACTCTCACGCCTTACGAGAGATGAGTTCCATGAGCTCGTCGTAAGGTGGAGACACCCAAGATGTGGAAGGTTGAGACCCAAAAGCCTTCAAGAGCACAGACTCATCCTCAGTAGGAGTCTTGGACTGCCAATCGCCCCTCTGACTAAGGATCTCTAGTATCTCTGCAAAGGAGATATCCTCAGAGCGGGATCGAGGGGACCCTTCTGACTCATCTAAGTCCGTGACAGATGTCAAAGACTCCTGTGGGGAGTCTAAGTGCCTCCTCTTGCACAGTCTCTTCCTGGGCACCTCCTCAGTGGGGGGATCTGGGGAGGTCTCAGAAGAGCAGGGGACGCCCTTTGGGGGTACTTGAGGCTCTGGGTCTCTACGCTTAGAGTGATCGGTAGATGCAGAAGTAGACACTGGAGCTTGAGGGGAGAGGGAAAGCTGAACCGATGCTGATGTTGTCTTTGGAGACAAAACTCCCTCATAGCATCGAAGGCACCATGGGTCTGATGAGAAGGAGTGGACGGACCCGAGAGTACCGTCCGATCCTCCTGCACCGAAGCCCTGGGCTTCCAGCCTGAGGTAGGAGCCGAACTCATCCGAGCCGAAGCCCCAAGAGGAAGAATCGGTACCAACAAGTCGGTGGGACTATCCTCCCCGGACCCGACAGGAGAGCGTTGGCTCCTAGAGCCCTCGGTCGGTGCAGAGGACATCCGAGTAGATGGAGCCGATAACCCCAGTGCGGGTATCGGCTCCAATGGTTCGACCACCATCGGTTCAACTTCCTTCGGCTCCGAGAGTCCAGTACGGCTCGGAGGAGGAGTAGACAAGTCTGGTTCCATGGTCTTTGGTACTGACGAGCAATTTGGCAAGTCCTGGTGCCTGTAAAAGCTTCTGCACTAGCCGATCCATGTCCAAATCTGAAAGGCTAACTGAAGACTTAGCTGAATGCACTGAAAGTGCTGACTGGAGCAGAGGTGAAGAAGGAACTTCAGAGACCGGCTCCAATACTGCGAGCTGGCTCCGAATCACAGGTACACTTGATTCCGATGACTGTGGAACCAATGACCCTCCTTCTGAAATTTTAGCCTTTTTGGAGACCTTATCTGATGACTTGGATTTTGAGGATTTGGAGGATGTACTAGCACCTTCATGGCTACTCAAAACTTCCGAAAAGGATTGCTATAGCAATCCCCTGTCTATAAGTTTCCTCCTTCTCTCCAAGAGGACTCTTGAAGAAAAGGAGTGGCAAATGCTAGAGGTGTTTGGCCCCCAGACAGTAGACACATTGAATGTGTCCATCAGTGATGGACATTTTCTGCCCACAATCTGGGCATTTTTTGAATCACGATTTGGGATGAGATTTCTCCCTATCATCTGACATACTGAAGAGAAAAGCAGTAAATTAGATTCACAAACAACTAAGCCCAAACCGGGCACTATCTATAACAGTATTATTTATATATATATATATATATATATATATATATATATATATATATATATATATATATATATATATATATATATATATATATATATATATATATATATATATATATATATATATATATATATACAAATAGAGATACAAATATGGGGCTAAGAGGCCCACAGAAAAAGCCTAACTATTAAAGGGATTAATAGTAGAGGAAAAGGGGATAAAGGCCCACACAAACTAAGAAGCCAATAAGGCCCTAATTTTTAAACTATTTATACTATCTAAGAATTTAACTAGAGAGTAAATATAATAGTACTAACACACACTAAATATATAAAACAAAAAAGAAAACCTTTTAAAGACTTGCTGTTGATTTGTTTCTAAAATGGTCCGAACTAGCTGGATCACCGAGATCTCTCTTGCTGCGGCAAAATAGATCTGAGGTAATTCCAGCAGTGCATTGTGGGATAAGGGGCTGATCTCGAGCTACTGGCAAACCTTGAGCTTGCTATCGGCCGTGTCAGAGCCTAGGATCGGCTCCGAACCCATCAGTGAGAATAAACGGCGACATTTAACAACTTCACATTGAAGGGTTCCACAGTCATAAGTGCTTGTAACTCAATACACACTTCTAGCTGAAATGATAGCCAGAAGCAATGCTGTTTTCCAAGACAGGAATTTTAACTCTGCTGACACAAAGTGGGGGGAGCGTGAGCTTTTCCAGTACAAAGTTAAGGTTCCAAGCAGGGATGGGGGCTCTCCTTGGTGGCCTTAAGTTGCTCTCCCCTCTCAGGAACTGTTTGATGAGAGAGTGAGAGAAGAGAGGAGGCTCAGTGTTGTAATGAGCCAAGATGGCAGAGGCATGGATCTTAATGGAGGAGAAGGATAGGCCTCTGTGGAGTAGATCTGCTAGGTAATCCAGGATTTGAGGTAAGGAGAGGCAGTGCTGTGTCCGCTCCTTTAGACTGAATCCAGGAACAATACCTTTTCCACTTATCAGCATAGGATTGAGGTAAGGAGGGCAGTGCTGTGTCCGCTCCTTTAGACTGAATCCAGGAACAATACTTTTTCCACTTATCAGCATAGGATTTCCTTGTACTGGGTTTTCTGGCTTCAAGAATGACGTCCAGCACCTGCTTGCTTAGGATGGTCACAGGGGGAGAATTCAAGGAATAAGCCAGGCTGCAAGGTTCAGGGTTTGCAGTTGGGGATGCAAGATCTGTCCCTCCTACTGAGTGAGGAGGGTTGGGATCTGGGGTAGGTGCCAAGGTGGCATCAGTGACAGGCTGCGCAGAAGTGGGTACCAGTGCTGGCATGGCCAGTCTGGGGTAATCAGGATTGCCCTTGGTCTGTCCTGTTTTATTTTGAGCAATATTCTTGAAAGAAGAGGCAGAGGGGGAAAAGCACAGATTGAGAGGTTTACCCACTGGAAGGATAGGGCATCCACTTTCCAGGCCCTGCTGTGAGGTGTCCTGGTGCAGAATTTGCTGCTCTGGTGATTGTAGGGGGAGGCAAAAAGGTCCACCTCCGGGGTCCCCCATTTCTGTGTTAGAAGGTTGAAAGTGCTAGGGTCTAATTGCCACTCGTGTGGGTCTAGGAAATTTCTGCTTACGTTGTCTGCCAGAGAGTTTTGTTTGCCTGGCAGGAATTGAGCTTGGAGATGAATATGCATGTCCAAGGCCATGCTCCACAGGGTCATGGCTAGCCTGCAGAGCGGGTAAGAGTGGGTTCCCTCTGCTTGTTGATGTACCACATAACTGTGGTGCTGTCTGTTTTTATTAGCACAGGTCCTGGTGAGAGTAGGAATCTGAAAGCTGTCAGAGCGTGCTGAACAGCTACCATCATGAGTTTGACTAGGGCTCCAGTGGCCCTGAATGCACTTGTCGTCCAGGTGTGCCCCAGGCACAGTCTGATGTATCTATGGTTAGGGTCTGGGTGGTGTGGGGTTGTGTAAAAGGAAGTCCCTTGTTGTGGTTGCATGCTGCTGCCCACCAAAGAAACTCTGTCCTTAGACAAGGTATGATAGGTATGATGCTTTCCAGGTCCTGAGAATGTTGGCACCAAAGACTTTTTAAGTACCATAGTTTCCTCAAATGCAATCTGGCATATGGAACTAGTAGAATGCAAGAGGCCATGAACCCTAGAGCCTGCAGGATTTTCCTTGCGGATAGCTGGGTTCTGGTGGCCATTTGAGTGAAGTAGTCTGTTAGATAGGCTTGTTTTTCTGGAGTAAGGAATGCCATCTGGGATGCTGTGCCCAAGCTTGCTCCCAGGAATATAATCTTTTGACTGGGGACTAGTTCTGATTTCTTTTCATTGATGGTGTACCCCAGTGAGATTAGAAGGTTCTTTACAAATGTCGGGTGCTGCAATAGCCTTTCCTGACTGTCTACTTGAATCAGGCAATCGTCAAAATAAGGGTATATTTGAATGTTTCTCTGTCTGCAGTAGGCAATGGCTGAAGCCAGGCATTTTGTGAAGACTCTGTGAGCAGTGGATAAGCCAAAGGGAAGTGCAGAGAACTGATAATGCATAGATCCTGCCCTGAAACGATTTCCTGCATGATTCCCTGATTGGGAAGTGCATATAGGCTTCTTTTAGGTCTAGGGTGGCTAACCAGGCATCTTTGGACAGCATAGGAAGAAGCTGCTAAAGGGTGAGCATTTTTAATTTTGGTACCACCAGGAAGGTGTTTAGAATGGAAAGATCTAGGATTGGGCACCAAATGCCCTCTTTTCTGGGTACCACGAAAAATCTGGAATAAAACCCTTGACCTATCTCTTCTGCAGGAACAGGCTGAATTGCCCTTATGGACAGCAGGGATAGAAGTTGGTTTTGTGCCTCTGCCCACTGGTTTGGAGGAAGGTCTGGGAACCTTTCTGGGGTTGGCAGTGTGTGGAAGTAAATCTTGTATCCCTGGGATACAATTTTGAGGACCCATCGGTCTTTAGTGATGGAGGGCCAGTTTTTTGCATGGTGGGCAAGTTTTTCTCCTAGAGCAATTGGGCAGAGGTGAGGAGTGAAGCTGAGAAGTCATTGTGAATTCTTTCCATAAGGGGGTGGCTTAGCACTCCCTGTTTTAGAAGTGGAGGTACTCCATTGCTTAGATCTCTGCATACCCTGAGACTGTAATTTGGGGGGGGGGGGTCTGTTTTCCCTGGGTCTAGTTTGAGATGGCCTTGAGTGGGCTGGAAAGAACCAATGTTTCGAGGGGCAATGCCTACTGAATCTTGGAGGCTGCACCTGCAAAAAATCTTTGACTGTCTGCATAGACTTAGCTTTTTCTTCCATCTTTTTTAGAACCTCTTCTGCTTTGGTGCCAAACAAATTGTCCTTATTCAAAGAAGCATCTAGTAATTTTGATTTTACATGTTCTGGCAAGGTCTGTTCCTTAAGCCAAGCATGCCTTCTCAGTACAGAACCAGTGACTGCTGCCCTGCAAGATGCTTCTAGGGCGTCAAACCCACATTGCAAGGTATGCTTGCTGGCTTGGCTTGCAGAATGCATAAACTCCTGTAATTCTATAGTTTCTGCACAGTCTGTAAATACAGATAATTTATGCTTAATAAGTTCCATAATATGTTGCTGGTATTTCAGCATGTGAAACTGGCAATTCAATGCCCTAACGGCGAGAGTTGCAGAGGTGTACACTTTTTTACCCCATCAGTCTAAAGCTCGGGAATCACTGTCTGAAGGGATGGGATTCTTAGCTGTAGTTCCTTTTATACCTTTAGGCCCTTGGGAAATGACCTCCAAGTCAGCAGTAAGATTTTTGAAAAGTAATTTGTAAGAGTCAGGGACTCTGTAGTACCTGTCTGGTTTCCTTGGAGCAGGGGGTAAAGTATCAGGAGTTAGACTGGATTCCATAAAGACATCCACAACATCCAGAACTGGAGGGATAGCTAAAGGTCTATGTTGCGGCAAATCTAAAAATTCTCTGAGTCTCTTTTTGGACTGAGGATAATCCCGGCATTCCCAGTGGAAATGCTCTCTTAAAGTATGTAGGGTTTCACCAAAAGAAAAATCCTCTGGAGGGAAAGCAGAGGGAATGGATTCAGCTGTATCTGAATCCTCACAATCAAATAAAGGCAAGTCTTCATATTCAGAAACCTCAGAGTCGTCGGACTCTTGGTAAGTTAAAGCTGCTGGGGATAGGTCTTTTTTTCTCTTGGCAGGGGAAAGCTGGCTTCCCATAATCAGCATGATCAGGTCTTCTGTTGGGTCGTTGGTTTTTTTAGGCGTAGCTCATACTCTTGGCCTTAGAAACTCGGTAGTTTTAGACAAAACTGAACACGTGAAAGAAGTGGTTGGTTTGTGTTGAATATCGGTAATGTGAAGAACTTCCTCGGAAGCCGGTGCCTGCACAGCAGCTCCAGACCCATCCAAGGTAGAGACATCTGCAAGTTCGGTAGTCAAAGAAGAGTCTTGCTCCTTACTGGACTCCAAATAGGTCTTGGTAGCGGCCTGCGAATCCATCAAAGCGGGCATCAGGGTCCGCAAAAGCACCTCACTGAGTACTGGCGACTAGCTTAACGGAAGTATTGTCAGCAGTTTTGGACCTGTGCAGTCTGTTTCTGTCTTTATCCTTAAGTTTTTTCGGAAGATTGATAGTCGGATGGCTTACCAAAGCCATTTTGGAATACGGAGGTCAGAGCAAAAGTATTTAGCGACAATAAGGGCCCAACGATGAATAGTTCGGGTGTTGAACAAAGCACAAAACCGACAGTGAGGAACGTTGTGGTCTGGGCCTAAACAGGTGATGCAGTAAGAATGGAAATCTCGGTGTGGTATTTGCTTTCCACAGGCGAGACAATTGTTAACTTTTTCTGACATCGGTTAGAGCAAGAAAAAAGGATCCCCAACGGGGTACTTAGCTTTAGAAGACTTCAGGATGATTCAGTTCGGAAATGAAAACTCAGGTAGCAGCCGACCGGCACTCGTGCAAACTGCTTTTGCTTCGGGCTCCTCGGCAGGAAAGACTGATGTAATGACGTCGGCTGCCTGTTTTTATACCACTGACAACCTGACGTCAGTCCTGGAGCGACAGCAACCGATGCAGAAATACTAAGTCTCTGGTACTCAGGTTACCAGCAGGCAGGTAACTCACGTGTGATGACTGCAACAGTGAAACACGAAGAACATTCACAGACTCTTTCCACTCTTTTGGTTCTGATAGAAGGTCTTTTTGGGGGGGAATGGAAAATCAGATGCTCACAGCAGAAAGGGGTTTTCCCCTCTTGTTCACTTCAGGTGAGCATTTCTTTAACCTTGGGCCTAAACAGGGAGGACCTGTCAAAAGAGGTATTCAAGAAGGACATCTTGAAGCTCTCCAGAAAATTGCACAGATGCATTCAGGTGTGTCAGTATACAGCAATGCGGGTGCCTGCCACTCTACAAGTGCCATCAGGTGCATTTGATAACAGTCACATGGACACATTGGATATAGACTACATGGTAGCCAGCTGCGAGGCCACTGTCTTGCAGACTTCTACAGGCAAAGTACCCAAGATGGATTTGGAGAGTTCCTTAGTTAAGTCTCTTTGGAATCTGGTTAGGTAATCTAAATAATTCAGTACACTTAAAGCAAATGTCATAGAGGAGTAAGTCCTCTTCCCAAATCTGTTTAAAGTCCTAGACTCCCTGTCTGGGGGGTGGACAGTCAAGCTCTCTTCAGACAGCTCTTTCTTAGTGGCCACTGCAACTACAATGGCATCTGCAGCGGGACCCATGCTCCAGTGAGGTCTGTCTCAAGGGGTAACCAAAACCTTATCAGGTTTACATGGTATTGGCTGCATCACATCCAGTTCCTTCCATGTCCGCTGTGAGGTAAAATCAATGAGCTCATCAGAGGAAGGGCCAACCAGAAAGCCTTGAGGTATACTGACTCCTCCTGAGAGGGTGCATCATTGTGGTCCATCCCTCTTCTTGTCTCAGTAATTCCAGGATGTTCCCTGAGAAGACATATTCCAAGGGGGATCTTAGGGAACCCTCCCCTTCCTCAAAGTCAGTATCTTTTTTTTTTTAATTTCTCCAAATCTTTTGGGTTTCTAATACCATCAAAGGAATGGACTCCATTCCTAAGCCAAAGTATGATTAAAGTTCATGAAATTAGTATTGTTTCAATCCTTGATATCAGCCAAAATTGCTCTTCACAGCACCTGCAAAGTGTCCAGTAATGACTCCTCCTGCAATTCGTACGGGGTTACATGGATTGATAACAGATCTAAATACGATTGTAGATTCTTTTATACAAGACCCACTGCTCCTACAGCTATTGGAACTGTCTAGGTATCTTTCTTCCACATCGCTGTCGTTTCTGCTTGCAGATCCTGGTATTTTATGGCTTTGTGTCTCTCTGTATGCATGACAATATAGTCACTGGGTGTAGCAATTTCAATGATCAATGCTACTTTGTCTTCTTTTCTTGGACCACTATATCCAGTTTTCTAGCATCTATCTTTTGAACTGTTGGTAATGGGTGATCCCATGTGATATAAACTTCAACATTTTCTATGATGCTTTGTGGCTCATGTTTCCTGCGTTTTTCAGCCACTTCAGTACCATAATGTTTGCACAATCCCTAGTGCAAGTGCAACAGTCTCACCACATTATTATGCCTTTCAGTATACAGTCCTTCTGCCATTAGTGTGTCACAACCAGAAACCAGGTGCGTGACTCGAATTCAGTTTTACAAAACCTAGATTTGCCTGTTTATCCCACATGTTCAATGGACTTTGTAAACCGTGTACGTAGCCCACTATTTTGTGCTGCCAATATTAACCTTTCATCTCTTGGTTTGAATTTGACTCTCCTTAACCATTCCTGTGTTCATTCCTGATCAACATGAGGTTCTTCCAAAAGTTTTCTATACTTGCAAAGTACAGTTTTGTACCTACCATAAATGTAGATGTCCAATAGGTATGCATCTGCAGTCATCACATATGGGTTTGTCCTGCCTCAGGCAGCCCTTCGGTCGGCCGGATTCCAAAGTCTGGGTCTGGCCTCGGCTGATGTCGCACTTTCCCCGACGTCAGAGCGTCTGGGGTATAAAAGCATCAGCCGACGCCATCTTCCTCAGTTTTTCTTGCCCCAGATGCCAGGTGCCCTCTAGGAAGGCTAAATTTGGATAAATGCAATACAATTCCAAACATTTGCAAAAATATATATACATGCATATACAAACAAATACACCATAATAGATTCCCCCAGCTAGCTAAAAGAGGTGTAAGCACCCTAGGAATACCACAGAGGGGTAGGAGGGAGGGTAAACCTGACTGCAGATGCATACCTATCGGACATCTACATTTATGGTAGGTACAAAACTGTACTATGTCCTTCAAGGATGCATCTGCAGTCATCACATATGAGTAGAATACCATAGCCAAACTGGGGGTGGAGGTACTAAGTGAAGGATGGTGTAGTTAAGATACCCTGCAGGACTGCCGTAGCAAAACCTGCTCTGGATCTGGAGTATAAAGCTAAATTGTAATGCTTGGCAAATGTATGCACGGAGCTCCATGTAGCAGCTTCTAAAATGTCTTCGGTAGCCACCCCTCTTAGGAAGGCTGTGGTGGTGGCTGTGGCTCTCGTGGAATGAGGTCTAATGTTAGCTGGCACAGTCTTTCCATGAAAGGAGTAACAAAAACGAATGCAATTTCCTATCCATTTCGAAATTGTTTGTTTGGAAATTGCTTTTCCTTGTACCCCAGCAGCATATGCTACAAACAACTGGTCAGTCTTTCTGTAACTTTTAGTTCTGTCCAAGTAGTAGCGTAGTTGTCTGTGTATGTCCAGGGTGTGCAGAAGTCTCTCCCCTTTATTTTGTGGCTGTGGGAAGAATGTAGGCAAGTGAATAGCTTGGTTCAAAGATACCCTGGATACCACCTTTGGCATGAATGTAGGATTGGTCCTCAAAGAAACTCTGTCCTGATGAAAGATAAGGAATGGCTGCACCGCCATTAAAGCTTGTAGCTCAGATACTCTTCTTGCTGAGGTTATGGCCAGAAGGAAGGCAGTTTTCCAAGACAAAAACTGTACATCTGCCGATGCTGCTGGTTCAAAGGGAGGAAGTGTTAGTTTTTCCAACACAAAATTCAGGTCCCAAGTAGGTAGAGGTGGTTTCCTTGGAGGATTAATGTTTTTGATTCCTCTTAGAAACTGTCTTAGTAGAGAGAAGACAGGTGGATTTACATTGTATTCTGCTGAGATTGCTGAGGCATGTATCTTGATGGAAGAGTAAGACAGGCCACTGTGGGACAATTCTGCCAAATATTCCAGTATATATGCCATATTCATCACAGTCACATCTAGGCCCTTTGCTGTGTTCCAGGTGTGAAATCTTTTCCATTTTGCTGTATATGCCTTCCTTGTGGAAGGTCGGCGAGCTACCATAATAATATCCTTCACTCTCTGGGATAGGTTATCCTGAGGAGTAGTCATGGTATTCTCCAGGCAGTTAGCTACAAGGTTTTCAGATTGGAGTGTAGAGTCCTGAAATTGTGCTGCGTCAGTAGGAGTGGCCATAGGGGGAGAGGCCTTGTTTTCGTCTGTGACATGCTCTTTAACAGTGGGTACCAGTGCTGTCTTGGCCAGTTTGGGGCTATCAGGATTACTCTGGGCTGCTCTGTCCTGATCTTCAGTAGGACTCTGGTCATTAGTGGAAGAGGTGGGAAAGCATACACTGTTAGAGCTTTCCAGCTGAAAGAGAGAGCGTCCACTTTCCATGCTTGTGGGTGGTATGTCCTTGAGCAGAATTTCTTCAGTTGATGATTGAGGGGGGAAGCGAACACATCTACTTCTGGTCTTCCCCATGATTGTGTGATGAGTAAGAAGATGTCTGGGTGCAGCATCCATTCGTGTGCATCCATGGTAGTTCTGCTTAAGCTGTCTGCCAGTGTATTGTCTTTCCCTGGCACGAATTGGGACTGTAGCTGTATGTTGAGTTTCAATGCAAGCTCCCATAGATTCATTGTCAGTCTGCACAGAGGGTAGGAATGGGTGCCTCCTTGCTTGTTTATGTACCACATAACTGTGGTGTTGTCTGTCCTTATGAGCAGGTGGCCTTGTTGAAGGAAAGGTTTGAAGGCCTCGATTGCGTGTATCACTGCCAGCATTTCCTTTTGGTTTATGTGCATGTGCAGCTCTCTTTGTGACCATAGCCCTTGGATACATCTGTCCTCCATGTGCGCTCCCCAACCTTGGTCTGAAGCGTCCGTGGTGATGGTTTGGTTGGCTCTTGGCTTGCTGAAGGGCAGCCCGCTGTTCGACTGGCAGGCTTGAGCCCACCACAGGAATTCCTTTTGAATGCAAGGAATGAGTGGGATCAGAGCTTCTAAGCTGTGACTGTGCTGAGTCCATAAACTTCTTAGGTACCATTGTAATTTCCTCATATGCAGCCTTGCTTGTGGAATCAGAAGAATGCAAGATGCCATGTAACCCAGGGCCTGCAGGATTTTCCTTGCAGTCATCTGAGTTTGTCTTGTGAGATTCTGGAAGTAAGCTGGTAGCTGTTTTTGTTTTTCTTCTGTGAGAAAGGCCATCTGGGTGGCTGTGTCTAGATCCGCACCCAGAAAAGTTATTCTTTGGGATGGAACCAGTCTTGATTTGTGGATGTTGACTGTATATCCCAAGGCCTGTAACAGGTGGATGGCATAGTCCAAGTCCTTTAACAAAGTTTGTTTGCTGTCCGCTTGTATTAGGCAGTCGTACAGATATGGGTAGATTTGAATCCCCTGAAGTCTGCAGTGTGCAATTACTGATGCCAGGCATTTCGTGAATACTCTGGGCACAGTAGATAAGCCAAAGGGCAATGCTGAGAATTGATAATGCTCTGACCCTGCAAGAAATCTGAGGTGTCTTCTGCAGCTTTGTCGAATAGGGACATGCAGGTATGCCTCCTTGAGGTCTAGAGTCACCAGCCAAGACCCCTTGCCCAGCATGGGAAGGAGTTGCTGTAGAGTCAGCATTTTGAATTTTGGCACAATGAGGTAGTATTCAGTGTGGACAAGTCGAGAATAAGCCTCCATTGATTTTCTTTTCTTGGAACAAGGAATAATCTTGAGTAAAATCCCTGGCCTTGTTCTGAAAGAGGTACCTTTTCTATGGCTTTCATTTGCATTAAGTTGGTAATTTGCTTCAAAGCCTCTGCCCTCTGATTTGGTGGCAGGTCTGGCATGCCTTTTCTTTTTGGCAATGAGTGGAAATGGAACCTGTATCCTTTGTCTATTATTTGCAGTGTCCATGTGTCCCTTGTAATGCTGTGCCAATTTTTTGAGAATAAAGACAGCTTTCCGCCCAAAGGTGCTTCTAATTGAGCCCTGGTCAGCAGAGTCAAAATTAAGTCATTGAGTCTGTCCTGGTGCAGCAATTGTAGTTCCTGCACTACCTCTCTGGTTGGGAGGCTGCCACTGACGGCCTCTGTAGGAGCCTCTAGCTTGCCCTCTACCTCTGGCACGTCTATTCCTGCCTCTTTGAGATCTGTCTGAGTCCGGAAAGGACCAATTCTTAGTAGGCCAATTTCTGCTGAATCTCGGTGGTTGGACTTGCAGAAAGTCTTTAACTGTTTGCACAGATTTTGCCTTTTCTTCAAATTTCTTTAAAACCTCTTGAGCCGTGGAACCAAATAATTTTTGCTTTTCCATAGGAGCATCCAAAAGCTTAGCTTTAACATGGTCTGGCAGAGATTGTTCCTTCAGCCAGGCATGCCTACGTATAACTGCACCTGTCATAGCTGATCTACATGAAGCTTCCAATGCATCATAACCACACTGCAAGAAATGGTTACTAACCTGCTGGGAGTTATGCACCAGATCCTGAAGGGATTTATGATCAAGGGGTTCAGAAGAGGACAGTTTCTTATGCAATTCATCTAGTAAATACTCTTGGTACTGTATCATATGGAATTGACAGTTTAATGTCCTCATGGAAAGAGTTGCAGAAGTATACACTTTCTTACCCCATCTCTCTAATGCTCTGGACTCCATTTCAGAGGGTAGAGGATTTTTAGCAGTGGCAGCTGCAACCCCTTTAGGGCCCTGGGAAATAGTTTCTGGATCAGCAGAGTGGGCCTTGTACAGGTGAAAATGTGAGTCCGGGACCCTGTAGTACCTATCAGGTTTGGCAGGAGCCGGAGAGAGAGAGAGAGTCAGGGGCAGTACAAGCATCTGAATAGACATCATCAATGACATTCAAAACAGGAGGTATAGCTAAGGGCCTATGCTGAGGTAAATGTAAAAAGGTCCTTAATCTCTTTCTGGAATCAGAGAATTCCTGACCCTGCCATTGAAAATGTTCTCTCATAGAGTGTAATGTTTCTCCAAATGAAAACTCTTCAGGAGGGGAGGCCGAGGGAATAGATTCTTCAGGATCAGAATCCACGTAGGCCGAATAAGCCTCCTCCTGGTGGTCTGACAGAGCAGAGCCATCCGTGGACTCATCTGAGGACTGTGGATCAGAGGGCTCAACCCTGGGCCTTTTGTCCGGAGGTGGTTGAGAGCCCCTGTCCGGATGAGGTTGGGAGCCTCTAATTAATGAAATCAGATCCTCTGCAAGGGTAAGAATCTGAGAGCTAGAAGGTCTCTGAGAGGAAACCTTGGGAGGCAAAGCCTTAGTAAGTTTAGCAGCCTTAGCCCTAGAGAAAGCCTTAATGGACATGGAAGCAGGGGGTCTGGCCGCACCACGTGCAGGAGTAGACTTATCTAAAGGTATGGTGTCGAAAGGTTCCTGGACACCGGTTTCAGTAGGTAATTCAATGACCGACTTGGCCGGGGCCTCCAGGGCCGAGGTAGTCGGTTGTGTGGTTTCGGTAGAAGGAAGTACCAAGTACTCGGTTTCAGCTGAAACCGAGACACTCGCGGTAGGCCTGACAGAGGTTTCAGCCGAAACCGCGGCCCACGTGTGTCGGTCCTTGTCCTTCCGTTTTTTGACTAAATGCGAAGTCGGAGTCTCCGACGGCATCTTATAAGCAAAACTAGCCCCAAAAACTCCTCTGCAAACTCCGACCGACGCCTAAGAGTTCGTCAGTTGAAGGAAGCACAGGCTGAACAGGCCGAGACGTCGTGGTCTGGGCCTAGGCAGGGGAGGCAGTAAGAGTGGAAATCCTTATGAGGTATTTGTTTCCCACAGGTTAAACAATTATTAACTTTATCTGACATCGGCTGAGGCAAGAAAGAGTCCCCAACGGGGTACTTAGCTTTTTCGAAGTCTTCGGTAGCTGAATCACAGGAGCTGACCGACCGGCACTTGCGAACTGCTTCTGCTTCGGGCACCACACGGCAAGAAAGACTGAGGAAGATGGCGTCGGCTGATGCTTTTATACCCCAGACGCTCTGACGTCGGGGAAAGTGCGACATCAGCCGAGGCCAGACCCAGACTTTGGAATCCGGCCGACCGAAGGGCTGCCTGAGGCAGGACAACCCATATGTGATGACTGCAGATGCATCCTTGAAGGACATCTATATTTATGCTTTTTACACATTTCTTGCCTTCTCATCTGGTCCTTCACCTTATATTCTTTCTTTTCTTTTTGGCACATTCAGTTGCTGCCTGATTTTTATCTACTTCTAGTTTGATTTCCATTCCTGCTTGATGTCGACATGCTTCTGCTAAATTAAGAAGAAAAGACATCTTAGATTTAGTCTCCTCATGTTTCAAAACTTTCACTATATTTGGATCTTTTGTGGTCAGCAGATATGTGTGGAGTCCCACAACTGGAGATCTATACATGTAATCAATTTCAAGGAGGCCCATACTTCCTTTGGAATGGGGAATATTTAATCTTGGTATATGCTGATTTTTATAGATCATTTGATGAGTATGGAGCATCCTTCCTGTTTTAATATCTAATCTATCCAACAATTTTTGGGGCTAGTCAATCACTCCAAAACTATAAGTTAGGACAGGAAGAACAAACTGGTTTATAGCTTGGGTCTTGTTCCTAGATGTCAGTGCTGTTCTCAGGATTAATTTAAGTCTTCTAAAGTATTCCTTACTGAGTCTTATTCTCATTTGTTCATGTTTTATTGCTGATCCTTTATCAATTCCCAAGTATTTATACACTCCCTCTTGCTCAAGCTCTTTTATATCACATTCTTGTTCCAAATTGATGTTTTCCTTGTGTTACAGTTTTCCTGCTTTAAAGGGGTTGCTTTTGCACATTTATCAAGACCAAATGACATTCTAATATCATCTGAAAAAGTTTTGACAACCTGCAGCTGTGCTTTCAGTTCCTCATCTGATGAGCTACACAGTTTTAAATCATTGACAAAGAGAAGATGAGAAGTATTTAGACTTTGTTGTTTTCTAGGGGCCAAACTGTAGCCATGGCCTAAGCTGTTAAATAGCTTAATGGGTTAATGGCAAGGCAGAACAGCAGTCAGGAGGCAAGTTATTGGTCTATAATTTTTAGGGTAGCTTGCAGGTTCACTCTTAAGTAGGAGCATTGTTTTTCCTGTTGTTAGCCAGGCTGGAATCTGTTTGGGGTGTGCATATAAATAGTTCTTACTCATGGCTAAATCCTCGTGCAAAGATGTTAATACTTTTAACCAAAACTTAGGTACTGCATCTGGGCCTGGGGTTTTCCAATTAGTGGCTTTTCTTAACTCTGTTTCAATCTCTCTGGCTGTTACTTCATTCCATTTCATATCCTGTACCTTTAAACTTCTTATTCTTTCTTTTACTTCTTCTATCCATTTAGCATCTTTGTTATGTTCCACAGGATCTTCATAAATACTTCTGCAAAATGTATCTACTTCCACTTTTTTTGGCGGTCTTTCAATTCCTTTTACCTTATTTCCCAATTCTCCATAAAACTTTTTTTGGTCATCAATAAATTGCTTATTTTGTACTTTTCCCTTATATTTATCTGTGTATCTTTTTTCCTCCTATGCTAAAATTTTTAGTTTGCTATTTGTGATAGTGCATGATAGATCCTGGTCTGTTCGAATACTGTGCATTGCATTAATCACATCTATCTTTCTTAGTATTTTTGTCGCTCTATTTCCTCTTCTATACTCTTCTAACAGTGACACTTCTTTTCATAATTGCTTTATAGTTTTCTCTATTCAGTACTTCCATGATGGTATTCGATTTCTCCTCTACCTTTCCCACACTACCCTGTGTTCTTGTGGTAGAACTTTATCAGTTATTAATTTAGCTGCACAGTAATATATCCTGTTTAATTCTGTTATATCACATAGATCTCTATGGACAGTTCTAATTACTGCACTCATTTGTTTTATCAGACGTCTTACTTTCTGGGTTTTATTGACCTTCTGCAGTCTGTTTCTCTCATTGATCTTAATATATCTGTCCATGTCCATTAAATCAAACATCTCTTCTCTTAGCTTATTTTTTTTCAAACTAAGGGCACATTTTTGTTCTCCATTTACTGCTGGCGTTCTATTGAGGGTTCTATAGCATCTTCCTGTGGCACATTCTCTTCAATTTCATTCTGTGTCATCTGTTGCTCTGTCATATGGGAACTCACTGGCCTATCACTCCTCAACACTGACTGCATCAGAGTTTCCTGTTCCTTTCCTTGTTGTCTAGCTTCAAATGAATGTTTATACTGGTTTCTTGAGGAAGGCTCCAAAATATTTTGATATGGCACCTGACCAATTGCTTCTTGTTCCACCGGTTCCCCCTTAACTTGGATATCCATTGCTTTAATCTGTTGTGGTGCTTTCTGCACTGGATTTTCTACACTGAATCCTTCAATTTGCAGGTGCTCCATAACCACAATTTCTATTTCTTTGACTTCTCCATTACTAATCTCCTTTGCTACTTTTCCTCTTAGATTTCTTAATTTTTGTATTGTAAAGTTTTCCATATCCAGATTTGCCTGTATTTCTACTTAAATATCTTTGGTGCTGCGTTTTTGTATTGGTTAATTTTACTTTTTCCTTTGCATAAACATTACACTATATTAAATCTCTTCCTTTTCCATGTCCATATTTTTTTCAGATGTCTCTTGATCTTCTTGCTTCTTCTTATTCTGGGGACTCACTCCATCATGCTGTGATGTAGTCTGTGTTAAGCTTTCTATGTTAAATCCTTCACTTCACAGGCACTCCATAACTTCAACTTCTATTTCTTTAACTTCTGCTTTACTTATCTTCTTTTCCACATTCCATCTTTGTGATATTAATATTTTTATTATAAACTTTTCCATATCTGGATGCCCTTGCCTGTATTTCTCTTTGAATATCTTTGGGGCTGCTTTCTCTACATTAGCTTTCTCCTTTGTATAAATATTGCACCACATCAAATCTTTCTTCTTTCCCATGTCCATATTTCTTTTTTATATTTTTCAAACATCTCTAGGTTTTGTTGTTTATATTTTCACACTTCCTCAAATGCTTCTTTTTCCACACAGATCAAAGTTTATTGATCTATATACTGTTTTTTAAAGATCTGTTGTATTAATGAACGCAAATTTTTATTTGAAGCTTCTGACAGCTTTTCTTGCAGAAGTATTTTTTTTTCCTCTAATTTCTCTCTTAATCATTTTGTATATCTTGTGTTTGGAAATTGTGGGCTTTTTGCATTACAGTAACAATACATAACTTCTTTCTTATCCTCAATAGTCCACTCTGTCTTTATGGCTCTTCTTTGGCCTATCAGTTTTTGTGATTTTTGTGGACTGCTATTTCCTTCTACAACAAGGGTACCATCCTGCCCCTGGGCCTGGCCTGGCCCCATTGTAGGAATGTTTCCATATTTTGAGGATGCTACACTGTCATTTTTTCCAGTCCTGGCACCAGTGTGCTTACCAGGATTGGGGACTTTTTTATGCTGGGTCTTGTGCACCCAGCTATCTTTTTTTGTTTTTGACTTAGTCTGTCCATGATATATAAGCTATATAAATATAGTCTATTTATCAGTGTCGCCTTGGTGAGATTTTGTTAAAAAGAGGGTCCACCTCGCGAAGATACTCACCAAGACTTGAGGATGAATTCAGTTTCAGCACTACTACTCTCCTTTGCTTGCTGACTTTTCATCTCTCCATTAGGACCTCAGGTATCTTCAGTGAGGGACTTCTGAGGAGTGTCCAGATATCTCTGTTTGCAAGCATACTTCCTGTGTCAGGGGTTGGCCAGCTAAGGAGAAAATCTTGGTGTGGGAGTAGGAGATTAGATTTTTATCAGCTCTGAGAAAGCAATTAGAATCCTCAGAACCCTAACAGGCAGATCCGAAGGTCCCCAAGGCTCAGAAGATCTTTTTCGAGGTTTATCCTTTTCTTTATCCTTACCATTTTTTTTTCCTTGTGTTTGTCTATATCCTTAAAAGTATTTGGATTTTTTGCCAGATTTCCTGCTAAAGACAGAGCTAGAAACAGAAAGGGATGATTCTCTCATGGTGGCAAGGAGAAAGCCCTTTAATACAAGTTTGTTACACCAGAAGATAGGGCTCTAGCTCCAAAGGAAGAACAAGAGGAACAATCCTCATCAAGATGAGCCATACCCAGGCAGTAAATACATTGAGAATGAAGATGGGGGGCTAAGATCTTGTGCCCGCACATGGTGCCTTTTAAACACCAAAAGCTTGCCAACTGTAATGGGGTACCTAGAAAATTAGCACATCAAGTAAACACATACACACAAAAAAAAAAAAATACCAGAGAAAGTGGGAAACAGACCTAGCTACTAAGAACAGCAAAGACACACTCACACAAAAAGACCCTTATGGTCGCTGATAACCTATCTATGATACCAAGCAAAAAGGTACGGAAAAAACTACTACCTAAAATTTAACTACGACTGCTACTACTACTACTACCAAATCAAAACTTTTTTTTTTGATAGAAGGAAGGAAGATGGGAAACATACCCACAACACATAGGAAGATACAGTACTACAGAAATATGCAATATCTAATAAAGAAAGTTAACACCAAGGATACTAAATGCCCAAATGGGAATGACAGTAGAATTATCTCAAAAAACTACCATCAAATATGCTGAGTCGAGAGATTGTGTCCAAGTCTACCAAGCAGCAAATGAGATCTAAGTAACTGTAATGACAGAAGGCAATTATGGGTAGGGGGGAGGAGCCTGAGCCCTGGATCCAACAGTCTAAAACTTCCCAGCTTCAGATTTGATCTTATCCAGTATACCCTACAGCTGAGGTGGATGGAAAAGACAACATCGGATCCCTGGGTGCAGAAGACCAGCCAAGTAAAAGAAGTGAAATGGCAATGGGAACCCCCATGCTTCAAATGTAAGAAACTGTTTGTCCACCTTGGTTAAGGGTATGTATAGATAGGTGTCCTTTACATCAAAGTTCACTTTGTAGACCCGTGGAAGAAGCAAAGGCAGAAAGCTCTGCAATGACAGCATTCTGAATTTTGGAAGTCTCAGGCATGTGTTCAATCTGGAAGTGTCTACCATCTTTTATTATTTACTTATTTATTTATTTTATTTGACATTTGTTTACCAGAATAGACTGACTGGGCAGGTACCCATTTTCAGCAGAGACCTGGGGAGAAAGGCAGAACAGAACAAAGTTATGCAACAATTATAAACAAAAAGATACACGTACATAAAAATAGCTGAAAATGCATATAACTGTCAAGCATTTATAAAAAATAGTTATTACGATATTTGCTAAGAGTAATTATGTTTGGTTTACTAAACCAAGACAGATATAACAATTTCTAGTGTGAATATAAGCACAGTCTAAGGTATTGTTGAGGAGTACAGGAACCAAAGAGGAAAATTAAAATGAGTGTAAGCGACATAAGCAGGGTACAGAGAAATAATTTAGGCTACAGCTATGACAGAAGTAATAAGTAGGATGAGATAGCATAGCCTCAGGTGGAGAGAATAAGGATCCACAGAGGATTAATTAGAGGATAATTATGACTAGCTACTGTCTGTAGTAAAACGCAGTCTCCTTTTTTTGTCCTGGAATATTTTCTGTAGCTAACTTGGGTAATAGATTTTCTTTGTGCAGTTATAAAAGATGTTGCTTGACTTTGGGAACAAACAGGATGTTAATATGCTAATCTTCGGCATAGGCAGGATGCCTAGAACTCATGTTAATTTTATAAACTTTGTTTTAGGTTCACAGGTTCATAAGTGTGTACTAGGGCCTTTTTAAGCCTAACCATGCAACCCAAATCTCTGACAAGTTCTAATACCCCTGATAAATGTAAGCAGGGGCTTGGGAGATGAAACATTTACAAGCAGGGCCCTGTGAGATGAACTACTTACAGACTGCCTGTGTCCATTAGAAACATTGGTGCCAAACCAGGAATTACCTCTTCCCCATCCAATTGTCAAAAGTTACACTTGAACTTGGTTATGGAGAAACTCTGCTTCATATGGATGGGGAACCTGTTCCAGAGAAGGGGTAGTCTCTGGGATGCATGCCTGTGTCTCCAGCAGGTCCTATTTATATCACAGGTAAGGCTTAAATCTTTAAAAGTAATTCTGGTGCTGTTTGTTTTGCAGGTATGCATGAGGTCCATTTTATGCCAGGCACTGATCTCCCCTCAACAGTCTCTAGGAGACAGAATACAGAGATAGGGCTTTGAGCTGATCTACACAGGATCTGTTACTTACTCCCTGTATTCTTTTAGTGAGAAACTTCTGTGGATATTCCAAATGTTGGATATGCCTGTTTAAGTACATACCAAAGGGGGTAATGTACTCAGTGACAGGTCTAAAGAATGCTGAATACAGAGGAACAATGACCTCCTTGGACCTAAGTGCCATGCTTTTGTTTATAAGTTGCACAACACAGAATGATTTCCTCAGTACTGTAGATACCTGATGGTCAAAGGCTAGATTACGGTCTGTGTGTGTAGTCCCTGACTACTTGGTCAACCCTCACGGGTGTGTTGTCAATATGATAGTTACCAGAGGTAGATGACTTCCTGAAGGATACTATGATGCATTTCTTGGTGTTTAGTTTTACTCCATAGTTCTGACAGCAGTTATTTGTCTATGTCAGCCGCTTTTGGAGAAGATTTGTGTTGGTGGGGGATTCTATCACTGCTCCTAATTTGCAATCATCTGCAGATTTGGTCAGCCAGAGGCCCATGACATTAGTCTTAACTTAAGAGAAGTAAATGCCAAAACAAAGTGGATCCAGGATCAACCACCGACGGACTCCACTTGTGACTGACCTCTTTCTACAGGTGGACTCCCCAATTCTAAATTCTTGGGTCCCGTCTGTGAGCCAGCTGGCTTTCTGCTGGATGGTATCATGGTTTATACCTAACCTACTGCATGTGTCAACAATGCCCGAGTGGGGTATTATGTCAAATGCCTTGGCCAGGTCAAGGTAGGCAGTGTGAATCATTCTGCCTTCATCCATTGCTTTGGCGACGTTCTTAAAGAAGTCCAAAAGGTTGAGTAGAAATTACCTGTCCTTGACAAAACCAAATTGGGTTGGTTCCAGTGTCTGGAGGTTTCCTGTTTCATTACTGATCATCTCCAAAATAATTCCTTCCATGGTTATGTGTACGAGACTTATGGGTCTGTAGATGGTCTAACTTTGTGCAGATGGATGACTGTTGCTTTTCTCCATTTATGAGGTATGAAGCCGGTTTGGAAGCTACAGTTAAACAGAAATTTCAGAGGGCATGAAACATGTTTTGCGCTATTTAGAAGGCATCCTGGGATACCATCTGGGTTCAGCAAAGCAGTGTTCTACGGCTTAGATAGAGCATTCAGGACCTGTTCCCTAGTGATAGTACTGGGAGTTATATTTGATGGTATTTCCTGAAGGGAGGCTGAAAGAGAGAGAAGTGTAAAGTTAGAGCTGAATTTGTCTACCGGTAGGTTTGCTATATCTTCTGGCTCAGCGTAGGTGGCTCCATTAGCGATGAGCTCTGCACATAATTGTGTATTGCCTAAGAGGTTGCAAGCATAGCTAAAGAATGCCTTGTGTATTGCCATTGGCCTGGGAAGCCAAATTTATCTCAATTTTGGTTTTGGAAGACTTTATTTAAGTTGTTTGCCTAGTTGTGGTGAGAGTACTTTTATCCTGCTTGGCGCTACACCTTCTAATCTTTGCTCTGGGTTTCTTCCTTCTGTTATAGAACCTATTAATGTTGTGATTCCACCAGGGTGACTTATTTTTTGAGTTAGTTTGGTATTTATTTATGGTGGGTACAGCTGCCTCTATGCAGCCATTAACATACTTGTATAAGGTTTCTGTAAATAGTTGTGCATAAGCAGCAATGTTTTCAGAGTTTATAGGGACTTTAGACTTTTACCAAGTTATCACTTAATAGTAGAAGTTAGCCTTAGAGTAGTTCCTGAACATTGCAGGATTAGCTAGGGCTATGGGGTTTTATTTTCTTCTTCATAGGAGAGAGTTTTGTCGTATGACCTTACCAGAAAGGACATTACACTAGGGCATGTGCAGCATTCTTCCATATTAATGAGGATCAGATAAAGTATGTTTGCACCCCGGTAAGTGTACTGACAACCTGTGTTAGGGAGTTTGCATTTACAAAACCCAGGAATCTCTCTGCCTGCATGTTTGGTGTTGTACATTCCCAGTTAACAGTGGGGCTAACGGTGGGGTAATTAAAGTCACCCATGGATATGGTACTGGGTTGAATGGTGAGTGTTTCCAGTAAGCTTATATACATTTATGGGTTTCCTGGGTCATAGAAGGGAACCTACGGCTCGCAAGGAGGTGATATGGGATTTTGCCTATGGTGATATGAACAGGGAGAAACTCTAGTACATCATCTTGTTTGAACAGCCTTGAAGTATATTTACTTCTGATGTAAATCAAAATACCTTCACCTTTAGATAACTGTGTAGCAGCTGGCCTAAATGTGTAGAGACATTATAGCCTTACACTGCCAGTGTGCTCTCCATGACATTAAACCATGTCTCAGTGACTGCACAGACTTTAGCATTTTTTACGATGAGGACAGCTTGCAGGGAGTGTGGCTTCTTATTTAGACTGCTAGCACTGAGCAGTAACACCTTTAGATTTGCTATGTACAATGTGCAATGTACAGGACACACCTTTACTGATTGACAGCCTCCCACTGCTTCACAGAGAAGATGAGAAAACAAAAAGTTGGTAGATTTCAAGGAACTCCACACTAATTAAAAATAAAAACTACTTAACTAAATCCACACTAAGTGCTATCATCCTTTTAAATCAGACTTCATTAGACCATGAACATTTAAATCTTAGATGATTCCATTATGTGACTTAAACAGATCAGTATTAATGCTTCAATGATTTTTGGTTAAGCTTACATTTAAAATTAACTGTCAAAACATAAGCATTTAAATGCTATCTGCCATAGCTATTCTTTTGAAACACACAAGTTTTCTAAACCACCTCCTCTTACATGTATTTGTAAACTCAGTCATATGCAAATACAACTGTCTGAAACCAGAACAAATTAATGAAAGCATTTCTACTATTTCTAGTCTTTACTGCATAGCAATGCACATAAATCTATTCATTTAATTTTCTAACAGTGTTCTATACACAAAATGTACAACATGAACGATAAGCTGTATAAATCACACTTTTGGTCATACAGTTATACTATCAGAGGTGAGTACACTTACTTCCTTTCAAAATACACCTGCCAAGTATTTTCTTTCAAATGTAGCTATATTGTGGACAAAATCCAGATATAAAAGTCTGTTCTTCTCCTACTAACCAATAACATTTTTGTATGAGTAAATAGCTGTTTAAAATTCTAACATTTGTATTCAGAAAACATTTTACTTGTTTATTTATTGATTCATTTAGTCAACTGTCTTTGTTGAAAGGGAAAATACAAAGTACAGGTGTGTACACTTACCATAAATGTAGATGTTCGAGTGTGTTCACTGTTGCAGTCTTTACATTTGGGTAATCTGCTGGCAGGTTGCCTCAGTCGGCCTGAATTCCAATGTCTTGGGTCCTGCGTCGGTTGATGTCTTCTCTTCCATGACGTCAGGTCGTCAGGGGTATAAAACATGCAGCCGATGCCATTTTCTTTAGTTTTTCTTGCCCCCGATGTCAGGTGCCCCCAAAAAGGTAGCAATATTGTATATAAATATCTACATACATGCATCAATAAAACTTTACCTTCATCTATAAGCAAATACACCACATAGGTTGTAGAACATAGAGAAGGAAAGATAAACTGTAGAATGACAGGGGGAATGCGGGAGGGTAACCTGGACTGCAACAGTGAAAACAATCGAACATCTACATTTATGGTAAGTGTACACAACTGTACTATGTTCTTCGTGTTTCACTGTTGCAGTCATTACATTTGGGTAGAATCTCAAAGCTATGGTTGGGAGGCTGGAGCTAAACAGCATTAGGTGCGGCTATAAGGCCCTGCAGCACTGCAGTGGCAAAGCCTGCCCTGGACTTAGAGTAGAGAGGCAAATGGTAATGCTTTGTAAAGGTGTTATCAGGACTCCAAGTAGCAGCCTCTAAAATGTCTTTGGTTGGTACTCCTCTGAGAAAGGCTGCCGAAGTAGCTGCAGCTCTGGTGGAATGAGACCTAATGCCCTTGGGCAAAGGTTTACCATGGTGTAAGTAGCAGAAACTGATGCAGTGGCTTATCCACTTTGAAACTGTCTGCTTTGAAATAGCCTTTCCTTCTGATCTTACGGCATATGACACTAGTAATTGCTCAGTTTTTCTTAAAGCTTTTGTCCTGCTCAAGTAGAATCTTAGCTGTCTGTGCACGTCCAAGGAATGCAGAATTCTCTCCCCTTTGTTCTGTGGATTTGGATAAAAAGTTGGCAGATTAATTTTTTGGTTAAGAGCCACACTGGAAACCACCTTAGGCATAAAAGTAGGATTTGTCCTCAGAGACACCCTGTCTGGGTAAAATATGATAAAAGGCTCCACAGCCATGAGGGCCTGTAGCTCTGAAACTCTTCTTGCTGAAGTAATTGCTAGTAGCAGAGCTGTCTTCCATAAGAACTTTATATCAGCGGTAGCGGCTGGTTCAAATGGAGGCAGGGTGAGATCTTCCAACACATAATTGAGGTCTCATGCAGGTAATGGCGATCTTCTACGAGGCCTTATGTTTTTGGCTCCTCTAAGATACTGCTTTAGTAAAGGATGAGAAAAGATTGGTGGCTCTGTATTGTAATCAGTCGAAATGGTAGAGGCATGGATTTTGACTGATGAGAAAGATAGGCCTTTGTCAAGCATCTCAGTTAAGTACTGTAATATCTGAGAAATATATGGTTCTGCTGTATCAGTTCCTTGTGCTTGATTCCAAGCACAGACTCTCTTCCATTTGTCAACATAAGATTTTCTAGTACTACACCTTCTGGCTTCCAAAATGACATCCATCACAGCTTTACTGTGCAGTGTAGTTCGTATGATTACATGATTAGCCATGCTGCCAGGTTCAGAGTCTGTAGCTGATTGTGCAGGATCTGACTGTTTTGCTGGGACAGTATTTGCGGTCTTTGAGGCAAGGTCCAAGTTGGGTATTGAGACAAGTTCCTTAGGATTGGGTACCAGTATTGGCGGGGCCAGTCCGGGGCAATTAATATCATCTTTGGCTTCTCTAGTCTGACTTTTAGGAGGACCTTGGGTAGAAGAGGCAGAGGAGGAAAGGTGTAAACTGCCAGGTTTTTCCAAATGAAGTATAGGGCGTCCACATTCCATGCTTGTCTGTGATAAGTCCTTGTGCAGAATCTTTTCAATTGATAATTTTGTGGAGAGGCAAATAGATCTATGTCTGGGCTCCCCCATTTCTCTATTATCATGCTGAAGACTTGCGGATTTAGTTTCCACTCGTGAGGATCCATAAGGTTTCTGCTTAAGTCGTCTGCCAGAGTGTTTTATTTTCCTGGCAGGAATTGAGCTTGAAGATTTATTTGTTAGGTCAAAGCTGTGTCCCACAGTGCCATGGCTAATCTGCAAAGGGGGTATGAGTGTGTGCCCCCTTGCTTGTTTATATACCAAATGACTGTGGTGTTGTCCGTCTTTATCAGTAGTTGTCCTGGATGAAGTAAGTCCTTGAAGGCTTGAAACAAAGAACCGTTGCCAACACCAAATACGAAAGGCTGATTTTCGTTTTAAATAATGCACAACGTTTATTAAAACGCAATACTCTCCAAGAATAAACAAAGACAGATAAAAGTAAAATGCTACAAGCGTTTTTCGTCCCAATCAATATCAAGACTTCTTCAGACAAAGCTAGCACTAACAAAACTTGTGTTTAAATATACATTCATCAGGTAAATGCAAGTGCATTGTGTTAATTACTGCTATTCAGCACAAACTGTTTAAAGCAACAGATACTCGCGTCCCTGTTTATGTATATATGCTTGTTTAAAAATATTTAAAAACCTATTCTTTAAAAACCATTTTATTCCCACAGTCTTACTAAAAACTACCTACAAGTCAATTTATTAATAATAATTAAAATTATGAATAATTCTATAAAGTTAATTCTAAAGAGAAGTATATAAATAAATATAAATATAAATAATGGATTTACAAGTCTGTGTACTATATGATTGATGCTGCAGCCTACTTCATATTATAGCTTGAATTAATTTAAGGTTTTTTTATTAAAAGATTTTTTTGAAATTAAATAATTATACTTATTAATTAA
Source organism: Protopterus annectens (assembly GCF_019279795.1). Classification (NCBI taxonomy): domain Eukaryota; kingdom Metazoa; phylum Chordata; order Ceratodontiformes; family Protopteridae; genus Protopterus; species Protopterus annectens. Next base: position 1,398,563,681 of record NC_056726.1, read on the forward strand.
GTTACCTTAATAAATTTCTAATTTTTAATATACATGTTATTGCACATAGTTCGTTTAAGCCTGGTTCTCTACAGGCTGCCAAACGTAATTGCCAGCTCAATTCATGTTTTTCAAGTTCCAATTTCAAGTAGTTATCATTCAAAAAGTCATGTTCTATCAGACACTTATTAGTTTGACTAATAACCATGAATTTAAATGAATGGCCCAGATTCTCTGCGCAATGTCTAGCTAAAGCATTTTCACTTTTATTCCTTGCTATTGCATAGACATGCTCATAAATCCTATCACGCAAACGCCTGTCCGTTTTACCCACATAAAATGACGGGCACTGTGAGCACTGTGCCAAATAAACCACAGCCCTAGAATTACAATTATATGTATCCTTAATGTGAAAATTTTCTTTCCTAATGGTGAACATGTCAGTTGTTTCTATATAACAATACTTACATGCACCACATTTCTTTGTGCCCCCTTTATTTTTCTTAACTTTAAATTTTATCTCAAGTAATTTTTTCATATTTGTACCCCTTCTATAGGATACAATGGGACCAAAGTTCAAAATTCTAGAGAGGTCTTTATCCAATGCTAAACAGTACCAATATTTCCTAACTATTTTACAAATGTCCAATGCCTCTGGACAAAAAGTAAAAGTAAAAGCAATTGTAAAGTTTTTCTTAATATTGTCCCTATTACCCCCATTTTGTTCGTCACTACTAAAAACATCAGAGTCTCCATTAGTAATACAGTTTCCTAAGTCGTTCACCACACCTGATGTATTCATCTCCAAATCAATGTACAAAATTGGTTTGTATGTTCCATTCCTTCTTTTGTCAACTACTTCTTGGAAAATTCCTTCTAAAAATGAGGCAGGATATCCTCTACTGTGGAACGAATAATATAAAAAAACACATTCCTGTTCAAATTCCTCATTGAATGTAATCATCCTCGCCGCCCTGACCAGCTGGCCTTTAACCACAGAATTCTTTTGGTGGCGGGGATGTGAACTAGTAAAATGAAGGAAACTGTTAGAATATGTACTTTTCTGAAAATGTTTGCTGTATATCTACCCATATTCTTACTTAATTCAACATCCAGAAAGTTAATAGTTGTTTCTTGAAAGTTTTTTGTGAACCTTAAAAATGTTGTTGTTGAGTTAAAATAATGCACTAATTTGTCTGCTTGTTCTTTCTGACCTCTAAGAATGATAAAAATATCATCCAAGAATCTTTTATAAGTGACCATACTGTTGGCCCATTGACTGTTAAAGATGTAGTTCGTTTCCCAGTAGGCCATTACCGAGTTTGCAAAACTTGCGCCTACTGGTGAACCCATTGCTACACCAATTTTTTGTATAAATAACTTATTTTCAAACAAAACAAAGTTATTTTTCAAAATAATATCCAATAGATGTTCAACTAAGTTACATTCGTTATCATTTGCCCCTTTTGACCTAATGAAATCAACGACCCATTCTATACCCAAATTGTGCGGAATACATGAATATAAATCACGAACATCAACTATTAGGAAGTTCAATGTGTTGTCAAAAATAGTGGACTGCATACCTTCCAAGAAGGACCATGAATCTTTAAGGATTTGTTTTTCTGTACTTACGTACTTTTTTAAAATAGAGTCCACTAATTTGGCACATGGGTAGGTCATTGATTGTCTTGCATCCACTAATGCTCTAAATGGTGGGTTCATTACATCTTTATGTAATTTGGGGATCCCAAAAATTTTTGGGATCCTTGGGGCTAACATTGTTAAATAATGATTTTGTTTCATATTTATCAATCCATCTGTATACAGGTCACTAATAAACATTTTAATTCTGTTGTATGCCTGATTTAACTCATTCCTACTCACCATTTCATAGGTATCACTTTCTAAAAGTGTTAACATAATGTTAGAATAATCCTCATTATATAGCACCACTAGTCCCCCACCCTTATCCGGTTTCATGAACCTAAGTTGGAGACTTCTAAGTAGTGATAATAGTGACCTTTCCTCTTCTGAGATGTTACCCTTATATTTCCCTTTCACAGGGTATTTTGTTAACTCTCTGAATTCACTTTCACAAAGTTGTTCAAACATATTTAGTGTGGCATTCTGAGGTGGATTAAAAGTACTTACTACCCTTAATTCATTTTCATTAAATACAGTAGTACCAAACAGAATACTCAAATTGAGCTTACGGATGAACAACTTAAAATCAATTAACAATTCTGCTATATCACATTTTTTAGTGGGTACAAAGGTAAGGCCTTTCCCAAAAAGTTCGACCAATGTCCTATCAATACAACACTTGGTAAAATTGTAAATAGTAAAATCTCCTTCATTGTTTGTCAATGTCTCAAACAATTTTAACCCTGGTACTTGTTGTTGCTGCGAGTGTTGTATTTTTTCTTGAATCCCTGTTGTGGATTCATTCTCCAGTTGTCCCCCCTCCCCCCTCTGTAGTTTTTTTGGGTGGCTTGTGCTTGCCATTGATTATTATCAGGGGGAAATGTTGGTTCGAACTTGAGCCACTGGTTTCTTCCTCAAATTTTTCACCGTCAATATTTGTATGATTAAAGTCCGTTGATGAATTTGCGCCTTGACTGACAGGAATATTTCTATTATATAGTATTCTTCTCTGGTCTTTTACAGGCGTCTGGTCCGTGTTCATTCTATAGTTGTATATAGAACTATAGTTCTATAGTAAAAGACCAGGGAAGAATACTATATAATAGAAATATTCCTGTCAGTCAAGGCGCAAATTCATCAACGGACTTTAGTCATACAAATATTGACGGTGAAACATTTGAGGAAGAAACCAGTGGCTCAAGTTCGAACCAACATTTCCCCCCTTATAATAATCAATGGCAAACACAAGCCCCCCAAAAAAACTACAGAGGGGGGAGGGGGGACAACTGGAGAACGAATCCACAACAGGGATTCAAGAAAAAATACAACACTCGCAGCAACAACAAGTACCAGGGTTAAAATTGTTTGAGACATTGACAATCAATGAAGGAGATTTTACTATTTACAATTTTACCAAGTGTTGTATTGATAGGACATTGGTCGAACTTTTTGGGAAAGGCCTTACCTTTGTACCCACTAAAAAATGTGATATAGCAGAATTGTTAATTGATTTTAAGTTGTTCATCCGTAAGCTCAATTTGAGTATTCTGTTTGGCACTACTGTATTTAATGAAAATGAATTAAGGGTAGTAAGTACTTTTAATCCACCTCAGAATGCCACACTAAATATGTTTGAACAACTTTGTGAAAATGAATTCAGAGAGTTAACAAAATACCCTGTGAAAGGGAAATATAAGGGTAACATCTCAGAAGAGGAAAGGTCACTATTATCACTACTTAGAAGTCTCCCACTTAGGTTCATGAAACCGGATAAGGGTGGGGGACTAGTGGTGCTATATAATGAGGATTATTCTAACATTATGTTAACACTTTTAGAAAGTGATACCTATGAAATGGTGAGTAGGAATGAGTTAAATCAGGCATACAACAGAATTAAAATGTTTATTAGTGACCTGTATACAGATGGATTGATAAATATGAAACAAAATCATTATTTAACAATGTTAGCCCCAAGGATCCCAAAAATTTTTGGGATCCCCAAATTACATAAAGATCTAATGAACCCACCATTTAGAGCATTAGTGGATGCAAGACAATCAATGACCTACCCATGTGCCAAATTAGTGGACTCTATTTTAAAAAGTAATGTAGTACAGAAAACAAATCCTTAAAGATTCATGGTCCTTCTTGGAAGGTATGCAGTCCACTATTTTTGACAACACATTGAACTTCCTAACAGTTGATGTTCATGATTTATATTCATGTATTCCGCACAATCTGGGTATAGAATGGGTCGTTGATTTCATTAGGTCAAAAGGGGCAAATGATAACGAATGTAACTTAGTTGAACATCTATTAGATATTATTTTGAAAAATAACTTTGTTTTGTTTGAAAATAAGTTATTTATACAAAAAATTGGTGTAGCAATGGGTTCACCAGTAGGCGCAAGTTTTGCGAACCTGGTAATGGCCTACTGGGAAACGAACTACATCTTTAACAGTCAATGGGCCAACAGTATGGTCACTTATAAAAGATTCTTGGATGATATTTTTATCATTCTTAGAGGTCAGAAAGAACAAGCAGACAAATTAGTGCATTATTTTAACTCAACAACATTTTTAAGGTTCACAAAAAACTTTCAAGAAACAACTATTAACTTTCTGGATGTTGAATTAAGTAAGAACATGGGTAGATATACAGCAAACATTTTCAGAAAAAGTACATATTCTAACAGTTTCCTTCATTTTACTAGTTCACATCCCCACCACCAAAAGAAATCTGTGGTTAAAGGCCAGCTGGTCAGGGCGGCGAGGATGATTACATTAAATGAGGAATTTGAACAGGAATGTGATTTTTTATATTATTCGTTCCACAGTAGTTCCTGCCTCATTTTTAGAAGGAATTTTCCAAGAAGTAGTTGACAAAAGAAGGAATGGAACATACAAACCAATTTTGTACATTGATTTGGAGATGAATACATCAGGTGTGGTGAACGAATAGGAAACTGTATTACTAATGGAGACTCTGATGTTTTTAGTAGTGACGAACAAAATGGGGGTAATAGGGACAATATTAAGAAAAACTTTACAATTGCTTTTACTTTTACTTTTTGTCCAGAGGCATTGGACATTTGTAAAATAGTTAGGAAATATTGGTACTGTTTAGCATTGGATAAAGACCTCTCTAGAATTTTCAACTTTGGTCCCATTGTATCCTATAGAAGGGATACAAATATGAAAAAAATTACTTGAGATAAAATTTAAAGTTAAGAAAAATAAAGGGGGCACAAAGAAATGTGGTGCATGTAAGTATTGTTGTTATATAGAAACAACTGACATGTTCACCATTAGGAAAGAAAATTTTCACATTAAGGATACATATAATTGTAATTCTAGGGCTGTGGTTTATTTGGCACAGTGCTCACAGTGCCCATCATTTTATGTGGGTAAAACGGACAGGCGTTTGCGTGATAGGATTTATGAGCATGTCTATGCAATAGCAAGGAATAAAAGTGAAAATGCTTTAGCTAGACATTGCGCAGAGAATCAGGGCCATTCATTTAAATTCGTGGTTATTAGTCAAACTAATAAGTGTCTGATAGAACATGACTTTTTGAATGATAACTACTTGAAATTGGAACTTGAAAAACATGAATTGAGCTGGCAATTACGTTTGGCAGCCTGTGGAGAACCAGGCTTAAATGAACTATGTTCAATAACATGTATATTAAAAATTAGAAATTTATTAAGGTAACTTAATTAATAATTATAATTATTTAATTTCAAAAAAATCTTTTAATAAAAAAAACTTAAATTAATTCAAGCTATAATATGAAGTAGGCTGCAGCATCAATCATATAGTACACAGACTTGTAAATCCATTACTTATATTTATATTTATTTATATACTTCTCTTTAGAATGAACTTTTATAGCATTATTCATAATTTTAATTATTATTAATAAATTGACTTGTAGGTAGTTTTTAGTAAGACTGTGGGAATAAAATGTTTTTTAAAGAATAGATTTTTAAATATTTTTAAACACGCATATATATACATAAACAAGGACGCGAGTATCTGTTGCTTTAAACAGTTTGTGCTGAATAGCAGTAATTAACACAACGCACCTGCATTTACCTGATGAATGTATATTTAAACACAAGTTTTGTTAGTGCTAGCTTTGTCTGAAGAAGTCTTGATATTGATCGGGACGAAAAACTCTTGTAGCGTTTTACTTTTATCTGTCTTTGTTTATTCTTAGAGAGTATTGCGTTTTAATAAACGCTGTGGATTATTTAAAACGAAAATCAGCCTTTCGTATTTGGTGTTGGCAACGGTTCTTTGTTTCAAGTGTTTGGCGTTGTCCTACATGTTCTAAGCCTTTGAAGTCTGTTAGGGCATTTTGAACAGCTAGCATCTCTTTCTGGTTGATATGTAGATGCATTTGATTTGGTGCCCATATGCCCTGAATGCATCTTCCTGCCATGTGAGCCCCCCAGGCATAATCTGGTGCGTCTGTTGTTAAGGTTTGGCTGGCATGGGGTAGAGTGAAGGGCCATCCCATGTTTTGGTGACAGGCCTTTGCCCACCATAGAAACTCCTAGGTTCATAGGTTCATACTAGGCTATCTGCCCTAGGGCATTTATATGCCTAGCCAGAGTTGTGTGGCTTTCACCACCCCTTAGGTTGAAGAATACTATACCCATTAGTTTGCCGTGCCTCTGTCCAGCAGTGATACAGAGATGATCCCCGGGGTAAACCTACGATCTCCCATCCACTTGTCAAGATTCCTCTTGAACAGAGCCAGCGAGGTGCTCTGTCTCACATGGACCAGGATTCTGTTCCACAGCATAGGGAGTCTCTGGGTGATGAATCTGTCCCTCCAGCACGTCCTATTTATATCCGTGTTGAGGTTTAAGTCTCTTGCTCTTGTGGCTCTGGTGGATTTGGATTTTTTGAGGTGGAGCATGTCCATTAATTCCGGGTTGGACATGGCCTTGTCCTGTTGCAGGCAGGGGATGAGAGGAATCATTGTTTCCAGACTGTGTGAATGTTGACTCCATAAACTTTTCAGGTACCACTGAAGTTTCCTCATATGCAATCTTGCATATGGAATTAGTAGGATGCAGGATGCCATGAAGCCCAGAGCCTGCAGAATTTGTCTTGCAGAAAATTGGGTTTTTGTTGCCATCAGTATGAAGTAAGTAGTCAGTTGCATATGTTTGTCTGGTGTGAGGTAAGCCATCTGGGCAGTTCTATGCAAGCTTGCACCCAGGAATGTTATCTTTTGAGATGGTACCAGTTGTGATTTATTTTCGTTTATTGTGTACCCTAGGCATGCTAGAAGCCTTTTCACAAATGCCAGGTGTCGTAGAAGAGTGTCCTTCTTCTCTGTTTGAATGACACAGTCGTCCAAGTAAGAATATATTTGAAAACTTCTTTGTATGCAAAATGCAATTACTGGTGCCAGGCACTTTGTAAAGACCCAGGGGGAAGTAGATAAGCCAAAGGGCAGTGCAGAGAATTGGTAATGCATTAAGCCAGCCTTAATCTGAGATATCTTCTGCACGACTGTCTTATTGGGACATGCAGGTATGCCTCTCTTAACTCTAAAGTCACCAGCCAAGCATTCTTGCCCAGCATGGGCAGAAGCTGTTGCAAAGTGAGCATTTTGAATTTTGAAATGTCCAGGTATGTGTTCAAAATCGATAAATCCAGTACTGGCCGCTAGGTCTTGTTCTTTCTGGGTACCAAGAAAGTACAGTTTTGTACCTACCATAAATGTAGATATTCGAGTGTATACACTGCTGCAGTCATTACACTTGGGTTATCCTGCCGTCTGGCGGTCCCTCAGTCGGCCTGAGTTCCAAAAGTCTTGGCCCGGCGTCGGTTGCTGTCGCTTCTTCCCTGACGTCTGTGCGACAGGGGTATATAAGATGCAGCTGACGCCATTTTCTTCAGTTTTTCTTGCCCCAGATGTCAGGTGCCCCCAAAAAGGTAGGCTATGCAAATTGCAAATAAAACATACATATGAAAAGCAATCAAAAACTTTCAGTTACCAGCAAATACTCCCCATAGGTAGTAAAGGGTATAAGACTTAGGTACGTACCAGCAAGAAGGAGGGGAAGGAGGGAGAGTAACGTGGACTGCAGCAGTGTATACACTCGAACATCTACATTTATGGTAGGTACAACACTGTACTATGTTCATCGTGTTACACTGCTGCAGTCATTACACTTGGGTAGACTCCCAAAGCTGAAGAAGGGTGGCTGGCTCTATAAGGCATTAGGGGTGGCTATAAGGCCCTGCAGGACTGCAGTGGCAAAGCCAGCTCTGGATTTAGAGTAAAGAGGCAGATGGTAATGCTTGGTACAGGTATGTACAGAACTCCAAGTTGCTGCTTCCAAAATGTCCTTGGTAGGTACTCCTCTGAGGCAGGCAGCTGAAGTGGCTGTTGCCCTGGTGGAATGAGACCTAATGTTGTTAGGTACAGTTTTCCCATGGTGTGTATAGCAGAAACGTATACAGTGTCCTATCCATTTTGAAATGGTCTGTTTTGAAATGGCTTTTCCCTGTGCTCCTGCAGCATATGCTACACAAACAATTGCTCAGTTTTCCTGAAAGCTTTGGTCTTGTCCAAGTAGAAGCGTAGCTGCCTGTGTATGTCCAAGGAATGCAAAAGTTTCTCCCCTTTATTCTGTGGGTTTGGATAAAAAGTTGGCAAGTGAATAGTTTGGTTTAGAGCCACACTTGATACCACCTTTGGCATAAAAGTAGGGTTTGTTCTTAAAGACACCCTGTCTTGGTGGAAAATGATGAAAGGTTCCACTGCCATTAGTGCCTGTAATTCTGAAACTCTTCGTGCTGAGGTTATGGCCAGGAGCAGAGCAGTTTTCCAAGAGAGATATTTTAAATCTGCTGAGTTAGCTGGCTCAAAAGGAGGTAAAGTTAGTTTTTCCAACACAAAGTTGAGGCCCCAAGTTGGAGTTGGTGCTCTACGGGGCGGTCTTATGTTTTTGGCCCCTCTGAGGTACTGTTTTAGCAACGGATTAGAAAAAATAGGTGGGTCAGTGTTGTAATGAGCAGAGATGGCAGAGGCATGGATCTTGATGGATGAGAAGGAAAGGCCTTTGTCCAGCATCTCAGTTAAATATTGTAGTATCTGAGGAATATTTGGGACAAGAGGGTCAAGGCTGTGAGCCTGGTTCCAGGCACAGAATCTCTTTCATTTATCCGAATAGGCTTTCCTGGTGCTAGGCCTTCTGGTCTCCAGAATGACATCAATAACAGCTTTGGAGAGAGGCATTGCTTGCTTGACTAAGGAATCTGCCATGCAGCCAGGTTTAAAGTCTTTAGCTGGCTGTGAAGTATCTGATTGTTGTGCTGAGTCAGAAGATGTGAGATTTGAGGCAAAATCCAGGGTGGCCCTTGTGCTAAGTTCTTTAAGATTGGGTACCAGTGCTGGCGTGGCCAGTCTGGGGCAATCAGGATCATGTTTGGCTTTTCTTGCCTGGCTTTTATGAGTACCTTTGGAAGAAGAGGTAGTGGTGGGAAAGTATATACTTGTAGGTTTTTCCATGCTTGTGGGTGGTAAGTCCTTGTGCAGAATTTCTGTAGCTGGCAGTTCATTGGGAATGCAAACATATCTATGTCCGGGCTCCACCATTTTTGTGTTATCATTCTGAATATTTGTGGATGTATTTTCCACTCATGCGGATCCATGATGTTTCTGCTTAAGTCGTCTGCCAGTGTGTTTTTCTCTCCTGGCAGGAATTGTGCTTGCAGATTAACTTGATAGGTTAGAGCTGTGTTCCACAAGGTCATGGCTTGTCTGCAGATGGGATAAGAATGAGTGCCCCCTTGCTTGTTTATGTATCACATAACTGTGGTGTTGTCTGTCTTTAGTAGTAGTTGTCCTGGATGCAAAAGGTCCTTGAAAGCTATAAGGGCATTTTGTACAGCTAGCATCTCTTTTTGATTGATGTGAAGATGCCTTTGTTCTGCAGGCCACTTGCCTTGAATACATTTTCCTGCCATGTGTGCTCCTCAGGTGTAATCCGATGCATCTGTTGTCAGTGTTTGCCTGGCTGTGGGTTGAGTGAAAGGCTTTCCCTTGTTGAGGTGACATGCTTGAGCCCACCATCGAAACTCCTGTTGAAGGCAAGTAATTATTGGTATTACTGTTTCCAAACTTTGACAGTGTTGAGACCAGACACTCTTTAGGTACCATTGTAGTTTCCTCATATGCAGTCTGGCATATGGAATTAGTAGTATGCAAGATGCTATGTAACCCAAGGCCTGCCGAATTTTTCTTGCAGGGAGTTGGGTCTTTGTTGCCATCAATTGAAAATATTGAGTCAGATGTCCTTGCTTGTCTGGCATGAGATAAGCCATCTGGGTCATTGTATTTAAGCTGGCACCCAGGAATATGATCTCTTGTGAGGGCACTAGTTTTGACTTCTTTTCGTTTACTGTGTACCCTAGGCAACTTAATAACTTTTTTACAAACGCCAGATGTTTTAGAAGAATGTCTTTGCTCTCTGCTTGAATCAGGCAGTCATCCAGGTACGGATAAATATGAATTCCTTTCTGTCTGCAAAATGCAATTACTGGTGCCAGGCACTTTGTAAAGACCCTGGGGGCAGTAGATAAGCCAAAGGGCAGTGCAGAGAATTGGTAGTGCATTGAACCAGCTATGAATCTGAGGTATCTTCTGCAGTTTTGTCTGATAGGGACATGCAGGTATGCCTCCTTGAGGGCCAAGGTTACTAGCCAAGCCTTCTTGCCCAGCATGGGAAGAAGCTGCTGTAGTGTCAACATTTTGAATTTTAGAACATCCAGGTAAGTGTTTAGAGAAGAAAGATCCAGAATAGGCCTCCAGGCTTTGTCCTTTCTGGGAACCAGAAAAAGTCTTGAGTAAAATCCTTGTCCTTGCTCCTGTGTTGGTACCATTTGAATAGCTCTCATGTCCATGAGTGCTGTAATTTGTCTTTGAGCCTCTGCCCATTGATTTGGTGGCAGATTTGCCATTCCTTTTAGCCTTGGCAGAGTGTGAAAACAGAACCTGTAACCTTGAGGTACAATGTTGAGAACCCATTTGTCTTTGGTGATCAAATGCCAATTGTGACAGAAAAGTGCCAGTTTTCCTCCCAAGGGAGCTGCCAAGAGAGAACTGTTTGGCAGCTGTAATGGGAAGTCATTGGGGCTGTTTTTTGTAAGGTTGAGGCCTGTCTTCCCCTTCTTTCTGGGTTGTCGAGGCCTGTAAGGACCTTGTGGTTGACCTCTACCTCTTGGACATCTGTATCTGCCCCTTTGAGGTCTGTCTGTAACTGGAAAGGACCAATTCTTTGTTGGCCAATTTCTGCTAAATTGAAGAAGCTGAACCTGTAAGAAATCCTTAACCATTTGCATAGATTTTGCCTTATCCTCCATTTTCTTTAATACCTCTTCTGCCTTGACTCCAAATAAAACATCCTGCTGCAAAGGTGCATCCAATAATGTTGCTTTAACATGATCTGGTAACGTCTGTTCTTTTAACCAAGCATGTCTTCTAATGACAAACCCTGTAACTGCTGCTCTACAGGAGGCCTCTAATAAATCAAAACCACATTGCAAAGTATCTTTTCCCACTTGTTCAGCTGCATGCAATAAATCCTGCATTTCTTTATAATTAGGAGGATCTGAGTTTAGAAGCATTTTTTTGTTTTAACTGAGACATCAAATATTGCTGATATTTTAGCATGTGAAACTGGCAATTTAAGGCCCTCATAGTGCTCTGAATCCCCAGAGGCTTCATCTGAAGAGAGGGTGTCTGTCTGCTCAGTTCTAGGCCTTTTATCTGCAGGCGGCTGAGAACCTCTGTCTGGGTGTGGCTGAGAACCCCTGATAAGAGAGATTAAATCTGCAGCAAGAGTCATGATCTGTCTATCAGAAGAGGGGCCCTGAGCAGTAGGCTTAGGATGGGCCTTGGCCTGGCTGGCAGCCTTAGCACGCACAAAGGCCTTGATGGACATGGATACCGGAGGCCTAGCTGCCCAATGTGCAGGGGTAACCTTGTCCATAGGAATGGTGTCGGGTAAATCCAGAACTTCGGTTTCTGGAGGAAAATCAACAACCGGCACCGGTGAAATCTCCGGGACCGAAGAACGCGTTAAAGCGGTGTCGTCGGCCTGGGGCGGTAGAATTACTGCTTCCGAAGGGACCGAAGCACTCGCGGAGGGCTTAGGCGTGGTATCGGTGGACGACGCGGGCCGAGGATGTCGGTCCCGGTCCTTGCGTTTTTTGGTAGATTGTGCTGTCGGTTGTTCCGACGGCATGATATAAGCGAAAGATTCGCCAAAAAAGTCTTTGGCAAATTCTGTCCGGCGCCTGAGTGTGCGCTTATTAAAGCAAGCACAGGCAGCACAGGCCGAGACGTCGTGGTCTGGGCCCAGGCAAGGGAGGCAGTAAGAATGGAAGTCCTTATGAGGTATTTGTTTACCACAAGACAAACAATTAACTTTTTCAATTTTTTCTGACATCGGCTGAGGCAAGAAAAAATGTTCCCCAATGGGGTACTTAGCTTTTAGATGACTTCGGTAACTGAAAACACAGGAGCTGACCGACCGGCACTTGCGAACTGCTTCTGCTTCGGGCACCGCGCGGCAAGAAAGACTGAAGAAGATGGCGTCGGCGGATGCCTTTATACTCCAGCCGCTCTGATGTCGGGGAGGAGGCGATATCAGTCGATGCCGGACCCAGACTTTGGAATCCGGCCGACCGAAGGGCTGCCTAAGGCAGGACAACCCATATGTCAGGACTGCAGTTGCATTCTTGAAGGACATCTGGCAATTTAAGGCCCTCATAGCTAAAGTTGCAGAAGTATATACTTTCTTCCCCCATCTGTCTAATGCTCTGGAATCTCTGTCAGAGGGGACTGGATTCTTTGCTGAGGTGGCCTTTACCCCTTTGGGGCCCTGAGAAATAGTTTCAGGATCAGCCGCAGGGCTTTTATAAAGAAATTTGTGAGAGTCAGGGACTCTGTAGTATCTGTCAGGCTAAACTGGAGCAGAAGGTAAAGAATCAGGATTTAAACTGGATTCAGTATACACATCATCCACAATATCTAACACTGGCGGAATAGCAAGGGGTCTGTGTTGAGGTAATAAAAGGAAATCTCTGAGTCTTTTCTTGGATTCTGAATAAACCTGGCCCTCCCAATGGAAATGCTCCCTCATGGTATGTAAGGTTTCCCCAAAGGAGTAGTCCTCTGGCAGAGAGGCTGAAGGAATTGATTCCTCAGCATCTGAATCCTCATAAGGGAGTAAAGAGTATCCTAGGTCTGAGGATGAATCTGAAGAGATGGATACCTGGTCGGAAGAGTCATAGTCTGCATCCTGTCTAGGCCTTTTATCAGGTGGGGGGTGGGACCTCCTGATCAGGGTGATTAAGTCTTCGGCCATTTTGAGCATTTGTTTCTTAGGCATGGAGGCCTGTCCTGGTGAATGATGAATTTGTTTCTTTGTTTTTACAGGAGATTTAGACTTAGCAGAAGATTTAATGGTTAACTGAGTAGGTCTGAAAACACCCTCTGAAGCTACGGGTTGTTCAGCTACTCCGGATCCCTCTGAAGGGTTAGTCTCGGTAGGCTGTAAATCTGGTGCGTCCGAAGGCCCTGCCATCTCCACGTGGGAGTCAGAGGCAGCCGGAGGTTCTAAAGAGGTGGTTGTCAGGGGCTGCGAAGGCGCCTCGCTGAAAACCGGAGAACCGGCAACTGGCCTAGAAGAGGCTTCGTCGTCAGTTTTGGACCTTGGATGCCTGTCCTTGTCTTTGCGCTTTTTGTGTATTCCGGTTGTCGGAAGTTCCGACGGCATGGTATAATTGAATTTTCTGCCAAAATAATGTTGGGCAAAATCAAACCGACGTTTAATAGTGTGCTTGTTAAACCTAGCACAAAATCGACAACCTGTGACGTCGTGGTCTGGGCCTAGGCATGGGATATAATAAGAATGGAAATCCTTATGAGGTATTTGCTTCCCACACGAAATACAGTTATTAACTTTTACTGACATCGGTCTGATGCAAGAAAAAGTTTCCCCAACGGGGTACTTAGCTTTGTAGAAGACTTCGGTTCTGGATTCGGAAATGAAAATCTCGGGAGTCGGCCGACCGGCACTTGCGAACTGCTTTTGCTTCAGGCACCGCGCAAGAAAGACTTAAGAAAATGGCGTCGGCTGCATCTTATATACCCCTGTTGCACTGACGTCAGGGAAGAAACAACAGCAACCAACGCCGGACCAAGTCTTTGGAACTCAGGCCGACTGAGGGACCGCCTGACGGCAGGATAACCCAAGTGTAATGACTGCAGCAGTGTAACACGATGAACATCAGTCTTGAGTAAAAACCTTGTCCTTTTTCCTGTTCTGGTACTGTCTGAATGGCCCCCATATCCATGAGGGACGTAACCTGTTTCTGAGCCTCTGCCCATTGGTTTTTTGGCAGGTCTGGCCAACCATTTGTCATTGGCAGAGTGTGGAAATGGAATCTGTATCCCTGTGATACGATGTTCAGTACCCACTTGTCCTGGGTTATTAACTGCCAATTTTGAGCAAAAAGTGCAAATTTTCCCCCTATGGGAGCTGCCAAAAGATAAGTGCTTGGTGTAGGCAGAGGGAAGTCATTGGGATTACTTTCTGAAGGTTTGCGCTTTATCTCCTCCAGATTTGGAGGTGGATGTGTCCCATTGCTTTGACCTGTATGAGTCTTGAGCCTGGTACCTGGAAACCTTAGAGCATCTGGATTTGCCCCTTTGAGCTCTGTCTGACACAGGAAAGGACCAATTTTTGTAGGCCAGTGTCTAATGAATCTAGGTGGCTGCACTTGTAAGAAATCTTTAACAGTTTGCATAGACTTAGCTTTGTCTTCCATTTTCTTTAAAACCTCTTCTGCCTTAGTACCAAACAGAGAATCGTGCTGTAAAGGTGCATCTAGCAATTTAGCTTTAACATGATCAGGCAAATGTTGTTCCTTTAACCAGGCATGCCTCCTAATCACAGATCCAGTAACTGTGGCCCTGCAGGAGGCCTCTAAAGAATCAAAACCACATTGCAAAGTATGCTTTACAACTTGTTCAGCTGCATGCAATAATTCCTGAAATTCCTTATTTTCTGCACATTCTGAAATCAACATAATTTTCTGTTTCAGCAATCCCATAACATGTTGTTACTTAAGTATATGAAACTGACAGTTTAAGCCCCTGAATGCCAAGGTTGCAGAAGTATAAACCTTTTTTCCCCATTTGTCCAGCGCCCTTGAATCTCTGTCAGAGGGGGTAGGGTTTTTTTGCTGCTGAGGCCTTAACTCCCTTTCGGCCCTGTGAAATAGTTTCAGGATCAGCAGCAGGGTTTCTAAATAGAAATTTATGAGAGTCAGGGACCCTGTAATACCTGTCAGGCTTACTGGGAGCCGGAGGTAAAGAGTCAGGGGTCAGGCTTGACTCCGAAAAAACATCATCCACAATGTCTAACACGGGGAATGGCTGAGAGAGAAGGAGGAAATCCCTGAGCCTCTTTTTTGATTCTGAGAAGTCTTGACTCTCCCAGTGAAAATGCTCCCTCAAAGTATGCAAGGTTTCTCCAAATGAATAATCCTCAGGAAGAGATGCAGATGGAATAGTCTCCTCAGCATCAGAATCCTCATAGGGAGGTAAAGATAATTCCCGATCAGAAGGGGAATCAGAAGAAATAGAAACCTGATTTGAAGATTCATAATCAGTGTCTTGCCTACGTCTCTTATCTGGAGGGGGATGGGCACCCGTGATCAAGGTAATAAGGTCTTCAGCCATTTTGATCATCTGTTTTTTAGGCATAGAGGCCTGTGCACGTGTCTCAGGAGTCATTTTTTAGTTTTAGAAGGTGTCTTTGTCTTTGGTTTTGCAGCTTTCATCGGTTTGATATAAAAATGTTGAGGTCTGAATACACTCTCAGAAGCTGGTGCCTGCTCAGCAGCTCCAGACCCATCCGAGGGAGATACATCTGTCGGTCCAATACCTTGAGTATCTTGCCAGACTCCACATGGGTGTCGGTAGAGGCCTGTGACTCGAAGGTAGCAGGTATCAGGGGCTGCGAAAGTGCCTCACTGAGTACCGGCGAACCGGTGACTGGCTTAGGAGAAGCTTTGTCATTGGTTTTGGATCTCAACCTGCCTTTCTCTGTCCTTTTCTTTGCGTTTTTTATGTACTCCGGTAGTCGGATTGCTATCCGACGACATCCCTGGGTAGTTAAATCTGTTTCCAAAATACTTAGATGCAAAAATATACCGACGCTTAATAGTGCGTTGGTTAAATCTAGCACAAAACCGACAGCCAGGCACATTGTGATCAGGGCCTAGGCAAGGAATACAGTAGAAATGGAAATCCTTATGAGGTATTTGCGTCCCACAAGTAATACAATTATTAACTTTTTCTGACATCGGTAAAAAGCAAGAAAAAAGTTTCCGCAATGGGGTACTTAGCTTTATTTAAGACTTTGGTTCTGAAACTCAAACTCGAATATTTCAGTAGTCAGCCAACCGGCACTTGCAAAATGCTTCTGCTTCAGGCACCGTGCGGCAAGAAAGACTAAAGAAAATGGCGTCGGCTGCATGTTTTATACCCCTGATGACGTGACGTCATGGAAGAGAAGTCAGCAACCAACGCAGGGCCCAAAACTTTGGAATTCAGCCGACTGAGGGCAACCTGCCAGCAGATTACCCAAATGTAATGACTGCAACAGTGAAACATGAAGAACATCTGGACAAAGCCCATTTTCAGCAGAGGCCTAGGGAGAAAAGCTCCAGCAGATATATTTAAGATGCTCATGACAAAACAAAATTTTTACAAAGGTACATTATTTTATTTATTTTATTTTTATTTTACATTTGTTGACCGGGATAGTCCGACTGGATGCATATCCATTTTCAGCAGAGGCCCGGGGAGAAAAGCTCCAAGGGTAAGCAGATACAGCATTACATATTACAAACAGACTATTTACAGAGATTACATAAGTAAGCAAGTTAAACAAGTTCCACAAGTTACAGTTAATCCTGAGCGCGAGTCAGGATTAAATTAAATTACACAGTAAACTGGTTAATAAGAAGTTATGTACTCACCATAACGTTCCATCTGAGTAGATAAACTTCATTTGTCAGCAACCTGTGAGTATCGGATCCAAGCCGGAAGTTTTCAACAGCTTAGATCCGAGCTCCTAGCTCCTACCTCTACCCATAAACCCCTGCCAATCCTGACTGACCTCAGATCAAGTTTGCCCCCAAGCAGCAACTGCTACAGATATACCAATTTCAAATGTCATCTCTGAAGACAGCAAAAATGAATGATGGAAGGTCAGGGGGAAGGAGGGGGGGGTGGTTGCTGACAAATGAAGTCTATCTACTCACATGGAACGTTACGGTGAGTACATAACTTCTTAATCTGAAGTAGTTAACTTCATTTGTGCAGCAACCTGTGGGACAGAGTCCCCAGCTACCTGAATCTTGGGCAGCCATCATGGAAGGATGTTCCGGAGCACTGCAGAACCAAAGGATGCTCTCCCTCTGGAGATAATATCCAGCTTATAATGGTTGATAAAGGTATGAGATGAGGCCTAAGTGACAGCTGAACAAATATCATCTAAAGGAACCTTGGATCTAAAAGCAGCAGAGGTAGACATAGATCGGGTAGAGTGGGCACGGACTCCCTGAGGCGCGGGCCTACCAGAACTTTCATAAGCCAAAAGAATACATTGTGAGATCCATCGAGACAACATAACTTTGGATACCAATTTTCCCCAATTCTTTTTGGCAAAGGAGACGAACAACTGGTCGGATTCCTATGACCAGATGTCCTATGAATATAGAATCGAAGTTGTCTATGCACATCCAACGAGTGTAATTTGTATTCTCCTTTGTTGTGATAGTTGGGAAAGAAGACTGGCAGATTAATGGACTGGTTGATATTAGATTCTGAAGCAACCTTAGGGAGAAAGGAGGGACTGGTCCTGAGGTAGACTCTATCCTTGTGGAAGGTTAGATACAGGGGTTTGACACAAAGGGCCTGAATTTCAGAAACTCTTCTGGCAGAAGTAATGGCGATGAGAAAGGCCGTCTTCCAAGACAAATACTTGAGTTCCACTGAAGCTGCAGGCTCAAAGAGGGGAGTTGTCAAAGCCTGAAGCACTAACGACACATCCCACGGAGGTACCACTTCCTTCACCGGAGGTCTGAGCAAGAATGTGCCCTTAAGGAAGGTCGTGCACAGCTTAGAGGTGATCAAGGGATGCAGATCATGTCCGACATGGTAGTGAGAGATAACTGCTAGTTGAACCTTGACAGTGGAACAGCTAGCTCCCTGGTGAAATAATCCTGATAAGAAGTCTAGCGCCACAGGTAAAGGAGCTGTGAAGGGATCCACGTTTTGACGTTCTGCCCAGACAGAGAAACGTCTCCATTTGTTACTATAAACCTTCCTAGCAGAAGGCTTATGGGCTGCAACTAGAATAGCTTTGACTGGGGAAGAGATGCCGGGAGTCCTGGCTAGGAGTGGAACTGGAGCAGCCAAGCTGTGAGCTTGAGGCTGTCCAGGTTCGGGGTCGGAAGACGCAGGGTGTGGGAGATCAGATCCAGGAGGGGATCTAGAATCCAAGGAGGATTCACCAGATGAGACCAAAGGTAAGGAAACCAAGTTTGATGAGGCCAGAATGGGGCAATGAGGATAATCCTGCTCCGCAACCGACTGGCTTTCTATAGAAACTTTAGCATCAGAGGGAGAGGTGGATAAGCATAAAGCAGACCGGGAGGCCAAACATGCACCAGAGCGTCTCTCGGGGATTCCCCGACTTGGGGAATTAAAGCGAAATAGCTGTTGCATTTGGTGTTTGAGGGAGAGGTGAAGAGATCACAACAGGGCTGCCCCCATTTGGCAAAAATCTGATTCGCTACCTGCGGATTGAAAGACCACTCGTAAGGGGAAAGGATGGTGCGACTGAGTTTGTCCGCCAGGATGTTGGACCGTCCCGGAATGTGCGTTGCAATGAGAAAACGATTGGTGGAGATCGCCCATTCCCACACTCTCATGGCCTCTCGACAGAGTGGGTTAAGACCTGGTTCCCCCTTGTTTGTTGATGTACCAGACAAAGTACAGTTTTGTACCTACCATAAATGTAGATGTGCGATAGGAATGCATCTGCAGTCCTTACAAATGGGTTGTCCTGTCGTCAGGCAGCCCTTCGGTCGGCCGGATTCCAAAGTCTGGGTCTGGCTTCGGCTGGTGTCGCGCTTCACCCGACGTCATAGCTGCAGTTATTCGGGTATAAAGGCATCAGCCGACGCCATTTTCCTCAGTGTTTCTTGCCCCAGATGCCAGGTGCCCTCTTGGATGGCTAAATTTGGATAAATGCCAATGTTTCCAAATAGTAGAGAGCAAACACATAAAATAAGCATGTATGTACATATATACAAACAAATACACCATAATAGATCCCCCCCAAGCTAGCTGAAGGATGGCAAATACCCTAGGAGTACCACAGAGGGGAAGGTGGGTGGGTAATCCTGACTGCAGATGCATTCCTATCGGACATCTACATTTATGGTAGGTACAAAACTGTACTATGTCCTTCAAGGATGCATCTGCAGTCCTTACAAATGGGTAGAATACCATAGCTAAACTATGGGAGGAGGAAAAAGGTAAAATTATGGTGTAGTTAGGATCCCTTGCAAAACAGCAGTGGCAAAACCTGCTCGGGATCTAGAGTATAATGGTAAATTGTAATGCTTGGCAAATGTATGCACGGAGGTCCAAGTAGCAGCCTCTATAATGTCCTTGGTAGACACTCCTCGTAAGAAAGCTGTGGTAGTGGCTGTAGCCCTTGTGGAGTGAGGCCTGATGTTCTCTGGAGTTTTCTTTCCATGGTAGGAGTAACAAAATCTAATGCAATTTCCTATCCATTTGGAGATTGTCTGTTTTGAAATTGGTTTTCCTTCCTTTCCTGTTGCATATGCTACCAGAAGCTGGTCAGTTTTTCTGTTGGACTTGGTCCTGTCCAGGTAGTAGCGTAATTGTCTATGTACATCCAAGGTATGCAACAGTCTTTCTCCCTGTTCTGAGGGTTGGGGAAGAATGTAGGTAGGTGGATAGCCTGATTTAAAGATACTCTGGATACCACCTTAGGCATAAATGTAGGATTTGTTCTCATGGACACTCTATCTTGATGGAAGATCAGGAAGGGTTGCACTGCCATTAATGCTTGTAGTTCAGAGACCCTTCTTGCTGAGGTGATTGCCAGCAGGAAAGCAGTCTTCCAGGATAAGTATTGTAATTCTGCTGTTGCTGCTGGTTCGAAAGGGGAAGTGTCAATTTTTCTAGCACAAAGTTCAAGTCCCATGCTGGCAATGGTGGTTTCCTGGGAGGTTTTACATTTTTAATTCCTCTCAGAAACTGCCTGAGCAGAGGATGTGAGAAGACAGGAGGATCCAAGCTGTATTCTGCTGAAATGGCTGATGCATGTATCTTGATGGAAGAATAGGACAGGCCTGTATGGAAGAGCTCTGCCAAGTACTCCAGGATGTTGGCTATGTTTACCAGTGCCACATCTTCTCCCTTTGCAGTACTCCAAATGAGATATCTTTTCCATTTTGCTGCATAATTGTTTTGTGTTGAAGGTCTACGAGCCTCAAGGATTATGTCTTTAACCCTTTGGGATAAATTTGGGTTAATTGTTCTTATGTAATGTTCCAGGCAGTTAGCTGCAGAGTTTTCAGGTTTGGATGCAGGATGTTGTAGTTGTTCTGTGTTAACAGCAATGGGATAAGAGGTAGTGCCCATATTTGTTCCCGAGACATGCTCCTCAGCAATGGGTACCAATGTTGCCTTGGCCAGTCTGGAGCTATCAGAATGATCCTTGGACGTTCCTCTTTGATCTTCAAAAGCACCTTGTGCATCAAAGGTAGTGGTGGGAATGCGTATGCTGTCAGGTTCTTCCAACTGAAAGATAGGGAGTCCACCTTCCAAGCAAGTGGGTGGTACGTCCTTGTGCAGAATCTTTTTAGCTGGTGATTGAGTGGGTATGCAAATAAGTCTATTTGTGGTAATCCCCATTCTCTTGTGATGGCTTTGAAGATGTCCGGATGCAGCATCCATTCGTGGGCATCCGTGGTAGTTCTGCTTAGTATGTCCGCTAGAATGTTTTCTTTTCCCGGTACAACAATTGCTTGTAACTGAATGTTGTAGCTCAGAGCCACATCACATAGGTCTAGTGCCAGCCGGCATAGAGGGTATGAATGTGTGCCTCCCTGTTTGTTGATGTACCACATAACTGTGGTGTTTTCTGTCCTTATCATCAACTGACCTTCCTGGAGAAATGCTCTGAATAACTGGATTGCCAATTTTACTGCCAGCATTTCCTTTAGATTTATGTGCAGGCGCAGCTGGTCTTGAGTCCATAAGCCTTGTATGCACTTGTCCAGCATGTGTGCCCCCCAACCGAGGTCTGATGCATCTGTCGTGATAGTTTGGCTTGGTTGACTGTTGCAGAAGGGCAATCCTGTGTTTGATTGACAGGCCTGAGCCCACCATAGGAACTCTTGTTTCAGGCATGGGATTATTGAAATTTTGGTTTCGAGGCTGTGCTTGTGTTGAGACCACAAATTCTTTAGGTACCACTGTAGCTTTTCTCATATGCAGCCTGGCATGAGGGACCAGAATTATGCAGGATGCCATGAAGCCTAGGGCTTGTAGTACTTTCCTTGCAGTCAGATGGTTCTGCTTTATTAATGCCAAGAAGTAGAGAGGTAGTTGCTCTTTCTTTTCTGCAGTTAGGAATGCCATTTGTGTTGATGTGTCCAGCTCTGCACCCAGAAAGGTTATTCTTTGGGATGGAATCAGCCTTGACTTTTTTATATTGACTGTATATCCCAGGGCTTGCAGCAGGTAAATGACTCTTTGTAAGTCTTCTGTTAGCTTGCTTTTGTTGTCCGCTTGTATCAGGCAGTCGTCCAGGTATGGGTAAATTTGAATTCCCTGAAGTCTGCAATGAGCAATTACTGATGCCAGGCATTTCGTGAACACTCTGGGTGCAGTAGATAAGCCAAAGGGCAATGCTGAGAATTGATAATGCTCTGATCCTGCAAGAAATCTGAGGTATCTTCTGCAATTTGGTCGTATGGGGACGTGCAGGTATGCCTCCTTGAGATCTAGAGTTACCAGCCAAGACTCCTTGCCCAGCATGGGAAGGAGCTGCTGTAGGGTCAGCATTTTGAATTTTGGAACAATGAGAAATGTGTTTAAAGCGGACAGGTCGAGAATAGGCCTCCATTTGTTCTCTTTTCTTGGTATCAGGAAGAGTCTGGAGTAAAATCCCTTTCCTTGTTCCATAGATGGTACCTTTTCCACAGCTCTCATTCTTAATAATTGAGATATTTGCTTTAGAGCTTCTGCCCTTTGAGTAGGAGGTAGGTTTGGCATTCCTCTCTTTTCTGGTAGAGTATGGAAATGGAACCTGTAACCTTGGTCTATAGTTTGCAAAATCCATTTTTCCCTTGTGATGCAATGCCAGTTCTTTGAAAATAACGTTAGCTTTCCACCTAAGGGTACTTCCAGTTGTTCCCTGGTAGGCGGTGCCACAGCCAAGTCACTGTGATTGTGTTGTTGTAGTGGTGGTGGCTGAGTCTGTGCCTCGCTGGTTGTTACCTTGCCACTGGCGTCCCCTGTAGGCACCCCTGGATTGGTTTCTGCCTCTTGAACGCCTATTCCTGCCTCTCTGTGTCTTAGAGGAGTCCGGAAAGGACCAATTCTTGGAGGGCCAGTTCCTGCTAAACCTTGGAGGTTGAACCTGTAAGAAATCTTTCACTGTTTGTACAGATTTCGCCTTCTCTTCCATCTTTTTTAGTACCTGCTGTGCAGGGGAACCAAATAAATTGACTTTGTCCATAGGAGCATCTAAAAGCTTTGATTTGACATGGTCTGGTAATGCCTGCTCTTTCAACCATGCATGTCTCCTGATAACTGTGCCAGTCATGGCTGATCTAAAGGAAGCCTCCAGTGCATCATAGCCACATTTCAAAGAATGGTTACTAACCTGCTGTATGTTATGTACCATTTCCTGAACATATTTCTTATCTAAAGATTCTTCAGAGGACAGCTTTTTAGTTAACTGGTCTAGCATAAACTCTTGATATTGAATCATATGAAACTGGCAGTTCAAAGCCATAGCTGACAAAGTAGCAGAGGTGTAAACTTTTTTACCCCATCGGTCTAAGGACCTGGATTCCCTTTCAGAGGGGAGGGGGTTTTTAGTAGATGTAGTAGCTACAGCTTTAGGGCCCTGGGAGATAGTTTCTGGATCTGCAAATGGGGCCTTGTATAAATGATGATGACTGTCCGGGACCCTGTAGAACCTATCGGGCTTAGCAGGGGCCGGAGGTAATGAATCAGGAGCAGTGCAAGCATCATTAAATGCATCATCTACAACAGAAAGAACTGGAGGTATAGCTAAAGGCCTATGCTGTGGCAAATGTAGAAAGGTTCTAAGCCTTTTCCTGGAGTCTGAGAAATCTTGGCCCTGCCACTGAAATTGTTCCCTCATAGCATGCAAGGTTTCCCCAAAGGAAAATTCCTCAGGTGGAGAGGCTGAAGTTATGGACTCTTCAGCATCAGAGTCTTCGTAAGGAGAATAAGGAGCCTCAGGAGGGTCTGTATGTTCTGAGTCATCAGAGGAATCATCTGTGGATACAGGCTCTGGGGCTCTGCTCTAGGCCTCTTCTCTGGAGGTGGATGAGAGGTCCTGTCTGGATGAGGCTGGGATCCACGAATTAAAGAAATGAGATCCTCAGCCAAAGAAAGCATATGGGAACTGGTGCTGGGCCTGTGAGAGGGGCTTAACAGGCACCGCTTTTGAAGCTTTAGCTGCTTTAGCCCTGGCAAAGGCCTTAATAGACATGGCTGCAGGAGGCCTAGCAGCTCCACGTGCAGGGGTTGAAATATCCAAGGGAATAGTGTCTGATAATTCCTGAGAAATCGCAACTGCAGGTTGGATTTCGCCGATTCCACCAGGTTAGAAGAGGCCTCGGTAGAAGGCAAGTTTTCGGCTGGGGAAAGAACCGCTTGCTCGGTTTCAGCCGAAACCGAGACACTCGGTTGGCTTAACCGCGGTTTCGGCCGAAACCGCGGACCGCGAGTGTCGGTCCTTTTCCCTGCGTTTTTGGTTATTTGTGAAGTCGGAGGATCCGACGGCATGATAAAAGCAAAATCAGAGCCGAAAAACTGTTCTGCAAACTCCGACCGGCGTCTAAGCGTCCGTCGGTTAAAAGAAGCACAGGCTAGACAAGCTGCTACGTCGTGGTCTGGGCCTAAACAAGGTAAGCAGTAAGAGTGGAAATCTTTATGAGGTATTTGTTTCCCACAAGTTAAACAGTTATTCACTTTTTCTGACATCGGCTGAGGCAAGAAAGAGTCCCCAATGGGGTACTTAGCTTTTTAGAAGTCTTCGAAGTAGTATTCGGTAGTAGTAATCTCTGGTTCTGACCGACCGGCACTTGCGAACAGCTTCTGCTTCGGGCGCCACGCGGCAAGAAAGACTGAGGAAAATGGCGTCGGCTGATGCCTTTATACCCGAATAACTGCAGCTATGACGTCGGGTGAAGCGCGACACCAGCCGAAGCCAGACCCAGACTTTGGAATCCGGCCGACCGAAGGGCTGCCTGACGACAGGACAACCCATTTGTAAGGACTGCAGATGCATCCTTGAAGGACATCCGACATGTTGTCCGTCTGAATCGCAATCGTCCCTACGGGAAGAAGGTCCTGAAGTGCTTGCAACGCTAACAGCACTGCCCTCATGTCTAGGACATTGATATGCAAAGAGGTCTCCGGATCGTTCCAAGTGCCTTGGACAGTCCTGCCCAAAGACTGCCCCCCCACCCGAGGCGGGAGGCGTCCGTGGTCACCGTGGCCAGGGGAGGGGCCATAGAGAAGGGGCATCCCATGTGGAGATCCGGAGATTGCAGCCACCACACGAGAGCCCTCTTGCAAGCCCTGCTGAGGGAAATGGGATGACTCAGAGGGTAGTGAAGAAAAGACCACTGGACTTGGAGGGTCCACTGTAAGACCCTCATGTTGAGACATGCCATAGGTAACAAGATGATTGCCGCTGCCATAGAACCTAGAGCCCTCAGGACCAACTCCGCCGGAGGAGATGAAGATAGAAGGATGGCCTGCACATGAAACCTCAGGGATCGAAGTCTCTCTGGGGTTAAGAAGGCTACAAGATCGATTGTGTTTAACCTGGCCCCGATGAAATCTATGACTCGGGCCGGGGTGAGAGCAGATTTGTCTATATTTATTGTGATCCCAAGCCAGGGAGCAAGGCGAAGAAAATGATCCCTGGATGTACAGAGTAGATGCCTTGTCGAGGCGGTCAGGAGCCAGTCGTCCAGGTACGGAAAAACCTGTATTCCCTGGAGCCTCTGGTGGGCTGCTATCACTGCTAACACTTTGGTAAACACCCTGGGGGCTGAGGTGAGACCAAAGGGGAGAGCCCTGAATTGGTAATGACTGGCCCCTAGCCGGAAGTGGAGAAACCTCCTGGATCGTCTGTCCATTTGAATATGGTAGTACGCATCCTTGAGGTCTATCGAGCACACCCAATCGTTCCCCTGTAATAAGGGGAGAATAGATTGAAGAGTGACCATCTGGAACTTTTCTTTGGTTACTGAAAGGTTCAAAAGGGAGAGATCGAGGATTGGCCTTAAGTCCCCCGTCTTTTTTGGCACCAAATAGAACCTGGAGTAAAAACCCGATCCGAGCTGGTCTGGGGGGACGTGTTGGATGACTCTTTTTTCTAGGAGCTGCTGGCTTTCCGCAGCTGCGACCTCCCTCTCATCGGGTGGGACATCGGGAGGTGTTTGGGGAAGAGAAGAAGGCAAGAGAAGGGGATCTGGTAACCTCTGGATATGATGCGAAGCACCCAGCGGTCTGTCATGATGGACTCCCAAGCTGCCAGGTGCCTCAAGAAATGCCCCCCGACTGCCTCCAGAGTGGAGCAGTCGGGCAGCCCTTCAGGGCTGTTGTGTGGGCCGATCAGAGAAAGGTTCTCTGGACCCAAAGTTCTTCGGGCCCCCTCTGCCTCTTGGGCGGTGTCCTCCCTTGTCCTCCTCTGCCGCGGAAGGACTGGGGGTCCGGAGCGGACTGGGATTGTTGCGACTTCCGGAACCACATCTTCTTCTGTCCCTTTTGGTTCTTGGAGAAGGACCTCTGGGGAGCAGAGAAGCGGAATCCGACGGCAGACAACATCTTCCCGTCCTTTTCGCACTGGACCAAGGTGCCGCGAACGGTCTTCCCAAATAGGGCAGAACCATCAAAAGGGGCATTTGCGAAAGACGCCTTGAAGGGTTCCGCGAAATCACAATGCCGGAGCCAGGCCTGACGCCTCATGACGAGACCTGCTCCGCTGGCTCTAGCGGCTCCTTCTGTGGCATGGGATAGTAGCCGCATAGAAGTATTGGAAATGGACCTAAGAGTGGCCATACGGGTGGAGTACAACTGTTTGTCCTCCGCCGACATGGACTCCGGGGGCGATGCAGCGTATTCTTTAATGAGATCCCGCTGCAGCCAAATAACATGTGCCATGTAGTTCAGTTACCTCACCGAGATGGACGCGGAACTAAACACCCGCTTCCCTAGGCGGTCCATCACTCGGGACTCCTTGCCCGGGGGGTGGACCGAGGGGCTCTCCTGAGCTAGTTCCCTCTTAGTGGCCGTCGCCATCAACATGGCATCTATGGGGGGACCCTTGCTCCAGTGGGGCCTGTCGGCAGGGGGACTAAGGATCCACAGTGTCTGGCTCCTTCCACACCCTGGTGGTAATCAGGTCCACCAAGGGGTCGGCCGGAGGGGACACCCAAGAGGTAGAAGGGCCTGCTTCAAATGCCTCCAGGAACATGGCTTCGGCCGAGGTCGGCTTTGGGGCAGACCACCCCCCTCTGATCCTAAGCATTTCCATGATGTCCCCAAACGGGACATCCTCGGGGGGTGACCTTGGGGAGCCTTCCCACTCCTCCAAATCCGTGTCTTCGGTTAAGGACTCAGGGGAGTCCAAGTGCCTCCTCTTGCACTTCCGCTTGTGGGGGATCTCCTCGGGGGGGCTGTCCGAGGAGGCCTCACCAGCAACATCCTGTTCCAAGGGAATGACCTGGGACATTGAAGCAGGCTGTCCCTGAGGCCGGGTGATGGAAGTGAGACCCAACAGAGAAGGAGTGCGGGGCGGAGCTGTGGCAAGGACCGGGGGCCTGGAAGCAGTCGACTGAGCCCTCTCCACCACGTCGAACGCCGTGGGAGAGCCGCTCTCTCTGGGATCCGAGAGCGGGCCCTCACACGGATCCGACAGGCAGATCGGAGCCGGCACCAAAGCAATCGGATCCGAAGGCCCAGTATGCTCCGACCTGAACGGCGCCGAAGGCATACTGAAACCCTCGGATCCGAATCTCAGCCCTCGGCTCCGAGCGCTCGGATCTGACAAAAACGGACCCGACAGGCTCGAGAGAAGAGTTGGCGCCAAAGTACCCGAGACTATTGGCGCCGACCCACCCCTGGTTTCAAGGCTGCCCATCTCCGAAGGCTCCAAACCCGGGAAGCGGGACGGAGAAGGAGCTATCAGGGCAAAGAAAGGGGTTGAGCTCCCCCCCGGAGGGTGGGGGGGCAGGAGCACTCCCATCTGTAGTTGGGCCTGGAGGAATCTTCGCATCATCCGGTCCAAGTCTGCGTCGGAAAGGCTACGCGTAGATCTCGAAGAGGCCACCGAGGCGGGATGGGAGTGCCGCCTCGATGACCTCGAAGGAGATCGTGTCTCCTCCTCCTCAGGACCCGGTGAAAAACAAGGGGACCGGATCCAAGAAGGAGGAGACCGGGAAGCCCTGGAGGGAGAAGACCGCTTAGCCGGTGGGGCCGAAGCGGAGGCCTCGGCCCTCCGCTTGAGGTGCTTCTCCCTCCTCTTTTCTTTCCTGGCCTCCCTCTCCTCTGGGCCTACAGCGGGAGGTTGAGTCCCGGCCAGGGGGAGAGAGGCAGGAGAGGCCGCCGCCAAAGCCGAGGAGGTAGCCACGGTTGGACTGGAGGCCGAAGCCGAATCTGGGGGCAGGAGACCCGCCAGGATCAGCTTGGATCTCCGGTCCTTGAGTGCCCTGGGGTTGAACGCCGCGCAGATGGTAAACTCAGAGGAAAGGTGTCCAACCCCAAGGCACAGAACACACCGAGTGTGGCCATCAGCCGGTGAAAGCTTATTGCTACACTCGGTGCACTTTGAGAAAATAGGTTTTGGGGCCTCAGACATTTTAAACTAAAGAAACACACACGCTAGGCCCCAACACACACACACAG
Organism: Protopterus annectens; assembly: GCF_019279795.1. Classification (NCBI taxonomy): domain Eukaryota; kingdom Metazoa; phylum Chordata; order Ceratodontiformes; family Protopteridae; genus Protopterus; species Protopterus annectens. The sequence continues at coordinate 1,398,591,643 of NC_056726.1, forward strand.
ACCCTAACGAACCAGCGAGGGAGAAGGAGGGAAAAAAATATATATAAACTAAAGAAGATTTAATCTATGGGAAACAGGTACGGGCCTAACACACAATACTCACACTAAAGTATAGAAAAGGTAAAAAAATTTTCTAATTTTTTTTTTCTCACAGAAACCACTACGACGGAGCTCAAGAATCCAGCTGCTGACAACAAGCGCGGCAAACTAGATCTGAGGTCAGTCAGGGTTGGCAGGGATTTATGGGTAGAGGGAGGAGCTAGGAGCTCGGATCTAAGCTGTTGAAAACTGCCGGCTCGGATCCGAAGTCGGATTCGATACCCACAGGTTGCTGCACAAATGAAGTTAACTACTTCAGATCAGATTTTTACACATTCCAGAGAGAGTTAGCCAGGCTTGATACATTGACATAGCCAGTTAAGTGACAAATGTTGTTTGAGTCTAGTTTTAAATTGACCTAAGGTGGAAAGTACGGTAATATTAAAAACATAGTTCTTAAGACATCTGAATATAAATGGTAATCGCTCTGCAGTGACAGTATACAAAGATAAAACAGGTATGTATTTGTGGTGACATTGCACATTATATTAAATTCCAAGTATAAAAAAGAAGTTATGTCTTACCATAACATTCCATCTGTGTTGTCAATCTTCACTAATCCTTGACTGTGGGGCTAGTTCTGAGCCATGGAACCGACTCGGCTGTTCTTCCAGCTCGTGCCTCTCAAGCTAGGCTCTACCCATAATGCTCCTCACTAAATTACCTCAGATTGAGTTTGCCTATAATAGTGACATACAGACATGAATTAATAAATAAGAGACTATATCTGTGTCCCTATTATGAAGTCAGTCTTTGGGAATATTCGGTCCACTAAGAGTCTTAGGCATGGGGAAGGAGGGGGAAATTTTAAAGCTTAGTGAAGATCGACAACAGAGATGGAACGTTACAGTAAAGACATAACTTCTTTATCTGATGATGTCAATCTTCACGTAATCCTTGACTGTGGGACACAGTCCCTAGCTACCTGAATCTTGGGAGGTCTCACGAAAGAATATTCCTGAGCACCATCGAACCGAATGATGCACATCCCCTAGAGACCCGGTCCAGTTTGTAATGAGTAATAAAAGTATGAGGAGATGCCCATGCAGCTGCTGCACAAATGTCATCTCAAGAAGCGCTAGCATGAAAAACTGCAGAAGCTGCCACAGCTCTAGTTGAATAGGCTTTCACAGGATGTGGTGGTTGAAGTCCCTTTGAGTGATAAATAAAGGTGATACAATCCTTAAGCCACTTAGCTAAGGTAGCCTTAGAAAAGTACAGTTTTGTACCTACCATAAATGTAGATGTCCGAGAGGAATGCATCTGCAGTCTTTACAAATGGGTTGTCCTGTCGTCAGGCAGCCCTTCGGTCGGCCGGATTCCAAAGTCTGGGTCTGGCTTCGGCTGGTGTCGCACTTCACCCGACGTCATTGCGGCAGTTCTTCGGGTATAAAGGCATCAGCCGACGCCATTTTCCTCAGTGTTTCTTGCCCCAGATGCCAGGTGCCCTCTTGGATGGCTAAATTTGGATAAATGCCAAAGTTTCCAAATAGTAGAGAGCAAACACATAAAATAAGCATGTATGTACATATATACAAACAAATACACCATAATAGATCCCCCCCAAGCTAGCTGAAGATTGGCAAATACCCTAGGAGTACCACAGAGGGGAAGGAGGGTGGGTAATCCTGACTGCAGATGCATTCCTCTCGGACATCTACATTTATGGTAGGTACAAAACTGTACTATGTCCTTCAAGGATGCATCTGCAGTCTTTACAAATGGGTAGAATACCATAGCTAAACTAGGGAGGAGGAAAAGAGAAGAGATTATGGTGTAGTTAGGATCCCTTGCAAAACAGCAGTGGCAAAACCAGCACGGGATCTAGAGTATAGAGGTAAGTTATAATGCTTGGCAAATGTATGCACGGAGGTCCAAGTAGCAGCCTCTATAATGTCCTTGGTAGCCACTCCTTGTAAGAAAGCTGTGGTAGTGGCTGTAGCCCTTGTGGAGTGAGGCCTGATGTTCTCTGGAGTTTTCTTTCCATGGTAGGAGTAACAAAATCTAATGCAATTTCCTATCCATTTGGAGATTGTCTGTTTAGAAATTGGATTTCCTTCCTTTCCTGTTGCATATGCTACCAGAAGCTGGTCAGTTTTTCTATTGTTTTTTGTCCTGTCCAGGTAGTAGCGTAATTGTCTGTGTACATCGAAGGTATGTAAGAGCCTTTCTCCGCTGTTCTGTGGGTTGGGGAAGAATGTAGGAAGGTGGATAGCCTGATTTAAAGACACTCTGGATACCACCTTAGGCATAAATGTAGGATTTGTTCTCATGGACACTCTATCTTGATGGAAGATTAGGAAGGGTTGCACTGCCATTAATGCCTGTAGTTCAGAGACCCTTCTTGCTGAAGTTATTGCCAGCAGGAAAGCAGTTTTCCAGGATAGGTATTGTAATTCTGCTGTTGCTGCTGGTTCGAAAGGAGGAAGAGTCAGTTTTTCTAACACAAAGTTCAAGTCCCATGCTGGCAATGGAGGTTTCCTGGGAGGTTTCACATTTTTAATTCCTCTCAGAAACTGTCTGAGCAGAGGATGCGAGAAGACAGGAGGATCCAAGCTGTACTCTGCTGAAATAGCTGATGCATGTATCTTGATGGAAGAGTAGGACAGGCCTGAATGGAAGAGCTCCGCCAAATACTCCAGGATGTTGGCTATGTTTACCAGTGTCACCTCTTGCCCTTTTGCAGTACTCCAGATGAGATATCTTTTCCATTTTGCTGCATAATTCTTTCTTGTTGAAGGTCTACGAGCCTCCAGGATTATGTCTTTAACCCTTTGGGATAAATTTGGGTTAATTGCTGTTATGTAATGTTCCAGGCAGTTAGTTAGCTGCAGAGTTTTTAGGTTTGGATGCAGGATGCTGTAGTAATAGTTGTTCTGTGTTAGCAGTAATGGGATCAGGGGCAGTGTCCATATTTGTTCCCGTGACATGCTCCTCAGCAGTGGATACCAATGTTGTCTTGGCCAGTCTGGGGCTATCAGAATGATCCTCGGATGTTCCTCTTTGATTTTCAGAAGCACCTTGTGCATCAAAGGAAGTGGAGGGAAGGCGTATGCTGTCAGGCTTTTCCAACTGAAAGATAGGGAGTCCACCTTCCAAGCAAGTGGGTGGTAAGTCCTTGTGCAGAATTTCTTCAACTGATGATTGAATGGGGATGCAAACAAGTCTATTTGTGGTAATCCCCATTGTCCTGTGATGGTTTTGAAGATGTCCGGATGCAGCATCCATTCGTGGGCATCTGTTGTAGTTCTGCTTAATATGTCTGCTAGAATGTTTTCCTTCCCTGGTACATAAATTGCCTGCAACTGGATGTTGCAGCTCAGAGCCACATCCCATAGGTCCAGTGCCAGCCGGCATAGAGGGGATGAGTGTGTGCCTCCCTGTTTGTTGATGTACCACATAACTGTGGTGTTGTCTGTCCTTATCATCAACTGGCCTTCTTGGAGAAATGGTCTGAATGCCTGGATTGCCAATTTCACTGCCATCATTTCTTTTAGATTTATGTGCAGATGTAGCTGGTCTTGAGTCCATAGGCCTTGAATGCACTTGTCCATCATGTGTGCCCCCAACCGAGGTCTGAGGCATCTGTTGTGATGGTTTGTCTTGGTTGACTTTTGCAGAAGGGTAATCCTGTGTTTGATTGGCAGGCCTGAGCCCACCATAGGAACTCTTGCTTCAGGCATGGGATCATTGGAATTTTGGTTTCTAGGCTGTGCCGGTGCTGGAACCACAAATTCTTTAGGTACCACTGCAGCTTTCTCATATGCAGCCTGGCATGAGGGACCAGTATTATGCAGGATGCCATGAAGCCTAGGGCTTGTAGCACTTTTCTTGCAGTTAAATGGTTCTGCTTTGTTAATGCCAAGAAGTAGAGAGGAAGTTGCTCTTTCTTTTCTGTAGTTAGAAATGCCATTTGTTTTGATGTGTCCAGTTCTGCACCCAGAAAGGTTATTCTTTGGGATGGAATCAGCCTTGACTTTTTTGTATTGACTGTATATCCCAGGGCTTGCAGCAGGAAGATGACTCTTTGTAAGTCTTCTGATAGCTTGTTTTTGTTGTCTGCTTGTATCAGGCAGTCGTCCAGGTAGGGATAGATTTGAATCCCCTGAAGTTTGCAATGAGGGATTACTGATGCCAGGCATTTCGTGAACACTCTGGGCGCAGTAGATAAGCCAAAGGGCAATGCTGAGAATTGATAATGCTCTGATCCTGCAAGAAATCTGAGGTATCTTCTGCAAATTGGTCTTATGGGGACGTGCAGGTATGCCTCCTTGAGATCTAGAGTTACCAGCCAAGACTCCTTGCCCAGCATGGGAAGAAGCTGCTGTAGGGTCAGCATTTTGAATTTTGGAACAATGAGGAATGTGTTTAAAGCGGACAGATCTAGAATAGGCCTCCATTTGTTTTCTTTTCTTGGTACCAGGAAGAGTCTGGAGTAAAATCCCTTTCCTTGCTCCATAGATGGTACCTTCTCCACAGCTCTCATTTCTAATAATTGAGATATTTGTTTTAGAGCTTCTGTCCTTTGAGTAGGTGGTAGATTCGGCATGCCTCTCTTTCCTGGTAGAGTATGGAAGTGGAATCTGTAACCTTGGTCTATAGTTTGCAAAATCCATTTGTCTCTTGTAATGCAGAGCCAGTTTTTTGAAAATAAGGTTAGCTTTCCGCCTAAAGGTGCTTCTAGTTGTTCCCTGGTAGGCGGTGCCACTGCCAAGTCACTGTGATTGAGTTGTTGTAGTGGTGGTGGCTGTATCCGTGCCTCGTTGGTTGTTACCCTGCCACTGGTGACCCCTGTAGGCACCCCTGGATTGGTTTCTACCTCTAGAGCGCCTATTCCTGCCTCTTTGTGCCTTAGAGGAGTCTGGAAAGGACCAATTCTTGGAGGGCCAGTTCCGGCTAAACCTTGGAGGTTGAACTTGCAAAAACTCTTTCACTGTTTGCACAGATTTTGCTTTCTCTTCCATCTTTTTTAGTACCTGCTGTGCAGGAGAACCAAATAAATTGACCTTGTCCATAGGTGCATCCAAAAGCTTAGATTTGACATGGTCTGGTAATGCCTGTTCTTTCAACCATGCATGCCTCCTGATAACTGTGCCAGTCATGGCTGATCTAAAGGAAGCCTCCAGTGCATCATAGCCACATTTTAAAGAATGGTTACTAACCTGCTGTATGTTATGTACCATTTCTTGAACATACTTTTTATCTAAAGATTCTTCAGAGGACAGCTTTTTAGTCAACTGGTCAAGCATAAACTCTTGATATTGAATCATATGAAATTGGCAGTTTAAAGCTCTAGCTGACAAAGTAGCAGAGGTGTAAACTTTTTTACCCCATCGCTCTAAGGACCTGGATTCCCTTTCAGAGGGGAGGGGGTTTTTAGAGGAAGTAGCTGCTACAGCTTTTGGACCCTGGGAGATAGTCTCTGGATCTGCAAAAGGAGCCTTATATAAGTGGTGATGAGTGTCCGGGACCCTGTAGTACCTATCGGGCTTAGCAGGAGCCGGAGGTAAAGTATCAGGAGCAGTGCAAGCATCATTAAATGCATCATCAACAACAGAAAGAACTGGAGGTATAGCTAAAGGCCTATGCTGTGGCAAATGTAGAAAGGTCCTAAGCCTTTTTCTAGAGTCTGAGAAATCTTGGCCCTGCCACTGAAATTGTTCCCTCACAGCATGCAAAGTTTCCCCAAAAGAAAATTCCTCAGGAGGAGAGGCTGAAGGGATGGACTCCTCAGCATCAGAGTCTTCATAAGGAGAATAAGAAGCCTCAGGAGGGTCTGTATGTTCTGAGTCATCAGAGGAATCATCTGCGGATACTGGTTCAGGGGGCTCTGCTCTAGGCCTCTTTTCTGGAGGAGGGAGAGAGGCCCTATCTGGATGAGGCTGGGCTCCACGAATTAAAGAAATGAGATCCTCAGCCAAAGAAAGCATGTGGGAGCTGGTGCTGGGCCTGTGAGAGGGGGGCTTAGCAGGCACAGGTTTTGATGCTTTGGCTGCTTTAGCCCTGGCAAAGGCCTTAATAGACATAGCTGGAGGAGGCCTAGCAGCTCCACGTGCAGGGGTAGAAATATCCAGGGGGATGGTGTCTGATAAATCCTGTGAAACCGCAACAGAAGGTTGGATTTCAGAAGCCGTTTCTACCAGGTTAGAAGAGGCCTCGGTAGAAGGCAAGTTATCGGCTGTAGAAAGAACCGCTTGCTCGGTTTCGGCCGAAACCGAGACACTCGTGGTTTGCTTAACCGCGGTTTCGGCCGAAACCGCGGACCACGAGTATCGGTCCTTTTCTCTGCGTTTCTTGGTTATTTGCGTAGTCGGAGGATCCGACGGCATAATGTAGGCAAAATCGGAGCCGAAAATCTGTTCAGCAAAGTCCGATCGACGTCTAAGCGTCCGCCAGTTAAAAGAAGCACAGGCTAGACAAGATGCTACGTCGTGGTCTGGGCCTAAACAATGTATGCAATAGGAGTGGAAATCTTTATGAGGTATTTGTTTCCCACAAGATAAACAGTTATTAACTTTCTCTGACATCGGCTGAGGCAAGAAAGAGTCCCCAACGGGGTACTTAGCTTTATAGAAGTCTTCGAAGTAGTATTCGGTAGTAGTAATCTCTGGATCTGACCGACCGGCACTTGCGAACAGCTTCTGCTTCGGGCGCCACGCGGCAAGAAAGACTGGGGAAAATGGCGTCGGCTGATGCCTTTATACCCGAAGAACTGCCGCACTGTGAAGTGCGACACCAGCCGAAGCCAGACCCAGACTTTGGAATCCGGCCGACCGAAGGGCTGCCTGATGACAGGACAACCCATTTGTAAAGACTGCAGATGCATCCTTGAAGGACATCTGGGTTAAATGAGGAAAGTGAGGAAAAGGCAACGAACAGCTGGTTGGACTTTCTGATGTTCTTTGTTCTGTGAACATAAAAATGTAACTGCCTGTGGACATCTAATAAGTGTAATAAGTGCAGATAGTACTCTGCCTTATTAGAAAAAGTAGGGAAAAAGACTGGTAGATGTAAGGTTTGATTGATATTTGATTCTGAAACAACCTTTGGCAAAAAAGATGGATTTGTCCTTAAGGAGACCCTGTTCTTATTAAAAATTAAATAAGGGGGCCTGAAGGACAAGGCTTTAATCTCCAATATTCTTCTGGATGATTTGTGATAGCTATCAAAAACAAAATGTTCCAAGTCAAAAACTTTAAATCACAAGTTAACAAAGGAATGTAGGACCAAGGGTAAATCCCACGGAGGAATGGGTTCTTTAAATGGAGGTCTTAGCATTAAGGTTCCTTTCAAAAAGGCCTTACAAAGTTTATGAGACATAAGTGAAGAACCATCAAAACCAACATGGAAATTAGATATCACAGCTAGATGTATTCGAATGGTAGAAGCTGAAGAGTCAGACTCATAAAGAAAGGCGAGAAAATCTAAAACTTTATCCACAGGTGCTGCGTAGGGGTTGATATTACTGTCAAGTGACCATCTAGCAAATTTTATTCATTTGTTATGGCACAGCTTTCTAGCTGAAGGCTTGTGGAGGGCCAAAATGATTTGTTGGACTGGGGAAGTAGGAGAGGAATGTGTGGCATTCATGGGAACTGGAGAAGCCATGCAGTGAGCCGGAGATCCTGGAGATTCAGATGAACCATTCCTTCTGGATGAGATAACAGGTCTGGAGCTGGGTCCAGAACTCAAGGTTTCCAAAGTAGGTGAAGCCAAAGGAAGGGAAACCAAACCTGTCAAGAAGAGAACAGAGCAATGAGGTTACTTTTTTTCTTTGACCTCTTGGCATTCTTTAAAAACTGACATATCAGAGGAATTGGGGGAAAGGCATACAGAAGACCGTGGGAAGAGCATCTCTGGGTGACTCCCCTGGACGGCAATTAGGGCAAAGTAACTACTGCACTTGTTTAGAGGGGAAGCCAACAGATCACAGTAAGGTTGACACCAGTTCAGAATATATTTTCTGCCACTACTGGATTGAGAGGCCATTCATGATGGCCCGACAAGATCTGTTGGAAAGGAGCCACCAATACAGGTCTTGCTTGCAGTGAATGATGATCAAAATCTGATGAGACATTGTTGGTTTAATAATGACCATTGTGAGGCCAGAAGCCACTGAAGAATCCGCATGCGATATCTGGCCATGGGAACTAGGGTAATAGACGCTGCCATTTACCCTAGAGCCTGCAGGATGAGTCTTGCTGGAACACTTCTGTTCTGAGTGATTTGGTTTACTTGTGATCTGATCCTCTGGAGCCTTTCTAATGGGAGTGGTGCAAATCCTGTGACTGTGTCTAATATACCTCCAATGAACTGCAGCTGTCATGTGGGTTCTAAATGGGATTTTTAATAATTTATTGTGATTCCTAAGATGGTGCAAAGCTGAAGGGTGTGATATCTTGCCTTTACAAGATGATGCTTGGTGGTAGCAGTAAGGAGCCAGTTGTCGAGATATGGAAACACTTGAAACCCTAGAGTCTGAGATGAGCTGCTACCACTGCCATGCATTTGGTAAACACCCTGAGGGCTGTGGTGAGGCCAAAGGGCAGTGCCCTGAACTGATAGTAACTAGCTCCCAGCCGGAAGCACAGGAATCTTCTGGAATGCTTGTCCATTTTTATGTGGTAATACACATCCTGAAGATCTATTGAGCACATCCAGTCATCTTTTTTTCCAAAAATGGAAGTACTGACTGTACTGAGACCATCCGGAATTTGATTTGTTGAACTGATTTGTTCAACTGACTGAGATCCAAAATAGGTTTCCAGTCCCCTGTTTTATGGGCACTAAAATGAATCTTGAGTACATTCTGGATCCTCTCTGGTCTGGAGGGAATGACTGGATGACTCTTTTGTCGAGCAGTTTTTGGATTTCTAACACTGCTGCTTCCTTGTGACTGGGTGGAATGTCTGGGAGTCTTTTTTGTGTTTTTGGATTTATTGAAGGGGGAATGATGTATCCTCTGGAAATGATCCCTTGCACCCATTTGCCTGTTGTCATTTGTAGCCAGGCAGATTGGTGCAGGGATTATCGTCCCCCGACTGCCTCCAAAGGAAGGCAATCTGGCCTCAGTTTGGAAGCACTGGTAGGAGTTACCTGAGAAAGAATCTCTGGACCCCCTGGTTCTGCAGACCACTTCTGCCTCTTGGACAGCGTCTTCTATTATTACTTCCCCCTCTGCTCTGGAAGAAGTCCTTGCCACGTGAGTCTTGGAAAGGCCCTTGGGTCATTTTGAACCATAGCTTCCCACTTCTCTGGTTCCTAGAGTAGGGCCATTGAGGAGTACAGAAGCCTGCGCCCACGGCAGAAAAAGTCTTCCCATCGTTCTCACATCTGGCTAGTGTGTCTTTAACCTTGAATCCAAACAGGGATGATCCGTCAAACGGAGTGTTGATGAAAGAAGATTTAAATGGCTCCACAAAGTCACACACATGCATCTAGTCGTCTATTGTCATGGCTACACCTGAGCCTGCTGCTCCTGTCATCCCTTCAGCTGCATGAGCAATTAGCCTCTTGGATGAATTGAAAATCAATTCAAGGGTAGCGAGCTAAGTGGTAACCTTATCTTGGATCCCTTCAGCTACTACTGTGAGTGTGTCTGAAAGTTCTTTGTTCAGATCCCTCTGCAACCTACTAAAGTGTGCCATATAATTCAAGGACCTGAGGGCGAAGGTCATTGAAGTGTACATGTGCTTCCCAAACCTATCCATAGTCCTAGACTCCTTGTTAGGAGGATGAATAGTAGGACTTTCTTCTGCAAGTTCCTTTTTGGTGGCTGCTGCTATCACCATGGCGTCTAAAGGAATACCTTTGTCCCAATGCTGGTCATCTTTAGGAGCAGATAGAATCTGGTCGAGTCTCTTAGGGATTAGCTCGATGGAGTCAGGAATCTTCCAAGCCCATTGAGAGATCAGTTTAATAAGCTTGTCAGTGGGAGGAGAGATCCAACAGGTAGATGGCTGGGAACGAAAAGCCTCCAGGTATATCGATTCCTCTGAGGAAGGTTGAAGGGAAGTCCAGCCACCCCTCTGCTACAGGGTTTCTGGGATGAACTCAAAGGAAACATTATCAGGGGGCGACCTAGGGGAACCTTCTCCTTCATCAAAATCAGTATCCTCTGTGAAAGATTCTTCCAGGGAGTCCAAGTGCTTCCTCTTGCACTTTTTCTTTGAAGGTACCTCTTCAGTGGGATGTTCCATTGAGGTATCCAAAGAAGAAATCACCATTGTGGCTCGTTCCTGAGGCTTCTGTGCCCTCTGTCCCAGGGATGAATCTGGAGGAAGCTCCAGTCGAGAGGATGTACAAGATACTTGGCCTGACAGGGATGGCAGTCTGTCTATCCACAATGGACAAAGCATTTCCATGGCCCGAAAGGCAGGGCCCCCCCATAGAGGGATGGGAGCCTGGAGTCAAAATAGACTCCTTCAGAACTGTGTTCCCACCCTGCACAGAGGAAACTGACTCCAAGGCAGCAGCCACAGCTGAGCTTATGAATGTCAAGGCCTTGAGGGGCATGGAGGGCTCCGAAAGTATCGAAGTCAAACCCCGCCCGTCGGAACCAGCAGCAAAGCCTCAACCCTGGGAGGTCTCCAGTTCCGACAAACCAAAAGAGCTCAAGGCAATTATCGGTGCTAGAGAAAAAGCTCTAACCGGCACCAAGGCAGCCAGAGCCGGGAAAGTCCTTACAAAATCTAGGCTGGAATTGGAGGAGGAATTTGAATGAGTTATGTAATGGGAGTATACTGAGTTACCTGCTAAGACATTAGACTTTGTTGTGTTACAAACAGTCTATTGGTTGAATGAAGGTCTCTACCTAGTGAGTAGTGCTGCAGGGTATATTTTAGTGCCTGATATTTTTTTGGTGCAAGTAAAAGAGTGTGTGCAGTAATAAGTTGTGAGCATGTTAAATAGTTGGGTAATTCAAACCAGTTACATAGTTTCAAGGCTCTGCAAAGTCTAGCAGCAGATTTGGCAACTTTATTGTAACAGGTGGCAAGTTTATCTTTATGCGTATTATTTAGGTTTGTAAGAAAAACTCAGGCATATAGTATGGATGGAAAAAGGTAGGTAGATGCCAATGTTTGTCTTGTATCATTTGTCAGGGACTGTTTGCTTCTATAGAGGCAGCCAAGTTTCTGAAGTGATTTTTAATGGCTTGCAATACGTATTGGTCAAATTTGAGGTTATTACTAATTAGGACACCCAGAAAAAGAAGTTATGTCCTTACTATAATGTTCCATCTGTGTTGTCGATCTTCATTCATTCTTGAAGAATGGGACTCGGTTCTGACTCCTCGGAACTGACTCAGTCGTTATACAGTTCACACCAGCCAAAAATTCTTGAGCTAAGACTCAACAGACAATGCCCCTCTCTCCATTACCTCAGAAAAAGTTTGTAGCCAAAGTATAGGATAAAAAAAGCCCTGCCTAAGATGAACACTAAAAACCTCCCAGAACAAGCATGGGGTTAACCAGTTATGTATTGCTTGCCTTACCATGTTTTGGAAATTACAAGGAAAATTACCTCCAGAAGTCCTTTGGAGGGGGCAGGAGTGTGGGATGCCAAGAATGAGCAAAGATCGACAACACATATGGAACGTTATGGTAACGACAAAACTTCTTTACCTGATGTTGTCAGTCTTCATTCATTCTTGATGAATGGGACAGAGTCCCCAGCTACTTTAGATCCTGAGTGGCCCTAAAGAAGGATATTCCTGAGCACCACAGAGCCAAAAGATGCTCTTCCCCTGGAGACCATATCCAATTTGTAATGAGTGATAAAGGTATGGGGAGTGGCCCACATTGCAGCTGCACATATTTCTTCCATGGAGGCCTTGAAATTCAAAACAGCTGAAGTGGATACAGATCTCGTGGAATGCGCTTTAACAGGTGCAAGCAGTTCGAGGTTATTATGATTGCAAATGAAGATAACACAATACCTAAGCCATCTTGATAAGGTAACTTTGGAGACTGGTTTACCCAAAGTGGGACCTGAAAAGGAGACAAACAACTGATCTGATTTTCTAGATTTTGTCCAGGTAGAAATGTAACTATCTGCGAATATCTAGCAGCGGCAAGCAGTACTCACCTTTATTTGAAAAATTTGGAAAGAAGACAGGCAAATCTATAGTCTGGTTAATATTTAGACCACTTAATAAGAAAGGACAGACTGGTTCTTAATGACACCCTATCCTTGTGAAAAATCATATAAGGGTGTTTCACACATAAATGTAAATCACATGAAACCTGGCCAGTAAATCGATACAAATAAAGCAGTCCATCAAACTTATATAGTAAATGTATCAGAACCAGGAAAAGCTCATGTTTGATAAAAAAAAAAAACGTTTATTAAAATACAAGTACAAAATACTTTCACAGTTAACACTGCTTCATCAGGCAAGCAATGCATAAATGGTTAACCCCATGCTTTATACAAACAAAAAAGCTCATAATGAGACCAATTAGTCAATCATTTAATCCTTAAAGGAAACATTTTATTTAATACTTAAAGGGAACATTTTATTTAATACAGTCATGCAAAAAGTTTAATTCTGGTTTCAAAGAAAACGTTTCATTAAGACCTGGTCAACAAAATGCTTTAAAATATAAAATCCATTTATTTTCATGTCTCTCTATGATATTTTTTATATCACCTCCTCTTAATGGAGATTGTATATTTTCAAGCATTAAAAATTTAAATGTATGAGTGTCATTAGTACTATATATGCGTTTATACAAGGAATTTGTTGTAATTTTCCTTTTAATTTCTGAAACATGGTTACTAATGTGATCTTTAAGCCTTTGATTGGTTTTCCCTATGTAAAATGAATCACACTTTGTGCAACGTACCATGTATATCAAATTAGTACTACAACAGTTTCCATGCACATGAACATCAAAAACTGTATTTCTAACTGGATCTATAAAACTAGTTTCAGTATAAATAAATTTACAAAATACACATTGGTTACATTTATGAGTGCCTATCCCTTTTATGTTCTGAAACCTATATCTAAATTGTTCTTTACAACACAATTTGTTTTTTAATGTGGTACTCTTTCAGTAAGTAAATACTGGATTTCTCATACAGATATCCTGCAGCTCTGGGATATAAGACAAGAGAGACCAATGTTTTTTTTTAATAATGTCTTTTATCTTGTTACTGCTCTGATCATAACTAAGAATGTATCTGCATTTACTATCCATCCTAATCACATTATTGGCTGTATATATTTGATTTCCTTTTTTCAGAGCCTTATTAAAAATACTGGGGGATATTTTGAATCCCTATTTCTAACAACATCTTCCTTAACATCCTGTGCCTTATCCCTACAATAACCTCTTTTCTCAAAATCAGATATCATGTGGTCCAATTGTTGAACTAAATCAGTGTCTTGTGTATTTAACCTGCTGACTCTAGTCATTTGATTCTTCATAATGTTATCAAACATGTAAGGTGGATGCATACTATCCCTTGCTATATAGGTACGCTTCTTAACTTGCTTCCTATAAAGTGTAGTTTCAATTTGTCCTTTCAGATTTTTACTTAAGTGAATATCCAAAAATTCTATAGATCTGTAATGTATTGTTTTTTAAACTTCAAAAAAGTGGTGGTAGTGCGCAAATACATAATAAACTCATTTAAATCACTTAATGTTGCTTCCCATAAAAGGAAGATGTCATCTACAAACCTCTTATAAAAGTGTTTACATAAATAATGACTACTATGATCCAATATAGCCTTCAATTCCCAACAATTCATCACTATGTTGGGATAGGTATTTGCTACTGGGGTGCCCATTGCAACCTCTGTTAGCTGTTTGTAATATTTATCCTGAAACAAGAACACATTGTTTTCTAGCACTAGCTTTAACAGATTACATATTAAATTTATGTTAAGATCTTATAAAGACAGGTGTTCTTAAACATGCTTTTAACCATTTCAATCCCTAAATCATTAAGGAGACATGTGAATAGGGAATCAACATCTAATGTAACTAAGTAGCAGGTAAGCACTGAATTATTTTTAGTCCATTCAAAAAGAAGCTCCAAAAATAGCTACTATCCTTTACAATGGTAGTGGATGTACAAAGAATCAATTTAAGTTCACTTTCTAAGTACATAGAAATGGGTTCTGTGGCCCACCCACGAGCTGAAACAATCGGACATAATGGTGGGTCCGTTAAACTTTTGTGTATTTTAGAGATTCCATAAATTATTGGAATGACTGGTGTATTCACTAACAAATATTCATGCAATTGTTGATCAATAATTTCATGCTGAGTCATATCAGATAGATGTTCAGCAATATTATTACTTATATTTAGTGCAACATATCTAGTCATACATATATGATCTGCCGAAGTCAACATATTAAGCATGGATGCAACATACTTCTCTTTATTCAAAACAACTATGCCTCCGCCCTTGTCTGGTGGTTTAATTACAATATCATCATTGTTCTGTAGTGAACAAATAGCATCATAATCAGCTTTCTGCAAGTTATAAAAACAATTCTTATGTTTAACATTAAAAGAAGCATAAATATCATTTTCCACTAATTTCTCAAACATAGAAACAATCTGATTATGTGGTGGAACAAAAGTGATATTTCGATGGTACTTATTGCATGGGGTCTGGCCAAAAGCTCCTTGCTGTTGTAAAAAAAAAACTTTTTAATTAAGTTTACGGACAAACAACCTAAAGTCTATTAGTGTTTTAGAAATGTCCGTGCTTGCTGCTGGTACATATCTCAAACCTCTATTTAGTATACTTGTTTCAGCCTCAGAAAGTGAATAAACTGATATGTTAAAAATTATATTGGGACATTGCTCTTTTTCAGTTCATGCCGACTCTGATAGCGTTTCCTCTTGGGCGGGACTAGACAGGCTTCCATCCGGTGAACTAAAAAATTAGTATTGTCAACAAGAGTATTATTTTTTCTAAAGGCTCAAGTGGATCTAATGCTGACACTAAAGCAGCATCAACTATAGGTCTAGGAAGATAATTTAATGCAGAAGCAGAAGCTGGAACCATACTATTTGGCATCTTAGCAGTTTTAATGTAGATTTGTTTTCCTGCATGGTAACTGTTACGTCATCTAAGCCATCTTCATAAGGTAACTTTGGAGACTGGTTTACCCAAAGTGGGTCCTGAAAAAGAGACAAACGACAAACAACTGATCTGATTTTCTAGATTGTTTGGTTCTGTCCAGGTAGAAACTTATCTGTCTGTGAACATCTAGCTGAGGCAAGCATTATTCACCTTTATTTGAAAAATTTGGAAAGAAGACAAGCAAATCTATAGTCTGGTTAATATTTAGACTACTTCAGGAAGAAAAGATGGATTGGTTCTTAATGACACCCTATCCTTGTGAAAAATCATGTAAGGGTGTTTCACACATAAAGCCTGCAATTCAGAAACTCTCCTGACAGAAGTGATGGCCACCAGAAAAAGAGTTTTCCAGTACAGGGATTTGAGATTGCAAGTAGCTGTTGGCTCAAAGGGCTGTAGGATTAAAGACTGACATGCTAAGGTCAAATCACATGGAGCTATAGGATCCTTGAATGGGGGCTTTAGATGTAAAGCGCCTTTACGAAATGTTTTTGCATAAACTATGGGAAATCAAGGTACGATCATCAAACCCATCGTGAACATTGGAAATGGGTGCTAATTGGACTTTGATGCTGGAAGTAGAAGCCCCTAGTTCAAAAAGTGAAGTCAGAAATTCTAAGACCTTGTCAACTGGTGCTGAAAAAAAAGGATCTAGATAATTCATACAGGCCTAAATTTAATATCTCTTCTGTTTACTAAGATAGAGTTTCCTAGTGGACGGTTTATGAGAAGCCAGAAGGATTTTCTGTACCAGAGAAGGTAATTTGTTTTGCCTGGCAATTAATGGAATTGGAGATACCAAGCTGTCAGCTTGAGATGTGGAGATTGGGATGCACCAATCCCTGTGGGTGAGACAGCAGGTCTGGAACTGGGTCTGGACTGATGTGCAAATTGGCCTCTTGCGGAGACCAAATGCCTTGGACTGTCCTTCCCAGATAATGTCCCCCACCCAATCTGGGAAGCATCCGTGGTCACTATGGCTGTGGGCGGAGAGGGAGTGAAGGCGTGGCCGCATAAATTTTCTTCTGACTTCATCCACCAGGATACATCCTTCTTGCAATGATTTATTAGACTTGGGTGAGACACCGGCTGTGACAGAACTGACCAATGTGCCGCCAAGAGTCATTGAAGCAGCCTCATATGATACCTTGTGAGGGTATGGTCGCTGTCATAGTTCCCAAAGCTTGAAGGACTAGAAGACCAGGAACCTTGTTTCGGAAATGATTATTTGTACCTGCAACCTTAATTTTTGTAGCCTGTGTAGAGGAAAAGATGCTATACACGAAAGTGTATTAAAGCATGCTCCTACAAATTCTAGATCTTGTGTAGAAGTTAACTGGGATTTTTCTCTGTTGATCAAAATGCCCAAAGATTCAGAAAGGTTCAACATGAAGTCTGTGGCTTGAAGAAGTAGATGCCTGGAGGGGACGGTGAGGAGCAAGTCATATAGCTATGGAAACACTCAGAATATGTGTAGTCTCAAGTGAGCTGTTACCAGTGCCATGCATTTGGTGAACCCCCTGGGGGCTGTGGTGAGACCAAAGGGCAGCACTCCGAATTGGAAATGACTGGCTCCCAGCCAGAACAGGAGGAATCGTCTGGAGCGTTTGTTCATCTTTATGTGGTAATATGCATCCCGAAGATCTATACAGCACAACCACTCATTCTCCTCCAGAAAGGGAAGGATAGACTGAATTGTGACCATCTGGAAATTTGTCTGCTGAACAAATTTGTTCAGAAGGCTGAGATCTAAAATTCGCCTCCAGTCACCTGTCTTTTTTGGCACTAAAAAGAACCTTGAGTAAAATCCAGATCATTTTTGGTCTGATAGGACTTTTTGGATGACTCTTTTCTCGAGCAGCTTTTGAATCTCTTAAGGCTGCTAAATCCCTCTTACTGGGGGAAACATCGGGGATTTGTGTTTGGAACTTTAGAAAGAGATTGAAGGGAATTTTGTAACCTCTGGTGATATTTTCCTGCACCCAAGTATCCGAAGATATCATTAGCCGGGCTGCTTGGTGCAGTGTAAAATCTTCCTTTGACTGTTTCCAGAGGAAAGCAATCAGGCCCCCGTTCAGGAGCACTGGTAGGGCTGTCCTAAGAAGGAATCTCTGAAGCCCTGATTAGGTGGACATTCTCTGCCACGGGGAGGGTATCTTCCATTAGACCCCCCCCCCCTCTGCCCCAAGGGGGTATTCACCACATGTGTCCTGAAAACGCCCTTGGGATTTTTTGAACCACATTTTTCCACTCCTCTGATTTCTATCACTGAGGAGTAGAAAAATGAATGTCCACAGCAGAAAGGGTCTTTCCATCTTTTTCACACCTGGCTAGTGTGTCTCTGACTTTGTGGCCAAACAAG
This sequence comes from Protopterus annectens, assembly GCF_019279795.1. Classification (NCBI taxonomy): domain Eukaryota; kingdom Metazoa; phylum Chordata; order Ceratodontiformes; family Protopteridae; genus Protopterus; species Protopterus annectens. The sequence goes on from NC_056726.1 coordinate 1,398,609,217, forward strand.
GAAGATCAGTCAATAGGAGCATTGATGAAGGAAGATTTTAAAGGTTCTGCGAAGTCACACAAATGTATCCAAGCATGGCACTTTATGGCAATGTCTGTACCCATTGCCCTAGTCGTTCCTTCAGCTGCAAGAGCAATGAGCCGCATGGATGAATTCGCTATAGACTCCAGGGTGGCAAGCTGAGAGGCAGCCTTATCACTTACCTCATCAGACACAGCTCCAGCCAGGTATCTGATAGCTCCTTTATCAGATCCCTTTGGAGCCTAATATAGTGTGCCATGAAATTCAAGGACCTAAGAGTGAAGGTTGATGATGCAAAGACCTGCTTCCCAAACCTGTCCATCATCTGAGACTCTCGGTTAGGATGGTGGACAGTGGAACTCTCCTCGTCAAGTTCCTTTTTTGGTGGCCACCGCTATCACCATGGCATCTACTGTTAAACCCTTTCCCCAATGTGGTTGATCTTCAGGAGCTGCTAAAATTTTATCTGGCCTCTGGGAAATCAGCTCTATGGAATCAAGAGCCTTCCACGCCCGCTGCGCATTAAGTTTAATAAAGTCGTTAGCAGGTGGGGTCACCCAGGAAGTAGACAGGCGAACATCAAAAGCCTCCAAGAACAAAGATTCCACAGAGGATAGGTTGGTGGACTTCCAATCACCTCTCTGTTTCAAGATTTTTGGGATGTCTCCAAAGGAGACATCTTCACTGAGTGACTGGCGGGATCCCTCCCCATCATTGTAATCTGTGTCTTCCATGACAGATTCTTCTGGGGAATCTAGATGCTTCCTATTGCAAGACTTCTTACAGGGTAGCTCTTCAGTGGGAATCTCTGAGGAGGACTCCAAAGAAGACAGGCCCTAAATGGGAACATCTTGATGCTTGAGTGCCCACTATCCCGACATAAGAGGTGAAGGCAGCTGCAGTCCAGAAAGTCCAAATATTTGACACTCCGATGAAGATGGGGCCAGCTGACAGCACGCAAAGGCTAATGCTCTCTCCATGATCTGGAAGGCAGGTCCCTCCAAAGAGGGATGGGAGCATAGAACTGAGAAAGACAACCTCAAAACAGGGGTCACACCCCACTCCGAAGGACCGCCCTCCAAAACAGAAACTGGGGAGGGTCCAAAACTGTCAGGATTCCAAGAGCCAAAGACAGTGCTGAGCAAACCATCGGTACCATACTGTAGTCCCCTGAACTGACAGCCAAACCATGGTCCCAGGTGTCTATCAGATCAAATGGAGCCAAAGACATCAGAGCCGACCCCGGTAATGACGAAGGAGCTTCTGTCAGCACCAAAACAGCTGGAAAGTACAGTTTTGTACCTACCATAAATGTAGATGTCCGAACTGGATAGCATCTGCAGTCATAACAAATGGGTTGTCCTGTCGTCAGGCAGCCCTTCGGTCGGCCGGATTCCAAAGTCTGGGTCCGGCTTCGGCTGATGTCGCACTTCACCCGACGTCATCTCTGCTGGTCTTCGGGTATAAAGGCATCAGCCGACGCCATTTTCCTCAGTGTTTCTTGCCCCAGATGCCAGTTGCCCTCTTGGAAGGTTAAATTTTGGATAAATGCCAATGTTTCCAAAAAAGTAGAAGGCAAACACAAAAAATAAGCATGTATGTACATATATACAAACAAATACACCATAAGAAACTCCCCCCCAGCTAGCTATTAGGAGGGTAAATACCCTAGGAGTACCACAGAGGGGAAGGAGGGTGGGTAATCCTGACTGCAGATGCTATCCAGTTCGGACATCTACATTTATGGTAGGTACAAAACTGTACTATGTCCTTTATGGATGCATCTGCAGTCATAACAAATGGGTAGAATACCATAGCCAAACTAGGGGTGGAGGAAGAAAAATTATGGTGTAGTTAGGATCCCTTGCAGTACAGCAGTGGCAAACCCTGCTCGGGATCTAAAGTATAGAGGTAAATTATAATGCTTGGCAAATGTATGCACGGAGGTCCAAGTAGCCGCCTCAATAATGTCCTTGGTTGCCACTCCTCGTAAGAAAGCAGTGGTAGTGGCTGTAGCCCTTGTAGAATAGGTCATATGTTCTGTGGAATTGGTTTTCCATGGTAGGAGTAACAGAATCTTATGCAATTTCCTATCCATTTGGAGATTGTCTGTTTGGAGATTGCTTTTCCTTCCCTTCCTGTTGCATAGGCTACTAAAAGCTGGTCAGTTTTTCTGTTACTTTTGGTTCTGTCCAGGTAGTAGCGTAACTGCCTATGTACATCCAAGGTATGCAGCAGTCTTTCCCCCCTGTTCTGTGGATTGGGAAAGAAGGTAGGTAGGTGGATTGCCTGGTTTAAAGACACTCTGGATACCACCTTAGGCATAAATGTAGGATTAGTTCTCATGGACACCCTATCTTGATGGAAGATTAGGAAGGGTTGCACTGCCATTAAGGCCTGTAGTTCTGAAACCCTCCTTGCTGAGGTAATTGCCAGCAGGAAAGCAGTTTTCCATGACAGGTGTTGCAGATCTGCTGTTGCTGCTGGTTCAAACGGAGGGAGTGTCAACTTTTCTAGCACAAAGTTCAAGTCCCATGCTGGTAATGGTGGTTTCCTAGGAGGTTTTACATTCTTGATCCCTCTGAGGAACTGCCTGAGTAGAGGATGCGAAAAGACAGGTGGATCAAGCTGTATTCTGCTGAAATAGCTGATGCATGTATCTTGATGGAGGAATAGGACAGGCCTGTATGTAGAAGCTCTGCCAAGTACTCCAGAATGTTAGCAATATCTATGTTCGACACATCTTTTCCTCTTTCAGTACTCCAAATGACAAACCTTTTCCATTTTCCTGCATAGTTCCTTCTTGTTGAAGGTCTGCGGGCTTCCAGGAGAATGTCTTTAACCCTTTGGGAAAGGTCTGGGTTAGTTGCTGCTATGTGATGTTCCAGGCAGTCAGTTGCAAGGTTTTTAGGTTTGGATGTATGATGTTGTAGTTGTTCTGAGTTAACATCAAAGGTATCAGGGGTATTGACCACATTCTCTCCCGAGACATGCTCCACAGCAATGGGTACCAGTGTTGTCTTGGCCAATTCGGAGCTATCAGGATTATCCTTGGACGTTCCTCTTTGATTTTCAGTAGTACCTTGTGCATCAAGGGAAGAGGTGGGAATGCATATGCTGTCAGGCCTTTCCAGCTGAAGGATAGAGAGTTCACCTTCCATGCAAGTGGGTGGAATGTCCTTGTGCAGAATTTTTTGAGCTGGTGATTGAGTGGGGATGCGAATAGATCTATTTGTGGCATTCCCCATTTCTTTGTGATGGCCTTGAAGATGTCTGGGTGTAGCATCCATTCGTGAGCATCCGAGGTGGTTCTGCTTAACATGTCTGCTAGGGTGTTCTCTTTTCCCGGTACAAATATTGCCTGTAACTGGATGTTGTAGCTGAGAGCCAGATTCCAAAGGTCCAAAGTCATTCTGCATAGGGGGTATGACTGAGTGCCTCCCTGTTTGTTGATGTACCACATGACTGTGGTGTTGTCTGTCCTTATCATCAAATGGCCTTCTTTGAGGAATGGTCTGAATTTTTGGATTGCCAGTTTTACTGCCAGCATTTCTTTTTGGTTTATGTGCAGGTGCAGCTGGTCTTGAGTCCACAATCCTTGTATACATTTGTCCAGCATGTGCGCCCCCCATCCTAGGTCTGAGGCGTCCGTTGTGATGGTTTGGCTTGCTCGAAAGTTGTGGAAGGGTAAGCCTGGGTTTGACTGGCATGCTTGAGCCCACCATAGGAACTCCTGTTTTAGGCATGGGATTACTGGGATTTCTGTTTCTAAGCTGTGCCTGTGCCGAGACCATAAATTCTTTAGGTACCACTGTAGCTTTCTCATATGCAGTCTGGCATGTGGGACCAAGATTATGCATGATGCCATGAAGCCCAAGGCCTGCAGAACTTTTCTTGCTGTTAGTTTGTTCTGCTTTGTTAATGCCAAGAAGTAAAGAGGAAGTTCTTTTTGTTTTTCTGCAGTTAGGAATGCCATCTGTTTTACTGTGTCCAATTCCACGTCCAAGAATGTTCTTGTTTGGGATGGTATCAGCCTTGACTTTTGTAAATTGACTGTGTATCCCAGGGCTTGTAGCAAGTAAATGACCCTTTGTAAATCTGTTGTCAGCTTGCTTTTGTTGTCCGCTTGTAACAGGCAGTCGTCCAGGTATGGATAAATTTGGATTCCCTGTAGTCTGCAGTGAGCGATTACTGATGCCAGGCATTTTGTGAATACTCTGGGCGCAGTAGATAAGCCAAAGGGCAATGCTGAGAATTGATAATGCTCTGATCCTGCAAGAAATCTGAGGTATCTTCTGCAATTTGATCGAATGGGGACGTGCAGGTATGCCTCCTTGAGATCTAGAGTTACCAGCCAACACTCCTTGCCCAGCATGGGAAGAAGTTGCTGTAGGGTCAGCATTTTGAATTTTGGGACAATGATGTATGTGTTTAAGACGGACAGGTCGAGAATAGGTCTCCAACTTTTCTCTTTTCTTGGTACTAGGAAGAGTCTGGAGTAGAATCCTTTGCCCTGGTCTGTTATTGGTACTCTTTCCACAGCTCTCATCTTTGTTAATTTCGCTATCTGCTGTAGAGCTTCTATTTTTTGATTTGGAGGTAGGTTTGGCATTCCTCTTTTACTGGTAAGGTGTGGAAGTGGAACCGTAGCCTTGGTCTATGGTTTGCAAAATCCACTTGTCTTTTGTGATATAGTGCCAATTTTTCGAAAATAAGGCTAACTTTCCGCCTAAAGGTGCTGCTATTTGCTCCCTGGTAGGCGGTGTCAGAGCCAAGTCACTGTGACTGTCCTGTTGCAGTGGCAGTGGTTGTGTCTGTGCCTCGGTTATTGCCTTGCCACTGTCGTCCTCTGTAGGCACCTCCTCTGGATTGATTTCTGCCTCTAGAGCGTCTATTCCTGCCCCTTTGGGATTTTGTGGAGTCTGGAAAGGACCAATTTTTGGCAGGCCAGTTCCTGCTAAACCTTGGGGCTGAACCTGTAAGAAATCTTTAACTGTTTGTACAGATTTTGCCTTTTCTTCCATTTTCTTCATTACTTGCTGGGCAGGTGTACCAAATAGACTGGCCTTATCCATAGGAGCATCTAACAGCTTTGCTTTAACATGATCCGGTAAGACCTGTTCTTTCAACCATGCATGCCTTCTTATCACTGTGCCAGTCATGGCTGATCTAAATGAAGCCTCCAGTGCATCATAGCCACATTTTAAGGAATGGTTACTAACCTGTTGGATGTTATTCACCATTTCTAATACATATTTCTTATCTAAGGATTCATCAGAGGACAGTTTCTTAGTTAACTGATCAAGCATAAACTCTTGGTATTGGATCATATGAAACTGACAGTTTAAAGCTCTAGCTGAGAGAGTAGCAGAGGTGTAAACTTTTTTCCCCCATCTCTCTAAGGACCTGGATTCCCTTTCAGAAGGAATAGGGTTTTTTGCTGTGGTAATGAGTGTCTGGCACCCTGTAAAATCTATCTGGTTTGGCAGGGGCTGGAGGTAAAGAATCAGGAGCAGTGCAAACATCATTAAATGCATCATCCACAACAGGCAGTACAGGAGGTATAGCTAAGGGCCTATGTTGTGGTAAGTGCAGAAAAGTCCTAAGCCTTTTTCTTGAATCTGAGAAATCTTGTCCCTGCCATTGGAATTGTTCTCTCATGGCATGTAAGGTTTCCCCAAAGGAAAATTCCTCTGGTGGAGAGGCAGCTGGAATGGATTCTTCAGCATCGGAATCTTCATAAGTAGAAAAAGGAGCCTCTGGCTGGTCTGTAATGTCTGAGTCATCCGCAGAATCATCAGAGGAGACTGGCTCGGGGGGGCTCTGCTCTAGGTCTCTTTTCTGGGGGCTGAGAGGCCCTGTCTGGGTGAGATTGGGATCCCCTAATTAAGGATATTAAATCTTCTGCCAGAGTAAGCATTTGTGAACTTGAAGTGGGCCTGTGTGAAGGGGGCTTAACAGGCACTGATTTAGCAGATTTGGCTGCTTTAGCCCTGGCAAAGGCCTTAATAGACATGGCTGCAGGAGGCCTAGCAGCACCACGTGCTGGGGTAGAGACATCCAAAGGGATGGTGTCTGATAAATCACTAGGAACCACAGTTGTAGGCAAAATTTCTGAGGCCGATTCAACTAAGGTTGCAGGAGCCTCAGCAGTAGTCATGGATTCGGCTGAAGATTGACCGGTTTTCTCGGTTTCGGCCGAAACCGAGACACTCGCGGCTTGCTTAACCGTGGTTTCGGCTGAAACCGCGGACCACGAGTGTCGGTCTTTTTCTTTGCGTTTTTTAACAATTTGGGTAGTCGGAGGATCCGACGGCATAATGTACGCAAAAACTGAGCCGAAAAACTGTTCAGCAAACTCCGACCGACGCCTAAGCGTTCGTCGGTTGAAGGAAGCACAGGCCGAACAGGCTGCTACGTCGTGGTCTGGGCCTAAGCAAGGCAGACAGTAAGAGTGGAAATCTTTATGAGTTATTTGTTTCCCACAAGTTAAACAGTTATTGACTTTTTCTGACATCGGCTGAGGCAAGAAAGAGTCCCCAACGGGGTACTTAGCTTTTTAGAAGTCTTCGAAGTAGTATTCGGTAGTAGTAATCTCTGGATCTGACCGACCGGCACTTGCGAACAGCTTCTGCTTCGGGTGCCACGCGGCAAGAAAGACTGAGGAAAATGGCGTTGGCTGATGCCTTTATACCTGAAGACCAGCAGAGATGACGTTGGGTGAAGTGCGACATCAGCCGAAGCCGGACCCAGACTTTGGAATCCGGCTGACCGAAGGGCTGCCTGACGACAGGACAACCCATTTGTTATGACTGCAGATGCATCCATGAAGGACATCTAGGATAGTCGAAGTGGTGGGCTCCAAACCTGGAAAGGAGGTCAGAAAAGGATAATCCAGAGGAGTCCTGGGAGAATAGGCCTTGGCTCCAGGAGAGAGGGAGGTCTGCGTGGGTGTGGGAAGACTCCTGGCCGCCAAAAGCTGATCAACCAATCTCACTACATCCACTTCAGAAAGACTTCTGGTTGAATTAACGACATCCACTAAGGAGAATTTGGCCTATCCACAAAAAACTGGGGAGTTGACCCAAAAATGGTTCTGCAGAAGGAGAATACCTTGTTATGGGAGGTACAACTATTTCGAACTTTGGCAACGTATGCTGCGGTAGATGGAGAAGTCGGAACCGAGTGGGAAGTCAATGATGCTGGTGCCGACGAGGTTGTAGGTGCTAACACTGTCAACGTCGGCACTGAAGATGCTCTTGGTGCCGAAGTAGGCAAGATTGGTGAAGAAGCCATCGATATCGATGGGGACCTGACTGTCAGTGCTGAAGGTTGTTTTTCAATCAGTTTTAGAATTACTCTTCGGATCTGAAGACATAGATGGAACCGCCGACTTATGAGATTTTGAGTCCAGTGCCGATGGTGAGGATGGCACCGAGTGGTTTCTCTTTTTCGATTCAGATTTGGAAGACCCTGGCTTAGAGAGGGCTTCTTCAAAGGAGGATTTCAACAATCCTTTTAAAATCAGCTTATTATGCCATTCTACCAAAGTTCAGGCACTGAAACCTTGGCAGATCTTACACACAGTTTCTAAGTGGGGCATACCAAACAATAGAAAAAGGAAAGATGCCCATCTGAACTGGGCATCTTTCTTCCCCAATATTGACACTGTTTGAAGCCTGACATGCCCTTCTGTTTCTCTGCCATTCTGAAGTAATCTCACAAACACACACACACACACACACACACACACACACACACACACACTCTCTCTCTCTCTCTTAACAGACAGAATGAAAGCAAGAAACCTACCAATAGTAGCAAGAAATACCTATAATAGGTAGAGAAAAGAGGAAGATATCAGTGATGGTATCAAAGAGATTACCTTGGAGGTAAAAGCAGAAAAGGGCAACAAGTTACCAACGATGGTAATGCAGAATACTGTTAGGTAAAAAGGATAGAGAAAGATTATATACATACACTCACAGGGTACTATAGGGAGAAAAACCTGCTATCTAACAAAGATAGATTAAGACTTTGACAGAATAAAAAGGTATAAAGAGATAATAAAGGCACTTAGCTGGAGAGTATCGACTGACGTGACTTGTTATCACAGCTGCAAATGAGATCTGAGGTAATGGAGAGAGGGGTGTTGTGGGTAGAGTCTTAGCTCGAGAGTTTTTGGCTGGCACGAGCTACATAACGTCCGAGCCAGCTCCTAGGAGTTGGAACAGAGTTCCATTCGTCAAGAATGAATGAAGATTGACAACATCAGAGGATTTGTTTTGGGTTATGGATTCAATTTATGTGTTGTTTTATGATGTTATTTTGAAAGTTTGTTTCATTTTGTACTATTTAAGAGTGAAGCGCATATTTTTAAGGATTTAAAAGTACATCAGCCAAGTTTTGATAGCACTTAAAGAATTTTGGTTTATGTCCTGAAGTGTTGGTGGGAATGGTGAAGAGTATATAGACTTCAACCCCACATTTTCTGCTATAGTTTCATTACTTGTCAAAATTATCCACTTATTATTAATAATTTGTTTTATGGAAGCTGTATCAACTGTATAAGGAAGCACTAAAGCACTCTTCAATGTGCAACTTTACCTCCTGTATTTACATATATTTCAATTCCTCTATCTAGTACTGACCTAAACAAATCTTTCCAGAGGACGTCAGGCACTTGCCTCTGTGGAATGAATGAGATGACTGGGTACTAGTACTACAGCAATCCAGCAGGTTCTTGCAGAAAAAGGGTGGGGGAGAAATATTTTACAAATCTGGAAAATTAATCTGGAGCACTAGAGTGTTATCAGTTTGTGAAGTACAACTTCTTCAAGTTCAAATGTAGAAGTGGTTATTACTTATTGTTTCTTATGTTGTTTTCAGTACAGATATTTACTAAAAAAAATCAATAAAGTCTTTAAAACTATGCCAGTAAAGTTGATAGAGTCCAAGTGGTAACATTAAAAACAGAAAGGGGAAACAAAAAGGATACCCGTTGTCACTTTGTATTTACACACCAAATATTGTATTGGATGAGTAAAACAGCCTTCCCTTCCCAATGACACAGTAGGGTCTAAAACACCAGCAGAATTCTGAAATTCAAGGAAAAGGTGCAAAGTAATTCTTACACAGTTGGGGGGGGTGCAAAATAGGCTGTTGCCAGCAGTTGATTCATTATGTATGGATATGGAAATGGGCAAAGTAGGTTGGGCAAGCAGTGATTATTTATGTCACACATTTCAAACAGGTGACTGAAAAGTATTAAGTGATTTCAACATGAAATGAGTACTCAGCCTGTTGAAGAGGCCAAGTTACCTTATCTGTTGAAAGAAAAATTACAACAGTCTCAGACTGAGTGGAAAGATGACAAGCTAAACTGAATACAAATAAATCTGAAAAGAAAACACAAGACCCAGCCAAAGACAAGTACCCAACTAGCAGTTAAATATCCTACCAGTTATGACATGGAAAACCATAAGAATAATATCACTTGGCAGAAAAGTGCACTCGTCAAATTAGGTTGCTGCAGTCAGTTCTGCCTTTAAAAAAGACACAGCGGTCCTGGAATCACTTATATTAAGCCAGGAGGTGTAGGGCACAATTCTTCACATGGGAAAAATAGACCTCCCACAGAAAAATAATGCCTATTCAAAAAAAGTACAGTTGTATACACTTACCATAAATGTAGATGTTCGAGTGTATTCACTGTTGCAGTTATCACATTTGGGTTATCTGCTTGCAGCAGCCCTCAGTCGGCCTGATTAACAAAGTCTTGGGCCCTGAGTCGGTTGCTGTCTCATCTTCCATGACATCAGGTCGTCAGGGGTATAAAGCATGCAGCCGACGCCATTACATCAGTTTTTCTTGCCCCAGATGTCAGGTGCCTCCTAATGGGAAACAATTAAATATATTTATATATGTATATATATATATATATATATATATATATATATATATATATATATATATATATATATATATATATATATATATATATATATATATATATATATATATATATATATACACACACATACACAAGGTTATACCACCAACAAAAAAGCAAATACACCAAAAAGCTTTTAAGCATAGTAAAAAGGAATAGAGGTATACCTAAAAGAAGTCAGGGGGCTGGAGAGAGGGTAACCAGGACTGCAACAGTGAATACACTCTACATTCATGGTAAGTGTACATAACTGTACTATGTTCTTCGTGTTTCACTGTTGCAGTCATCACATTTGGGTAGATTCCCAAAGGTAAGGATGGGAGGAGGAATGTAAATAGCATTAGGACCAGGTATAAGGCCCTGCAAGATTGCAGTGGCAAAACCAGCTCTGGATTTAGAGAAAATTGGCAAATGGTAATGCTTGGTGAAAGTATGTACAGAACTCCAGGTAGCAGTTTCTAGGATGTCCCTGGTAGGGACACCTCTGAGAAAGGCTGTAGAGGTAGATGCAGCCCTGGTAGAATGTGGTCTTATCCTCTGTGGGATCGGTTTTCCATGGTACTTATAGCAGAAATTAATGCAATGGCCTACCCATTTAGAAATGGTTTGCTTTGAAATGGCCTTTCCCTCTGCCCCTGCAACAAATGCCACTAGCAGCTGTTCAGATTTCCTGAGAGGTTTAGTCCTGTCCAAGTAATATCTAAGTTGTCTGTGCACATCTAAGGAGTGCAGTATACGTTCCTCTTTCTTCTGTGGATTAGAAAAGAAGGATGGCAAATGAATGGACTGATTAAGAGCCACACTGGATACTACCTTGGGCATGAAGGAGGGATTTGTCCTGAGGGACACTCTGTCTGCATGAAAGATGATGAAACGCTTCACTGCCATAAGGGCCTGTAATTCAGACACCCTTCTTGCTGAAGTGATGGCTAAAAGGAAGGCTGTTTTACAAGAAAGGAATTTCAACTTTGCACTTGCAGCTGGCTGAAAAGGAGGCAGAGTGAGTTTTTCTAATACAAAGTTAAGGTCCCAGGCTGGAGTTGGGGCTCTCCTGGGTGGTCTTAAGTTTTTGGCCCCTCTGAGGAACTGCTTGAGCAGTGGATGAGAGAAGAGGGGTGGTTCTGTGTTGTAATGAGCTGAAATGACTGAGGCATGAATTTTGATGGAGGAAAAGGAAAGGCCCTTGTGAAGCATCTCAGTTAAGTACTGAAGAATCTAAGGTATATTGGGTGCTGCTGTGCTCATCCCCTGAGCTTGGTTCCAGGAACACAATCTTTTCCATTTTTCAGCATAAGATTTTCTAGTACTAGGCCTCCTTGTCTCCAGAATGACATCCAACACTTGTTTACTGAGGGATGGTAACAGTGAGCTCAGGTAATTAGCCAGGCTGCCAGGTTCAAGGTATGAAGCTGAGGGTGCAGAATCTGGCCCTCCTGCTGGGGCAGGTGCCATGCAGCCAGCAGTGACACACTGTGCAAGAGGGGGTACCATTGTTGGTGTGGCCAGTCTGGTGCAACCAGTATCATCCTTGGTTTGTCCTTTTTTACCTTTAGTAGTAACTTGGAAAGAGAGGCAGAGGAGGAAAGGCATAAACTGATAGATTTTTCCAGGTGAAGTACAGGGCATCCAGTTTCCAAGCTTGTTTGTGGGGAGACCTTGTGCAGAATTTGTCCAATTTTTAGTTCTGGGGGGAGGCAAACAGGTCTATATCTGGGTTCCCCATTTGTTTATCAACATGTTGAATGTTTTTGGTTCCAGTTTCCACTCGTGTGGGCCCATGAGATTTCTGCTTAGTTCGTCTGCCAGTGTATTTAGCTTTCCTGGCAGGAACTGAGCCTGTAGGTACACTTGGTAGCTCAACACAGCCATGGCTAGTCTGCAGAGAGGGTATGAGTGGGTTCCCCCTGCTTGTTAATGTACCACATAATAGTGGTGTTGTCCGTCTTTACCATTAATTGTCCTGGAAGAATGTGGTCCTTGAAGGCTGTCAGAGCATTCTGTACAGCTAACATTTCTTTTTGATTGATATGCAGGTGCACTTGAATGGGGTTCCATTTGCCCTGAATGCACTTCCCTGCCAAGTGAGCCCCCCATGCATAGTCTGATGTGTCTATTGTTAGGGTTTGGGCAGCAGGGGGTAGAGTAAATGGCAGTCCCTTGTTTTGGTGGCAGGCCTCTTCCCACCAAAGGAACTCTAACTGTAGGCAAGGTATGATACGAATAATTGCTTCTAGACCCTGAGAATGTTGAAACCATAGGCTTTTTAGATACCATTGTAGTTTCCTCATATGCAGTCTTGCATATGGAATTAGGAGAATGCAGGAGGCCATGAACCCCAAGGCTTGCAGTATTTGTCTTGCAGATAGCAGGGTCTTTGTGGCCATTAGTTAGAAGTAAGCTGTCAAATGAACGTATTTCTCTGCCGTGAGGAAAGCCATCTGGGAAGTTGTGTTCAAGCTTGCTCCCAGGAATACAATTTGTTGGCAGGTTACAAGATGTAATTTCTTTTCATTTATGGTGTACCCTAGAGAAATTTGCACTTTTTGTACCAATGCCAGATGATTCAAAAGTATGTCCTGGCTTTCTGCCTGAATTAGACAATCGGCCAGGTAAGGGTATATTTGAATATTTCTTTGCCTGCAAAATGCAATGACTTGAGCTAGGCACTTTGTGAATACTCTGGGCGCAGTAGATAAGCCAAAGGGCAGTGCAGAGAACTGATAGTGCATGTAGCCTGCTTTGAAGTGTAGATATCTTCTGCAAGATTCCCTGATTGGGATGTGCAGGTAGGCTTTCTTTAAATCCAGTGTTGCCAACCAAGTATCATTGCCTAGCATAGGAAGCAACTGGTGAAGAGTTAGCATTTTGAATTTTGGGATCACCTAAAAAGTGTTTAAGATAGAGAGATCCAGGATAGGACACCAGGAATTGTCTTTTCTGGGCACCAGGAAAAGTCTTAAGTAGAAACCTTGTCCTTTTTCCTCTTCTGGGACAGTTTGAATAGCCCTTATATTTAAGAGAGAAAACTTGCTTTTGAGCCTCTGCCCACTGATTTGGGGGTAGATCTGGCCAACCGTTTGGGGTTGGTAAAGTGTGGAAGTGGAATCTGTATGCTTGGGAAACTATAATTAAAACCCATTTGTCCTGGGTAATGAGTTCCCTGTATTTTGCCTGCAGAAAAATCTTTCCCCCTAAAGGAACAGTCAGTTGAGAAGGGCTTAGACGTTTTAAAATTAAGTCATTGAGATAGTTTACCATAGGGAGGAGTCTTACTACTCCCTGTTTTGGAAGTGGGAGCCCCCCACTGCTTAGTTCTGTGCGTACGTTGGGACTGAAGCCTCGGTGTTCTGCTGGTTCTGGGTTTGGACTGAGGCCTGGAAGAGGCAGGAAAAGACCAATTCTTAGAGGGCCAATGCCTACTAAATTTTGGAGGCTATACTTGCAGGAAATCTTTAACAGTTTGCATAGATTTAGCTTTTCCTCCATCTTTTTGAGAACTTCTTCTGCTTTGTTGCCAAACAAGTGGTCCTGGTTTAAGGGAGCATCCAGCAATTTAACTTTAACATGATCTGGCACAGATTGCTCCTTAAGCCAAGCATGCCTTCTAAGTACAGACCCAGTGACAGCAGCCCTGCAAGATGCCTCTAGTGAATCAAAACCACATTGCAAAGTACGCTTTTCAACTTGTTAAGCAGAATGCATTAAATCCTGTAAATCCTTATTTTCAGCACAGACAGGAATCAACATCATTTTCTGTTTAAGCAATCCAATAATATGCTGTTGATACTTTAACATATGAAACTGGCAGTTTAAAGCCCTAATGGCCAAAGTTGCAGAAGTGTATACCTTCTTACCCCATCTATCCAGCGCCCTGGAATCTCTATCAGAGGGGGTAGGATTTTTGGCAGTAGTAGCCTTAATGCCCTTGCGTCCCTGTGAAATGGTTTCAGGATCCGCAGTAGGATTTTTAAAAAGGAACTTGTGAGAGTCAGGAACTCTGTAATATCTATCTGGTTTTCTGGGAGCAGGAGGTAAGTAGTCTGGGGCCAAGCTAGATTCCGAAAAGGCATCATCAACAATGTCCAGTACAGGCCTGTGTTGAGGTAGGAGTAAGAAATTCCTACGCCTCTTTTTAGAATCAGAGTAATCCTGGCTTTCCCAGTGAAAATGCTCCATAAGAGTATGCAAGGTTTCACCAAAAGAGAGATCCTCTGGAGGGGAAGCAGAGGGAATAGAGTCCTCTGCATCAGAATCCTCATAGGTAGACAAGGGTAAATCCTGGTCATCAGAGGAAACAAAAATTTCAGAATCCTGATCAGAAGAATCATAAGCAAATTCACTCCTAAGTCTCTTAGAGGGGGAAGGTTGGCTTCCTCTGATTAAAGTAATAAGCTCTTCAGCCATTCTTATCATTTGTTTTATAGGCATAGAGGCCTGACCATGCGGTCTGGGTGTCGGTTTTCTAGACATGGTTCGAGTTTTAGGCCTTGAAGAAGAAGATTGCGTCGGTTTAATATGCAAGTCAGTAGGCCTGAATACACCCTCAGAAGCCGGTGCCTGCACAGCGGCTCTGGACCCATCCAAGGTAGAGACATCCGCAGGTTCCACAGTTGAAGTATCTCGCGGCATATCAGACTCTGAATGGGTCTCAGTAGAGGCCTGAGAATCTGAAGTAGTGGGTATTAGGGACTGCGAAAGCGCCTCACTGAGTACCGACGAACTAGTGACTAGCTTAGGAGAAGCGTCGTTGGCAGCTTTGGACCTAGGCGGCCTGTCTTTGTCTTTATCTTTGCGTTTTTTCGGAATGTCGGTAGTCGGGTGGCTTACTGAAGCCATATCTGGGCAATTGAACAGAGTACCAAAATATTTAGAAGTGTAAATATACCGACGACGAATAGTTCATTGTTTAAATAAGACACAAAACCAACGGCGAAGTACGTCATGGTCAGGGCCTAGGCAAGGAATACAGTACGAATGAAAATCTTTGTGAGGTATTTGCTTTCCACAAGAAATACAACTATTAACTTTTACTGACATCGGTTTAGAGCAAGAAAGTTTCCCCAACGGGGTACTTAGCTTTAGTTGAAGACTTCGGTTTTGAAACTCGAAAACCAAAATTTCAGGGGTCGGCCGACCGGTACTTGTAAACTGCTTCTGCTTTGGGCACCGTACGGCAAGAAAGACTGATGTAATGACGTTGGTTGCATGCTTTATACCCCTGCTGACCTGACATCATGAAAGATGAGACAGCAACCGTCTCAGTACCCAAGACTTTGATAATCAGGCCGACTGAGGGCTACTGCAAGCAGATAACCCAAATGTGATGACTGCAACAGTGAAAGACGAAGAACATCAAATCACCTGCTTTCTATTTGTGTTTTCTTTGCTGGGATAATTTTATTAGTATTTTAATTATTTTTTATGCTATAATTCAATTAAAAATATTTTCCAATTTAAACTTAAAAAATGCTTTCACATTCACACATGACTAAGAGTGAAATTTATGAAAAAATACCTCTGAGCCGACTCAGAAATCAAAGCATCACCTGGAGAGAGGAGGGCCTCAGACAGTCAGCAGTTTCCTTCCTTGGAAACAGCATAGGCATTTGCTGCAGCTGGGGTATCATATAGTGCATTGTGGATGGATAAGGCTCCCTCAATTAAACATGTAACTGTCAAGAGTATGAGCACATTGTCAAGTAGTCACATATATGGAAGTGTGGTGTGACAGAAGTTTAACATCACTGCATGCCCAGCTCTCTTGGAAGAATTTTATTTTATTTTCATTTGCTAATTAGAGCAGAATACTGATCCAAGTGGACAATTTTCAGGGCTGTCCTTTTCTTTCATTCAAGTTTACATTTCTTTATAATAAAACAACAACCCTAACCTGGCTACAACATAAAATCTTTTTATTGGCCTACAAGGGATGATAACCTTACCAGAGTTGCACTATTAAGGGTATCTTCTGTAGAAAGAGGCTCCAACTGTCACTAGGAAGATGGCAGAGCATCACCACCACATAATGGTAGGAAGAAATATGCTTATAAAGGAGAAGGAAGAAACATCAGCAATGAAGACAGATGTGCTGAAAATGAATCTATAGATTTTCTTCTTCAGTTACCAGTACTGAAAAGAAACCATCCAAACACTCACTATAAACAGTACAACAAAGCATAGTGAGAAGAATCACAACCATGCAGCCACATGACTACAGAAGAGCCCATATAATAGTTCTTATCTTTTTCTTCTTCTTTTCTGAAATATGAAAACAAAGCCTTCTTCCTTACTTAAAAAACAAACAGGTCAGCTACACCAAACACTGCAGCAATAAAAAAGAAGAAAAATAACAGTTGTGTACACTTACCCTAAATGTAGATGTTCGAGTGTATTCAGTGTTGCAGTCATCACATTTGGGGATATCCCTGCCAGGGTGGCCCTTGGCCAGCCCGAATACCAGAGTCTTAGTATTTCTGCGTCAGTTGCTGTTGCTTCAGGACTGACGTCAGGTCATCAGTTGTATAAAGTAAGGTGGCCGACGCCATTACATCAGTTTTCTTTCCCTAACTGTCAGGAGCCCCCAAGTGGGAGCCAGGTTATGGTGGAAGAACCTCACCAGTAGAAAGTAAATACCAAAAAGTTCCTTGTAAGGAGAGAGAGAGAAAAAAGAGGGGGATGGAGGGACGGTAATAAGGACTGTAACAGTAAATACACTCGAACATCGACATTTATGCTAAGTGTACACAACTTTACTATGTTCTTCGTGTTTCATTGTTGCAGTCATCACATTTGGGTTGATTCATAAAGCTGAGGAAAAGGGTGGAGGCAGTCAAGGAGACTAGGGGCTGACTAGGATGCCCTGCAAGACTGCAGTGGCAAAGCCTGCCCTGGATTTGGAGAAGATTGACAGGTGGTAATGCTTGGTGAAAGTATGATCAGATGTCCAGGTTGCAGCCTCCAGGATGTCCTTGGTGAGGACTCCTCTGAAGCAAGCTGCAGAGGTGGAAGCTGCTCTGGTGGTACAAGTCCTGACCCCCTTAGGGGGAGGTTTTCCGTGTTGCTTGTAACAGAAATGGAAGCAGTGTGCTATCCATTTGGAAATTGTTTGTTTGGAGATGACTTTGCCCTCTGCCCCTGCAGTAAAGCTAACCAGTAATTGATCAGACTTTCTGAATGATTTAGTCCTGTCTAGATAGAATCTGAGCTATCTGTGAACATCTAGAGAGTGCAGGATCCTTTCCCCCTTGTTTCGTGGGTTAGGGAAAAAGATGGGCATATGAATGGATTGATTGAGAGCCACACTGGACACCACTTTGGGCATGAAGGATGGGCTAGTCCTGAGGGAAATACTGTCAGCATGGAAGATGATGAAGGGCTCCACAGCCATGAGTGCTTGTAGCTCGGACACTCTTCTGGCTGAAGTGATGGCCAGCAGAAAAGCTGTCTTCTAAGAGAGATATTTTAACTCTGCTGAAGATGCTGGTTCAAAGGGGGGCAGGGTAAGCTTTTCCAACACAAAGTTAAGGTCCCAAGCTGGGGTAGGTGCTCTTCTGGGTGGCCTCAAGCTGCTAGCCCCTCTTAGGAATTGTTTAATCAGCGGGTGTGAGAAAAGGGGCTGCTCAGTGTGGAAATGAGCAGAGATAGCAGAGACATGAATTTTAACAGAGGAAAAAGAGAGACCACTTTGTAGCAGGTCAGCTAGGTAATCCAGGATGAGAGGTAGGGAGGCCTGTGCCGTATCGGCTCCCTTAGTCTGAATCCAGGTGCAGAACCTTTTCCATTTGTCAGCATAAGACTTTCTAGTGATAGGGCGTCTGGCCTCACGTATAACATCTAGAGCCTGTTTACTGAGGTTGGCAGATTGATCAGTGGTCAGGGAATAAGCCAGGTTGCCAAAATGAGGATCTGCAATTGGGGATGCATGAATTCTCCTTCCCTCTGGGTCAGGAGGGTTGGGGTCTGAGTGAGATGCCATGGTGGCAGTGGGGACAGGCTGTGCAGCAGTGGGTACTAGTGCTGGCGAGGCCAGTCTGGAGCAATAAGAATTGTCCTTGGTTTTTCCTCCCATATTTTGAGCAGTACCCTGGTGATGAGAGGTAGTGGAGGAAATTCATAGACAGATAGACTTGACCCAGGGGAAGGATAGGGCATCCACTTTCCAAGCCATGCTGTGATGTTCCCTGGTGCAGAACATACTGAGCTGATGGTTGGTGTGGGAGGCAAAGAGGCAGACCTTCAGGGTGCCCCATTTCTGAGTTATTAGGGTGAAGGTTCTTTTGTTTAGTTGCCACTTGTGTGGGTCCAGAAGATTTCTGCTTAAGTGGTCTGCTAGAGAGTTTAGAGAACCTGGCAGGAATTGTGCTAACAGATGAAGTTGCATTACAGAGGCTGTGTGCCAAAGGGTTATGGCCAGCCTGCATAGAGGGTAGGAGTGATTCCCTCCCTGCTTGTTGATATACCACATCACAGTGGTGTTGACTGTTTTGATCAGGAGAGCTCCTGGGGAGAGAAGGGGCCTGAAAGCTGTCTGGACAGCTAACATCTCTTTTTGGTTGATGTGCAGATGGATTTGCTGTGGGTTCCATTGGCCCTGTATGCACCTGCCATCCAGGTATGCACCCCTGGCATAGTCTGATGCATCTGTGGTGAGGGTCTAGGCGGTGGCGGGGGGATGGGGTGAGAAAGGTAGTCCCTTGTTGTGGGAGCATGCTGCTGCCCACCAAAGAAAATCTTTCCTTAGACAAGGTATCATTGGTATAAGCATTTCTTGCTGTTGACAGTGTTGACACCAAAGGCTTTTTAGGTACTACTGAAGTTTCCTCACATGCAGTCTGGCATATGGAATGAGTAGAATGCAAGATGCAATGAACCCCAGAGCTTGCAATATTTTCCTTGCAGATAACTGGGGCCTGGTGGCTAGTTGAGAGAAGTAGGCTGTCAGGTAAGTTTGCTTTTCCTGGTGTAGGGAATGCCATCTGGGATACTGTGTCCAGGCTTGCTACCAGGAATATAATCCTTTGGGTGGGTACTAGTTTGGATTTCTTTTCGTTGATAGTGTACCCTAGGAAGGTCAGTAGGGACTATACAAAGGTCAGGTGCTTAAGCAGCTTTTCCTGACTATCTGCCTGAATTAGGCAGTCGTCTAAGTATGGGTAAATTTGGATATTCCTTTGTCTGCAAAAGGTAATGGCGGGAGCCAGACATTTTGTGAAAACTGTGGGAGCAGTAGATAAGCCAAAGGGAAGTGCAGAAAACTGAAAGTGCAGAGATCCTGTCCTGAAACGTAGATATTTCCTGCATGATTCCCTGATAGGAATGTGGAGGTAGGCCTCTTTCATGTCTAGGGTGGCTAGCCAAGCATCCTTGGAGAGCATGGGTAGCAGTTGCTGGAGGGTGCGCATTTTGAATTTTGGTATCACCAGGAAGGTGTTTAGAATGGATAGATCAAGGATGGGGCGCTAGGTGCCCTCTTTTCTGGCTACCAGAAAAAGTCTGGAGTAGAAACCTGCAAGAACGTGCTCTATTGCCCTCATAGAAAGCAGGGAAGGGACTTGCTTTTTCGCCTCTGCCCACTGGTTCAGAGGTAGATCTGGGAACACTTTTTGGGGTTGGAAGAGTGTGTAAAGAAAATTTGTATCCCTGGGACACTATGTTGAAGACCCAGCAGTTGTTGGTAATGGTGGCCCAGGTGCTTGCGTGAAAGGAGAGTTTTCCTTCTAGGGGAAAGTGCAGATGCGGAGGGGGTGGGGGAGGAGAGTCATTGTGAGGTCTTACCATGATGGGGTGGCTTAGAACTCCCTGGTTTGGAAGTGGAGGAAATCCACTGTTTTGATCTCTGCATTCCCTGTGGCTGCTGTCTGGGGCGTCTGCTTCCCCGGGGTATTGGCTGAACTGACCTGGTGGGAGCAGGAAAGGACCAGTGCTTGGAGGGCAATGCCTGCTGAACCTGGGTGGCTGGACCTGTAGGAAATCCTTAACTGTCTGCATAGACTTGGCTTTTTCTTCCATCTTTTTTAAGACCTCCTCTGCCTTAGTGCCAAATAAGTTGTCTTTGTGCAAGGATGCATTCAATAATTTAGATTTAACATGATCTGGCAAGGGCTGTTCCTTAAGCCATGCATGCCTTCTAAGGACAGAACTGGTGACTGCTGCCCTGCAAGAAGCTTCTAGGGTGTCAAAACCACAGTGTAAGGTGTGCTTAGTCACTTGACTTGCAGAATGCATTAACTTTTGTAACTCTTTAGATTCTGCACAAGCAGGAAAGTAAGACACTTTTTGTTTGAGGAGTTCCAGGGTATATTGCTGAAATTTTAGCATATGGAACTGGCAATTTAGTGCCCTGATAGCAAGAGTAGCAGAGGTGTATACTTTTTTACCCCATCTGTCTAGTGCTCGGGAATCCCTATCTGAAGGGATGGGATTCTTAGCAGAGGTTGCTTTAATTCCTTTAGGCCCTTGAGAAATTACCTCAGGGTCAGCAGTAGGATTTTTGAAAAGAAATTTGTGTGAGTCAGGGACTCTGTAATACCTGTCAGGTTTTCTGGGTGCAGGAGGGTGTCAGGAGTCAAACTGGATTCCAAGAAAACATCATCCACAACATTCAGGACTGGGGGAATGGCCAGGGGTCTGTGCTGTGGAAGATCTAAGAATTCTCAGAGAATCTTTTTAGACTGAGGGTAGTCCTGACATTCCCAATGGAAATGCTCCCCTAAGGTATGAAGGGTTTCCCCAAAGGAAAAATCCTTGGGTGGAGAGGCTGAAGGAATGGAATCCTCTGCATCAGAATCCTCATAAGCAGAGAGGGGTTGCCTGTCTTCATATTCAGATGCATCAGTCATCAGACTCCTGTTCAGACAAAACTACTGGGGACAGATCTCTTTTTCTTTTGGAAGAGGTAGCTTGGCTTCCCCTGATCAGCATGATAAGGTCTTCCGCCATTTTAAGCATTTGAGACTGAGGCAAGGAAGCGGGTGCCTGAGATTGAGTCGTCGGTTTCTTGGGTGTGGTTCATACCCTGGGCCTTAGAAACTCAGTAGTCTTCGAAAGAACGGTAGACGCGAAAGAAGTCGTCAGTTTCTGTCGAGAATCGGTAGTGCGAAGTACTTCCTCGGAAGCCGGTGCCTGCTCAGCAGCTCTGGATCCATCCAAGGGAGAGACAACCGCAGGATCCTTAGTCGAAGAAGAGTTTTGCACCAAACCGGACTCCGAAAGGGTCTTCGTAGCAGCCTGCGAATCCACAGAAGCGGGCATCAGGGGCTCAGAAAGCACCTCACTGAGCACCGAAGAACTGACAACTAGCTTAATGGAAGCATTGTCGGTAGGTTTGGACCTGTACAGTCTGTCTCTGTCTTTATCCTTACGTTTTTTTCAGAAGATCTGCTGTTGGATGGCTTGCAGAAGCCATATCAGAATTCGAGGACCGTAAGCGAAAATATCTAGCTACATTAACAGCCTGACGATGTATAGTTCTGCTATTAAACAAAGCACAAAACCGACCGTGAGGGACATCGTGGTCTGGGCCTAAGCAAGTGACGCAGTAAGAATGAAAGTCTATGTGTGGTATTTGCTTTTCACAGGTGAGACAATTGTTAACTTTTTCTGACATCTGTTAGTGCAAGAAAAAAGGATCCCCAACGGGGTACTTAGCT
Source organism: Protopterus annectens (assembly GCF_019279795.1). Classification (NCBI taxonomy): domain Eukaryota; kingdom Metazoa; phylum Chordata; order Ceratodontiformes; family Protopteridae; genus Protopterus; species Protopterus annectens. Next base: position 1,398,630,838 of record NC_056726.1, read on the forward strand.
TTAAAAGACTTCAGCTTCAATTCAGAAGACGAAACTCAAGTAGCGACCGACCGGCACTCGTGTGAACTGCTTCTGCTTTGGGCTCATCGGCAAGAAAGACGTCAGTCCTGAAGCGACAGCAACCGACACAGAAATAGTAAGCCTCTGGTATTCGGGCCGGCCGAGGGCTACCCTGGCAGGGATAACCCCAAATGTGATGAATGCAACAGTCAAACACGAAGAACATCTGTGATGAAGTTAAAGTTGAAATTCAAAGATATGTTTATAGCAATATTGATTTTTGATAACCATGTGATATGCCTACCATCTGTAGTACAACTCCCTTCAGGTGGAGGTTTCATTTGGTAAGGGATAGTTGGACTGTTTGATTCTGAGCCATCATCTTCATCATCTTCCTCATTTTCTAGTCTGTTGGCTGAAAATATAAAATAAAATTAATAAAAGTCCTCAACATAACAAGATCACAAATTGTACACAGAAAAAGAGAAGATCCCAAGTTTTGAATCAAAATGCTATCCTATGCTGCTGCTCCTTGCTAATAAATAATACCATACCACTTATTTACATTTTAGCATTCGTTTGGTACAGAATCTAACTTCTGCTCTCCAGTACAACAGATGGTAACAAGTCTCTAAAATGGTGTTCAGAATACTTATTTATACATATAGTTCACAAGCCTCTAGAATGCAAATCAGCTAGTACAGAATCTTCAGACTATTTTGTAAATTAGGTCACTGAGTTTACTTTATATGTTGTCCTATGCCTTTGTGGCATAACATATGAAAACAGAAGTGTTGTGATACCTTTTACTGGGCCAAACCTGGTTTCACAATGCAGCTGTACAAGCTCCCAGTCTAACAATAATTCTCTATATTACGTTACAGACTGGTAATGCATTCTGAAAATGCGTTATTATTAACACAGGTTTACATAACAGTATCAAATATGTTTAACCTTGTACTGTGTTACTTACACAATGGTATAATACAATTTATCTTGATTAGAAGTAGCAGCATTACTAACAGCAATAGCAGTAGCACATGACTACCTTACTTCACATATTATTGCCATACTGTGCTCTCCCAACAGTATTAAGCAAACATCATCTCAACCTATATATCAGTGCCCCTGTTTTCCCAACAGCATCTCCTAATCTATTATCGCCCCTGCTAGATCACCCGATCCTATAATCCAGAATATTCCCAGTACGAAATTTCCTTTTCCTCTATGGAATTTGGTCTGTTGACCTTTGGTTACATTCGGGCCATGACCAGAATGTGACAGAAGCAGACCATGCATCATCCTGAAGAATACAGTAGCAGCTGTTTTGCAGCCAGCCAGGAAGATCAGATTTCCTTTTGCTGTTTATATTCTGAATCATGTAGTACATTTGGAATTCATATTGTGAGCCTTTCAGACAGATCATAGCTACTCGATCCCAGTGACTACAAGAAAATAATGTTTTACTTTCCATTTTCTCCTCTGTGATGCCCAAGAACAGCATCATACATTTTCAGTCAGAGCAAAGCTCCTCCCTTCTGTAGGGCAAATCAGCACTCGCATGTGAAAAATCTGTCAGTCAAACAAATAAAGGCTGTGATGGAACTGATTTCTCTTACGGTCTTTGCAGACTTAACAGGGGGTAGGACACACACATACACACACACACACACACACACACACACACACACACACACACACACACACACACACACACACACACACACACACACACACGCACACGCACACATGCACACAAACACGCACATTACTGCAATGGAATCAGGAAGGAACATTACTAAAATGGAATCAGGAAGGAACATTTCATAGTCTAAGCTGTCATATAATCCTACGTTCAAAATTCACAATGAATAAGTGCCTTCTTTAAGGGCTAGCCACCAAACAATTGACTTGGGTAGGGTCTCACCATCAAAAACCTTTACAAACAGTACAGTCTTGGCCGGGCATTATTCATGCTGCTTAGATTACCTGAAGTTACACCATCATTACCACCAAGACAGGTGGAATATCGTGGCAGGTTCCTATTACAAGAGGCTATGAAACTCAAGTGCTATACCTTAGTTCACTGACATACAGGGATAAAGCCTTGAGTACAACCTAAATGATGTGAGTTTGGATAACAGCTGATGTTTTGGAACAACCAAGCAAGGAAAAGTGGGAGTGGGAGGCTGATGCTAACTCACCCAAACTGAGGATGAGAATGGCATTTCTGCTCACTAGCTGCATTTTGTAAACAAAGAGTGGATGCTCACCACCAACAGTGATGTAGCACATATTGGGGAAATGGAAAGTACAGTTTTGTACCTACCATAAATGTAGATGTTCGAGTGTATACCCTGCTACAGTCATCACACTTGGGTTATCCTGCCATCAGGTGGTCCCGCAGTCGGCACAAATTCCAAAGTCTTGGTCCGGCGTTGGTTGCTGTCGCTTCTTCCCTGACGTCAGAGCGCCAGGGGTATATCGGCGGCATCCAACGCCATTTTCTTCAGTTTTTCTTGCCCCAGATGTCAGGTGCCCCAAATAGTTAGGCAAACGATATATATATATATATATATATATATATATATATATATATATATACATACACATATACATATACATATAGCTATATGGAAAAAATAAAACAAAACCCTTAGGCACAAGCAAATACACCACAGAGGTAGTATAGAATAGAGTGGTAGAGATAAGTTCAGCTAGTTTAGAGGGGATGGAGGAAGGACATCCTGGACTGCAGCAGGGTATACACTCCAACATCTACATTTATGGTAGGTACAAAACTGTACTATGTTCATCGTGTTACCCTGCTGCAGTCATCACACTTGGGTAGAATCCCAAAGCTAAGGATGGGCGGTGGAGTCAAACAGAGTTAGAGGAGGATAGAAGGCCCTGCAAAACTGCAGTGGCGAAGCCAGCTCTAGTCTTAGAGTAAAGTGGTAAGTGGTAATGCTTGGTGAAGGTGTGTACTGAACTCCAAGTTGCAGCTTCCAGAATATCCTTGGTTGGCACCCCCCTGAGGAAGGCTGTAGATGTAGCTGCTGCCCTGGTAGAGTGGGGCCTTATGGTAGCAGGAACTGGTTTTCCATGGTAGGTGTAGCAAAAACGTATGCAATGTCCTATCCATTTGGAAATGATTTGTTTTGAGATAGCCTTTCTTTGTGATGCTGTAACATAGGATACAAAAAGTTGGTCAGATTTTCTGAAAACCTTAGTTTTATCCAAGTAGTAACGTAGCTGCCTTTGAATGTCCAAGGAATGCAGGAGTCTTTCTCCTTTGTTCTGTGGATTTGGAAAGAAGATGGGTAAATGGATGGTTTGATTTAGAGCCACACTGGATATCACCTTAGGCATAAAGGAGGGGTTAGTTTGTAGAGAAACTCTGTCTTGATGAAAAATGAGGAAAGGCTCTACTGCCATTAGTGCCAGAAGTTCTGAAACTCTTCTAGCTGAAGTGATTGCTAGCAGCAGGGCAGTCTTCCATGATACAAACTTTAAGTCAGCTGAGAAAGCTGGCTCAAAAGGAGGTAGCGTGAGTTTTTCCAGAACAAAGTTGAGGTCCCAAGTAGGTGTTGGTGCTCTCCTGGGAGGCCTAATGTTCTTGGTCCCTCTGAGAAACTGCCTTAAAAGTGGATGTGAAAATAAGGGAGGATCCGTGTTGTAGTGAGCAGAAATGGCTGAGGCGTGGATTTTAACAGATGAAAAAGAAAGCCCTTTGTGTAACATCTCAGTTAGATATTGCAGAATCTGAGGTATGTCAGGTTGAAGGGTATTTTGGCCTTTAGCTTGGTTCCAGGCGCAAAACCTTTTCCATTTGTCTGAGTAGGCTTTCCTGGTGCTGGGTCTCCAGAATAACTTCCATAACAGCTTGTGAGAGAGGAGCTGGCTGGTTGCTTAGGTGATTTGCCATGCAGCCAAGTTTAAGGTTTTGAGCTGGCTGTGTAGAATCTGATTGTCTTGCTGTGTGAGCAGGTGGGTAATTTGTGGTAGAATCCATGGTGGGCCCTGGGCCATATTCCTTAATAGTGGGTACCAGTGCTGGCGTGGCCAGTCTGGAGCAATGAGTATCATTCAGGGTCTCTCCATCCTGACTTTCAGTAGCACCTTTGTAAGAAGGGGTAGTGAAGGAAAGGCATATACTGTTAGCATTTTCCAACTGAATGAGAGTGCGTCCACTTTCCAAGCTTGATGGTGAAAAGTCCTTGTGCAAAACTTTGTTAGCTGATAGTTTTGAGGGCTGGCAAACAGGTCTATGTCTGGGAGCCCCCATTTTTGAGTTATCACTGTGAATACTTGTGGATCCAGTTTCCACTCGTGGGGATCCATGATGTTTCTGCTCGTCTGCCAATGTGTTCTTTTTTCCTGGCAGGAATTGAGCTTGTAATTGAACTTGGTAAGCCAGTGCTGTGTTCCACAAGGTCATTGCTTGCCTGCATAGAGGGTAGGAGTGTGTACCCCCTTGTTTGTTTATGTACCACATTACTGTGGTGTTGTCTGTCCTTATGATAAGCTGTCCTGGATGCAAGAGGTCCTTGAAGGCTGTCAGAGCATTTTGTACAGCTAGCATTTATTTTTGATTGATGTGCAGATTTCTTTGATCTGCTGTCCATAAGCCTTGAATGCACCATCCTGCCATGTGTGCCCCCCAGGCAGAGTCCGATGCATCTGTTGTCATAGTTTGCCTGGCTGGGGGTAGGGTGAAAGGCTGACCCTTGTTTAGGTGACAAGCTTGTCACCACCATAGAAACTCCTCTTGAAGGCAGGGAATGAGATTTATCATTGTTTCCAAGCTGTGGCTGTGTTGAGTCCATACGCTTTTTAGGTACCATTGTGATTTCCTCATATGCAGTTTTGCAAATGGTATTAGTAGTATGCAAGATGCCATGAAGCCCAAGGCCTGCAGAATTTTTCTTGCAGGGAGTTGGGTCTTTGTTGCCATTGTTCTGAAGTATTGAGTTAATTGTAGTTGTTTGTCTGGCGTCAGATAAGCCATCTGGGCCGTTGTATTCAAGCTGGCACCCAGGAATGTCATAATTTGTGAGGGCACTAGTTTTGATTTCTTTTCGTTTACTGTGTACCCTAGGCAACTTAGAAGATGTCTTACAAAAGCCAGGTGTTGTAAGAGAATGTCCTTGCTTTCTGCTTTGATGAGACAGTTGTCCGGGTATGGGTATATTTGAATTCCTCTCTGTCTGCAGTATGCAATTACTGGTGCCAGGCATTTTGTGAAGACCCTGGGCGCAGTAGATAAGCCAAAGGGCAGTGCAGAGAATTGGTAATGGGTTGAACCTGCAATAAAACGGAGGTATCTTCTGCAATTTTGTCTGATAGGGACATGCAGGTATGCCTCCTTGAGGTCCAACATTACTAGCCAAGCTTTCTTGCCCAACATGGGAAGAAGGTGCTGTAGTGTTAGCATCTTGAATTTAGGTACTTGCAAGAAGGTGTTTAAGATTGAAAGGTCCAGAATGGGTCTCCAAGCATTGTCCTTTCTGGGGACTAGAAAGAGCCTTGAGTAAAATCCTTGGCCTTGCTCCTGTGTAGGTACCAGTTGAATGGCTCTCATGTCCATGAGAGCTGTAATTTGTTTTTGTGCCTCTGCCCATTGATTTTGTGGCAGGTTTGTCATTCCTTTTATCCTTGGCAAGGTGTGGACATGGAATCTGTATCCGTGTAAGATAATGTCTAGGACCCATTTGTCCTTTGTGACGATGCACCAGTTGTCTGCAAAAAGTGATAATTCTCCTCCCAAGGGAGCTGCCAAGAGGGTTTTGCTTGGCACTTTGAGGTTTGAGTCATTGTGTTTGCCTTCTAGTGGTTTGGGACCTGTCTTCTCCTCCCTTCTGTGTTGTAGTGCCCCATTGGAGAGGTTTGTAAGGGATTTGTGCTTGTCCTCTGCCCCTTGGGCGCCTGCATTTACCCCTCTGTGGTCTGTCAGAAGCTGGAAAGGACCAATTTTTTGTTGGCCAATTTCTGCTGACACGTGGGGGCTGTACCTGTAAGAAATCTTTGACCGTTTGCATAGATTTTGCCTTATCCTCCATTTTCTTTAAAACCTCCTCTGCTTTAACCCCAAATAAAACATCCTGCTGTAAGGGTGCATCCAGTAACTTTGCTTTAACATGATCAGGCAGAGATTGTTCCTTTAACCAAGCATGCCTACGTATAACAGACCCAGTAACAGCTGCTCTAGAGGAAGCTTCCAAGGCATCAAAACCACATTGTAAAGTATGTTTGCCCACCTGTTCAGCTGCATGCAGCAGATCTTGCATTTCCTTGAATTCAGACTGTTGAGGGTGCGTGCCCATCTTTTGTTTTATTTGAGACATTAGGAATTGCTAGTATTTAAGCATGTGAAATTGACAATTTAGTGCTCTCATAGCTAGAGTGGTTGAGGTGTAAACCTTCTTCCCCCACCTATCTAGTGCTCTGGAGTCCCTTTCTGAGGGTACAGGATTTTTAGCCATAGAAGCCTTAGCCCCTTTGGGACCCTGGGAGATTGTCTCCGGATCAGCAGCAGGGCTTTTGTAAAGGAATTTGTGAGAGTCAGGCATTCTATAGTATCTATCTGGTTTGGCTGGAGCAGGAGGCAGAGAATCTGGATTTAGACTAGATTCTAAGAAGACATCATCCACTATGTCCAAAACTGGGGGGATAGCAAGTGGTCTGTGCTGGGGGAGTAAAAGAAACTCTCGGAGCCTCTTCTTTGAGTCAGAGTAGTCCTGACCTTCCCAGTGGAAATGTTCCCTCATGGTGTGTAAGATTTCCCCAAAGGAGTAGTCTTCAGGGGGAGAAGCTGAGGGAATGGAGTCTTCAGCATCAGAATCTTCATAAGGGGGAAAGGAGTAATCCTGTTCCTCAGAGGAGCCTGAGGAAACAGACACCTGATCAGAGGAGGCATAATCCTCCTCTTGTCTAGGCCTTTTGTCGGGGGGGGGGTTGGGAACCCCTGATCAAAGAAATCAAATCTTCAGCCATTTTAAGCATCTGTTCTTAGGCATAGGGCCTTGACCTGGAGACTGAAGTGTAGGCTTTTTTGGTTTTAGAGGAGTCTTAAGCTTAGCATAAGATTTTATGGTGAGGGTAGTCGGTCTGAAGACACCTTCTGAAACCGAAGGTGTTTCTGCAGCACTGGCTTCCCCTACTGCAAAGTTCGGTAGGGCCTAAGAAAAATGGCTGCGTCAGCCTAGAAACCTCTGCTGGGGGATCCGATGCGGTCTGGGGATCCAATTCAGCGGTAGTCAGGGGCTGTGTAGGCGCCTCACTGAGAACCGGAGAACCAGCGACCGGGCCAGCCGAGGCCTCGGAGTCTGGCTTGGATCTAGGCTGCTGGTCCTTATCCTTGCTTTTTTTATGCACGCCGGTAGTCGGTTGCTCCGATGGCATAGTGTAATTAAATTTTCTACCGAAGTAGTGCCGTGCGAAATCAAAGCGACGCTTTATAGTTCGCTTATTGAACCTAGCACAAAACCGACAACCAGTGACATCGTGGTCTGGGCCTAGGCAAGGTATACAAAAAGAATGAAAGTCCTTATGAGGTATTTGCTTCCCACAAGAAATGCAATTGTTAACTTTTTCTGACATCGGACTGAGGCAAGAAAAGGTTCCCCAATGGGGTACTTAGCTTTGAAGACTTCGGACTGAAACTCGATTCGAAAATCTCAGGCGTCGGCCGACCGGCACTTGCGAACTCCTTCTGCTTTGGGCACCGTGCGGCAAGAAAGACTGAAGAAAATGGCGTCAGATGCCTCTGATATACCCCTGGTGCTATGACGTCAGGGAAGAAGCGACGGCAACCGACGCCGGACCAAGACTTTGGAATTCGTGCCGACTGCGGGACCGCCTGACGGCAGGATAACCCAAGTGTGATGACTGCAGCAGGGTAACATGATTAACATCTGGCTTACCAAGCTGTAGATAACAGCCCTCATAAGCATGTGGGTGGTAACACACACAAACATGAAAGGCACTGTAGGCCCCATTATGACATGTGTGCTTAGGTCCAGGTGGGGTTAGAGTCTAACAAAAAAATACCTCATTGTTGGAGTTAGTGCCTAAACAAAGTACCCTTGTTGTTGGTATCAGCAGATGCCACCAATGTGCAGACCGCTTCCATGGCTGCCTCATTGAAGGCCTCCTCTGATCAGAGGTTACTGGTGAATCACTAGTAGCAGAGGAAGAGATGGGCTCAAGACTTACAGCAGGGGGCTGATGGTTGGCGGGTATGCATGGAAAAAGCACAATAAAAAATACTAAGGAGCTCTATCATTTGAAGGGTTTAGTCACTTATCTGCTGTAGTTTGGTTTTCCTGCATTGTTAAAAGGAAGACGTTTGGTAATGCAATGGCCGTCAAAATGTTCAAAAATTCATTGGTGATTACTATGTATTGCATCTTAACTCCTTAGATATGGGATGGGGTAGTATTAGGGTAGTGGATCTTTGGGTGTTAGAACCCAGAGTTATTTTACAAACTGCCTCTGTCCATAAGGGACATGGATAGTACCCCAGGTGAGAATTTATGGTTCCCCATCTATTTATCCAAATTCGTTTTGAAGAGAGGGAGGGTCTTGCTTTGTTTTATGAAGATTGGAAGTTTATTCCATAGATGAGGCAGCCTTTGGGATACAAATCTGCCTCTCCAGCAAGTTCTGTTAGAGTAAGAAATAAATAAAATAACAAATCTGCCAGGCACCCAAAGCAAAGTCCTCCTATAGCGACCACACAAACAAGGCAATATAAATAATTAAAACAAACTTTAATATATTGTATGAGCGCTTTTGTTTTATAACAGAATAAAACTTCCTCAGATAATCCACCTTACACAAAATTCACATTTAAATACTAAAAAAAAAAAAAAAAAGTCATGTGATTCCATTTATTAGAACTTTCACGTGACATATACAAACAAAAAGGAACCTTAACTCTTTCATTTAAAACGTTAATATACATTCTGCAATGTCTCTTCAAATTCACAGAATACCATCCCATAATAAATTTCTATAAAAACTTTTTTTATTATTAAACCCACAAAATTCTAACTTCTAAAATATAATATAACTTGTAAATTTATACTATCATCCTACTACATATTCTTTAAAATGTGCCCCAAGACAACCCAGAAAAAAAGAATAGACAAACTATATCTTTATTTATCTATTAAGGCATTTTAATTCCAAAAGTGGGGCTATAGACACACTTATCATTCAACCCCGGCCATCTGTTTGAATTCAACGTACGTTGCCATACTAAGTCTTGTTTTTCCAAAAAGTACAGTTGTGTACACTTACCATAAATGTAGATGTTCGAGTGTATTCACTGTTGCAGTCATCACATTTCAGTTATCTGCTTGCAGTAGCCCTCAGTCGGCCTGATTATCAAAGTCTTGGGTCCTGCGTCGGTTGCTGTTTCATCTTCCGTGACATCACTTAGTCAGGGGTATAAAGCATGCAGCAGACGCCATTCCGTCAGTTTTTCTTGCCCCAGATGTCATGTGCCCCCCTAATGGGAAGCAATTAAATATAAATATACAAGGTTACACCTCCAACAAAAAAGCAAATACACAAAAAAGCTTTTAAGTATAGTAAAGGAGAGTAGAGGTATAGCCAAAAGAAGTCAGGGGGCTGGAGGGAGGGTAACCAGGACTGCAACAGTGAATACACTCTTATTGTACTCGATTATAGGCCTGATGATGCTAAGTACAATGGCACTATGACTTCATTTTATCTTGATGACATGCATTTACTTACAACATGAGCCACACAGAAGGATTTCCTCATTACTGTAGCTACCTGGTTGTCAAAGTTTAGGTTAGTATCTATCTGTGTTCCTAGGTCCCTCACCACTGAGTCTTCTTTTAGGTGTGCTATCAATATTACATTTTGCAAGGATTTCTGATTTACTGAATAGTATAATTATGCATTTTCCAGCATTTAGTCTCAGACCATGATTTTGGCACCAGTCGTTTCACATTTTTAAGTCTGTTTGTAGGATGTCAGCATCATTTGGGGATTCAGTGATTGCTACCAGCTTACAGTCGTCAGCAAACTTGGTGAGCCAGAGGCCCCCAACATTGACCTTCACTTCAGAGAACTATATACCAAACAGTAGGGGTCCCAACACTGAGTCCTGTGGGACATGGCTGGTAACAAGGATCTTACTGGAAGTGGATTCACCTATACAGACAACAAGTGTCCTGTTATTGAGCCAGTTGACTAGCCATCTGATGATGTAGGGGTTTATGCCTAACTCAGTAAGTTTATCTATGATTCTTGAGTGGGAGACTGTGTCGAAAGCTTTGGCCAGGTCTAGATAAGTGGTGTGTACCACTTTACCCTCATCCATGGCCCTGGTGACTTTCTTGAATAAGTCCACCAGATTCAGCAGGCAAGACTTCCCTTTGACATACCCAAATTGGGTCTGGTCCAGTTTTTTGAGAGTTCCTGTGTTGTTATTGATCAGGTCCATGACAATACTCTCCATGGCCTTGCAGATATGACTAGTCAAGCTTATGGGTCTGTAGTTCCCTGGGTCAGTTAATGGGCACCCCTGGTGCAGAGGGACGACTGTTGCAGGCCTCCATTCCTCCGGAACAAAGCCCATTCAGAGGCTGTAGTTAAAGAGGGCTTCTAGTGACCCTGACAAATTCTACTTTAAGCTATTTAAGAAGCATCCTGGAATGTATTCGGGACCCATGGAAACTGTGTTTTTGGCTTTGACAAGTGTGATATGGATCTGTTCTCTTGTAATGACTGGCAGGGGGATGGTTTCAGGTATTTCTTTGGGTGTTGTAGGAGATGATAGGGAGGGGGGAGAGTTTGGACTGAACTTGTTGGCCAGCAGGTTTGCTATAGTTTCAGGCTGGGTGTATGTGTTGCCATTCACGATTAACTTGGTCCACTGCTGGCCATTTCCCAAGGTTACGAATGTAATTAAAAAAAGCTTTACAGTTATCTTTCACCTGGTCGGCTACCTTTGCCTCATAGTTTGCTTGGCAGATTTAACCAACTCTCAAATTTGATTGTTTAGAATGGTGAGTGTGTTTTTGCACTGATTTGTTTGTTCCTTCTTGGCTTTGGAGAGGATTTTTTTTCCTTTGGTTGAACAGCCTATTTATGTTGGGGGTCCACCAGGGTGGTTTATTTTTGTCAGTAATCACAGGTTTGACTCGGGACAGGTATTGCCTGATCACAGGAAGCTTCAGAATTTTATCAATTACCCTTCTGTATGAGTAAAATGACAAATGAAAGTTATGTACTTACCATAATGACAGATTCATGTTGTTTGCCTTTGTTTGGTTCAATTTGTGGTTCTTCAGATCTGACTCGAATCCAGCACTGATCAATTCCATCAAATTTCAAAGTTGCTTGGCTCTGCCTACCTTACCCACAACTCCACGCTCCTCACCCTAATCCTCAGATCAAGAATGCCCCATGATGACCACTTTAAAAGCATACTACAAAGGTTCCCCAACTAAGGAGGATGCAAGACTCCAAAAATAAGGAACAGACAACCTTCTTTGTCCAGTCATCACAAAAAAAGGAAGCTCATCATAGCAACCAAAGGAGAGGGCAGGAGGGGAGGAAGGTTGAAAAGGATGGAGACAAACAACACAGATCTATCATTATGGAAAGTACACAACTTTCCTATCTGATGTTGTCTGCTCTGTCTTGCTTCAACCTGTGGAACAGAGTCCTCAGCTATGAAAAATACCTCGTGAGGAACTACAGAAGGGTATTCTGCAACACAGTGGAGCCAGGAGAAGCCCTGGATCTATACCGAATATCCAGCATATAGTGTGACACAAAAGTGTAGTGACCCAGCCAAGTAGCAGCTGCACAATTAACATCCGTTGATAATCTAGAAAGGAAAGCTGTAGAATTAGCCATAGCCCTTGCCCTTGTCAAATGACCTTTACGCCTGTGTGGAAGTGTCTTGCCTTTCAAAGATTATCCAAACAAAATACAATCTGACAGCCACAGCCACTTGGATACAATTACTTTAGACACAGGTGAGCCTGACCTGGATTTTGAAAAGGATACAAGTAACTGACTGGATTTTCTGAATGCTTTGGTATAGTCTAAACCAAACCTCAATTGATTACGCACATCCAAACAATGCAAAAGGTATTCACCTTCATTGAAGAAACTAGGAAAAACACAGGAAGATTATTTTCAGGAGCTACCTCTGGCAGAAAAGAAGGGTTTGTATGAACAGATACCCTGTCTTTATGCAACATCAAATAAGGAGGTGAAGAATCGAGAGCTTGCAACTCCCAAATCCTCCTTGTGCAAAGTAACTGCCACCAAAAAAGCAAAGTTTTCCAAGACAAGAGCTTCTAGTCAGATCCCTAATGGGGGGACAGAGCAAAAGGCTACCCGTGAGGTATGCCTTAGAAATTCTGAAGGAAGCCAGAGGCACATTATCTCTGCCAGCATGAAAGTTAGAGATAGCTGCAAATTGCACTCTAATCATAGAAAATGTGGAACCTGACTGAAAGAACTCAGCAAAAAATTGAAAACGGATTCCAAAGGGGTGGAGAAATGGTCGGGTGCCCTACATTCTGCCCACAGGATAAACCTTCTCCATTTACTACAATACACTTTTGTAGCAGACTGTTTTTGAAATGAAGACAATATGTGAACAATAAAACAAACAAAGGCAATAGCGATAAATTATGTACCCATATATAAATTGGTTCAGTAATATCCATATTTATGGGGACATGACAAAAATAGAAGTTATGTTCTTACCATAATGTTCCATCTGTGTTGTTGATCTTCATTCATTCATTACTGATGGGTGTCAGTTCTGTCCTCAGAACCAAGTTGGCCGTTATAACAAGCTTGCGCCAGCCAAGAAAATCTCTTGAGCTAAGTCTTACCCATAGTACCCCTCTCTATATTACCTCGGATCGAGTTTGCCCGTATGGAAGAAAGAAAGAAGGAGGAGGCTTTATCTGAGCAACTTCCCTATCATAGGCTAGGACCATATCCGAACCTCCAGGAGTCTTTCAGAGGAGGATGGTGGGTGGGTTGTAATGAATGATATGTTGTGATGGAAAATCCTTTGGATGGGTTAAGAACCAGACCACTGTACAGTCCACTGTAGAACCCTCATATATCCAGTTAAAGGAACCAAACCTATGGATGCTGCCATATCACCTAGAAGATTCATGACTGCATGAGCCTGATGTTTCGAGTTCGCTAGCATTGACAAGGCCTGGGCACAAAGTCTGGAACCTCTAGAACTTGGATGCCTGATGATTTGACTGACTGAATCCAGGTGATAACCTATGAATTCTAAAACCTGAACAGGCTGAAGGCTCGACTTGGGGTAACTGGCTGTAACGCATATGTGGTTGTGCAGCTGGAGTAAAGTATCACAGGCCATGATCAATGATGCTCTTGTGGGGGCAGCAAAGAGCCAATCTTCCAGAAACAGAAAGACCTGCAATCCCTGCAGCTGCAGCCAGGCTGCGACCACTGCCATACACTTGATAAATACCCGGGGGGAGCCTGTGGTGAGACCAAATGGCAGGGTCCTGAACTGGCAATGACTGGCCCCCAACCAAAACAGCAGGAACCTCCTGGAGCACCTATCTATCTTGATATGATAGTAGGCATCCTTGAGATCTGTACAGCACATCAAATTGTCCTTCTTCAGAAAAGTTAAGATGGACTGCACCTTGACTATCTGGAACTTTTTCACGAACTGATTTAGTCTGCTTAAATGCAAAATTGGCCTGAGATCCTTGCTCTTTCTGACTACTAAAAAGAATATGGATTAGACCCTGGATCCTTGCTGGTCTTGTGGGACCTCCTGGATGACTCAGTTTGTAAGCAGCTTGTGAACCTCTACAGCTCTATGCAGGCTCTGAGAGGGTGGAACATCTGAGAGATGCTTTTGACAAAAGTTTGGAACCTCTGAAAAGTGAATGTAGTAACCTCTGGATATGACTCTAACACCCAATGCATCCAAGGTAATGGCCTTCCAAGCTTTTAAGTGAACAGCCAAATGACCCCTGACTGCCTCAAGAGCAGGAACCCTGATTCTGCAGACCACCTCTGCCCCCTGTCCTATTCACCCTTAACTTTTGTCCCAAAAGAGGAAGAGCCATCAAAAGGGGTATTCACAAAGGACACCTTGAAGCAATCTGCAAAGTTGCATAAATGCATCCAAGCATGGTGCTCTGTGGTAATGCCAGAGCCAACCACTCGGGATGCTCCATCGGCTCTCTTTGAAATGAGCCTCATGGAAACAGTGGTGATGTAAAGCAGGGAGGACAACTGAGTCTCCAGCATCTTCTGAGTCTTTGGAGACTGCTGCATCTTGACATTTCATGACACTTCAGACACCAAGTCATGTTAAATTTTTGTCAAGTGTGATAGATAATTAACAGCTCTCAGCGCAAAAGTGGCTGAGGCATAGGACCACTTCCCTAAATGATCCAAAGCTCAAAACTCCCTGTTTGGGTGGTGGAGTGAGGACTTGTCCTCAGAAATCTCTTTGCTGGTGGCAGCCATCACTAAAATAGCATCAACAGCCGGACCCTTACTCCAATGTGGCTGGTCCACGGGGGGAGCAAGAATCTTATCTAGCTTCGTGGGATAGGCTCCACCATGTTGTGCTCCTTCCATGCCTTCCAGGACACTAGGTCTATAAGAGTGTTCAGAGAAAGAAACACCCAAGACATGGATGGGCCTCTGCCGAAGGCCTCTAAAAATACTGACTCCTCCGGACAGAAGATTTCAGTTTTCCAGCCTCTGTATTGGTGAAGCAGCTCCACTAATTCGCCAAAAGAAGCATCATCCCACAGAGACTTAGGGGAACCCGCTCCTTCCTCAAGGTCAGTATCCTCCATGAGAGACTCCTCCAGGGAGTCAAGGTGTTCCTCTAACACTTCCTTTTCCCCAAAACCTCTTGCTCCAGAGAAACCGGCAGGAGGGGGGAGGCAGGAAGCCCCATCATGGGGGCAGGATGGAGACCAACTGATGCAGGCTCTCCAGCAGCAGACTGATGATTGCTTAAAAGCACCGATGACTGGCTGGAGAAACCTGAACCTTATCCTAACAAGAGAACAGCCTGTCTACAATGTTGAAGGCGGAGGTGGAAGCTGGCCTCTTGGGGTTGAGGGTCCCAGCACTCAAAGGTACCATAGACAGCCTTGATCCTGATGGAGTCTAGCTTAACTCAGACACTGAGGTCGGAGCCAAGCTGTTCAAAGCCGAAGCCCCAAGTGGAAGACACAATCCTGAGGCAGGGATCATCAACCCGGACCCAGAAACTCCAGCTTTAACACCACAGCCCCGAGGTCCCAACAGCCCTAATAGAGTAAGAGTTGATGGGACCATGGAATGAATTGGAACTGAAGACAGCCAAGCCACTGGATCTGACTTGGTGGGTGGGAAAGCAGCCAGGTCTGAAGATCTCAGATCTGAAGGGGCCAAGGTAAGAAGCCAAAAAGAAGGAGAAAAGGGTCCTGGTACTGAACCCAGACCCTAACGGTTAAGGCCTAATTTGCATTGATATCTGAAAAAAGGGCCTCATCAGCTGCTCCAAATCAAAAGTTTTAATGCTGCCCACCGACCTCGATGACTGGAGAGATGACACCACTGATGGAGGCTTGGAGGACTGTTTGGACGAGAACAACTTTGTTTTTTGGATCTGAGCCAGAGGCGCTCATAACCTGGAAGGGGAAGGGGAGGACTCCAGTGACAGCGCCAACAGAAAGGAAGGCAATAAGGGGTAGCTGTCCTACTAGAAGTGGCTCATTTAAGCAGAAAGGGAATTGGAAGGCTCAGAGCCACAGACTGAGCCTTACTGGTTAATGGCAACAATGGAGATCACTTCTGAGGGGTTGGAGGTGATGTTGGTGCCAGGACATCTGGGCACCTTTGGGTTTGATGAGACCGAGGAGGAAGGACCGGGGACAGAGGAAGACAAGGATTTCTTCTGATCCCCTCTAGAAGATCTGTAGTTCTGCTCTGCAGGCAGTGTTTCTCAGACCTGGACTTTGAAAATGAGAAAGAAGCCACAGAAGAAGAACTAGAGGGGAGAAGTCCTATGAGGACCAATTTGGCCCTACATTCATTGATGGCCCTGGACCCAAACCTCTCACACAAAATGTGATTTCAGGTGTGATGCTCCCAAAGATTAAACACATTTAAGATTTCCATCCTACAAAGGTAACTTGTGCCTGTAGGCCACACATTTCTTAAAGTCCTTATCTATAACTAGATGCAGAAAAACAGATAAAACAGACAAGAAAAACCTACTTAACTAAAATTCCTAACAAAAACAGGAACAGGACAAGACCTAACACACACTTAGCTAAGACTAAAACTAAGAGGGGAATAAAAACAAGCCCACCAGAAGGCAGGAAGTCCTAATGGATGACAAAGACAGTTAATGAAACAACAGTCAACAAACCTACCTACCTACCTACCTATCTACCTAATGCACACAAAAACTAAACTAACAGTATGACCAGGGTAAGAGAAGTAAAATTCTTATCAAAAATACTATGCTAGGATACCTACAAAGGATATACCAAGTAAAGCCAAGATCGAGCTGCTGTCCAGAATGGCAACAAACTAGACCTGGGGATTAGGATGAGGAGTGGGGACTGGTGGGTAAGGGAGGCAGAGCCAAGTTAGTTCACAGTTTGATGGAACTGCCCAGTGTCGGATTCGAGTAGGACCCAAAGACCCACAGGTTGAACTAGATGAAGTAGATAACATCGGATGTAAGATTAGGACTTAACTATTGTCAGAGCTATTTATACCTAGCCATCTTGGATAGTTTAATGCCACAAAGTTCCTTACTGGTTTTACCCAAATGAGCTTTTGCAGGGTGCCAAAAAGTACGGCGACTGATTTGAAGGTACTCAGAATGAGCATATTAGTGAACAGTCAAGAATAGACTTGCTTGCGCTCTATCCGCAAGTCTTGCATAGCATGAGCTACTGTTTTAGCTTATTTGTAAAAGAATAAGTTCATCTGCATAAAGAGAGAACTGTAACTTGGGAGAAAGACTAGCAGATCACTAATAAACAATAAGGTGAAGCTAGGGTATAATAATGACCCCTGAAGCACCCATGCAGTTAACTTTGTTCAGAGGGACTGTCGCTCACTCTTACACTGAATGCACAGACTCAAAACCAGCTGTTAGACTAGTGGTAAAGGTTTTCCCCAAACCTGCACCTTTACAGTTTTGCTATTAGAAGGATGTGGTTAACAGTTTCAAAGGTCATTCATAGGTCTATGAATATTGCAGCAGTGAGTATCCCCTTTTCCACGTTTCCCAAAATGAACCTAGTTACAATGCGCACAGCTTTTTGTAAACTTTAGCCTGCACTGAAACTATAATGTGTATGAACATTAAGACTATTCTTTGTACAATGTTCTGGCAGTTACTTGGATACTATTTCTTTTTTCAAAATTTTTTTGCTACAATCCACAGATAAGATACTGATCAACAATCATTAATCCTTGTGGGAAAAGTAACTTTTAGTAAATGAATGACAGTTGCAAATTTTTATGGGAAGAATTGTATGTGTAGAGAAATAGAGAGACGGATATTCTGACAATGTAGGGCAAAGGTTTTCCTATTATTCCAAATGCCTTTCTTTAAAAAAAATGGATGGAAGTCATTTGAAAGTATCTAGCAATTTCTGGACACTTTTGGTAAAAAACTGCCCAAAAGAATCAAGTTATTACCATAGAAGGAGTTTGATTCAGGCGGATACAGAACAGTATACGAGCTAGAGGACACAGAGTGAACCAGTTTATCCATTCTAGCTATGTGTTCTTGAAGATGACTATTAGTTTGTCCTCACTGACGCTGATGATGAGTTAAGTAACCAAGACCTGTTTTTCTTGAAATTATTCCTGACAGGAAGAAAGCAAAAGAGGAGACAAGGAAGTCTAACCAAAAGATGAATGGATTGTGTGAGAGATGATCGGCAACAATCAGGCATGAATGTTTAAGAAGGTAGGAAGCTGGATCTGAATTATGAGGTGCCAATAGTTAAAGCAACAACCCAATCCCATGTAAAATAAAAAAATGGGGTTTATGATAATGCTTTCTTCCAATATTACAAAAACAGCCACCTAAAAATTTGACCACTTTCCAAAACCCCTTAGGGCAGCCAGATAAAATAATATGTCACAATAGGTTTCCAGCTGTCAGGTTTGTATGTTTAACTGTCAGGCTCACAGCCTAATGACCTTCAAGAAGCTTGTTTGCCATAACCCCATGTTGACATTTTCTACTACACACACACACACGCACACGCACACGCACACACACACACACACACACTCACACACAACTCCTAAATCCATTGCTCGCTATTTGTCAACTCACAGTCATCTCCTGCTAAAGTAGCACTGTTTTTAACCTGCTCCTCCTGTAGGATACATAGTAATGCCCATTCCATAATGCTAATGATGCTTCAGTCAACAGAATGGCTTGGTCAAGTTACAGATCAAAGGAGCCAAATTCGACTAATGATGAGGGTCACACATATGTGTGCATATGTGAGTGTGGGTGTGTTTTGCGGTCATGCACATTTCCACACATGCCCCATAAAAGCAGCTGCACATGTCCCTGGCTCACACTGCATGTGCACCTCTCTTTACTATAGGTATCGGCAATGCAGCAGGCCAGATCACCTCCATCTCCACAAGCTGGATGGCTCAGGATTGCCATTTACTCCATCCCATCTCTGTCTGGCTCCTCCAGTAGACAGCAGTAATGACAGGTAGTGTACATAAGACTGACTAACTCTATGAATGGCATTTAGGTGCACATAATACACATGGGTGCATGCTGGTGTTAGAGATGGGAAATCACTGTGTGGCACGACAGAGCTACACAACACTGCTTATTTATACAGTAAGTCAGTTATGCATTAATAAGTAGCTGTTCTTTACTGCATTATTTTCCACATTCATGCCACACATAGCTTCATAAAAAAATCTTCATTCACCTGGCATGGTGGTGGAACTAGGATCATAATAATAAAGCAATGATGGAGTCTGATGATGGGAGCTCCCATTCATGGAAGTTTGGCAGTATTATTGCCCGAGGGCAGGGACATATGTAGTTATGGTACTAAGTTTGTCTGCAATACATAAAAGGGATCACTGAATTCAGATGTGTTTCACAATAGTAGGTATGCAGTTCTGGTCCTGTAAATTATGTATATGAAACAAGTCTATTTGCAGTCAGTACAGCGTCTCTGAATGGCATACAATTTTGGTGAGTCGTTGAGTCACTTGTGCATGTACTTGCACCAAGCAACGTGGCTACACAATGAGGTAAGATCAAGTTCAAAGGACTTGTCCCACTGGGCAGTAATCACTGCGAATTAGAAAGGGCTTTGGTGCACCATTGTAGCGTACACCAGCCTTATTCCATGTGGCACAGAGTTCATGAATCCCACCACGGACAACTGAGATGATCCATCTGAAGGCATTATCCTGATATGTTTGATATTTTAAAGTTAGTAACTGGTAATGCAGGTTTTGATAGGAAGCACCCCTGTATCAGCTCTTTCTCCAGTTCTGTTGTCTTGATAAACGTTATCATTTTGACCTATACACAAGGATAGCAGCCATCATTAAAACAAGTTTCTGTTAAACATATCTGAATTTTCACTAACAACTCAGGAATCTATTAAGTTCCATGTTTTGCTAATACAGACCATATTTATTTACCTGTGGTGTTTGTGAATGACTTTCAAGTATGAGTGCAAAATAACTGGTAGGGGAGTTGAGCTAGAATAAAATATTACTGGAGCTTGGCACTTGCCAGTCTGTTGTGACCTAGTCTGTCTTACCAGTGGCTGAGGGGCATAGAGGAGACCCCGTAATCAGCTTACAGTGTTCCAGACTTCTTTATATGGTCTTTGACTATCTTATAAGAATGGAAACAGTTTAACACCTACTAATACATAATGAGCAGGTTTACCTTTTATACTTTAAGGATTTTAGTTTTCTTACAAGTCATTCTGTTTTTACTTTATATTTCAGTTTTAGGAAGAGCAGGAATGCATAGTGTGCACTCCTATTACTCTGCATCACTGAGAGCTTGTTCAAATGTGAGACTAAGTATCCTTTACAGAAGAAGAAAAAAGCACATTCTATACAATATGGATCATACTGAGACTATAACTATTAATTTACATCCATTTGTCATACAAGTAAACTAAGACAAAAGTATTGTGAATCAATGCACTGCAATGCTTGAGTGTAACTAATTTATACCTAAATCAAAGCAGACGTGCAGATCTCAGAGTCTAACATTGTTGCAAATCAAACTTGAAACAGAAAGAAGTATCAAACTAATTACACAGAATTATCAGGCATGGTTCAGAGCTTTAAACTCAGGTATACCACACTTGCTCAGTAAAAGCTGGCTCACATTTTCAAAATAAAAAAGTAGGGTATCACTTAGTCAGAAAACTTCCCTATCTCCAGTTACAGCAATTACTATTTAATTCCCTCCAAGACTCATGTCAACCCCTGATTATTCACTTCCTCCTTTTTCTTATCCTTTCCTGTCCCTTTCCTTTCACCCTCTCCTCTTCCTCCTTCTGTATCTCCCCTCCTCTTGCACTATATCTTGCAGATGTTTAATAATATGGCTCACTTTATGGTTTGCATCTTGCATTTGCTACACCCACGATCCACTTACTGTGTCATGTACAAAGCTGCTGTATATAATACACAAGCATGTACATAGCTATTTTATTTTATTTTACATTTGTTGACCGGGCTGGTCTAGCTGGATACATATCCTTTTTCAGTAGAGGCCCGGGGAGAAAAGCTCCAACATAATACACTAAGAGAATTTAAACATACAGAGAAAAATTGAACATACAGAGAAAAATTTTTTATACTTTTAACATAGGTATAAATGAGTACATCAAACACCACGTGTGACTAATTCACCATTCATACGCGGAGGAGGTAGGTTGGAGAGGGAAAGCTAGAGGAGGAGGTACTAGTCTACCAGGAAGTGATGAGTCTAGTGAGGTGGTTGTTGGCTGGGTTTAGTCTGGTTTAGGGCAAGGACATAACCAGTGTGATTTCAGGAATTGGCTGAGGTTAATTTTAAATAAGTTAAGCGAGGTTATACTTCTTAAATTGTTTGGAAGTGAATTCCAGGTTTTCCCTATGGAGTTGGCATAGATGGCATCACCGCCAGAGTTCTTGGATATGATGGTTTTTATTTGAACACTATTAGCTGAACGGAGGCAATTAAGGTTTGAGTAGGGTGGAAATACTTTGCTCAGAGCAGGGACTCTATCAGGTTGGTTAATTATTTTAAATACTTCCATGAGTTGGGTGAAGTTGAGAAGATTGGGCAGTTCAAGCCAGCCAAGTTTCCTTAGGTTAAGGCAGTGATGGGTACGGTAGGGAGTTCCAGTTATAAATCTAGCTATGTGATTATAGGCAACGGAGAGCATGTTGAGTTCGCGCTTATTGAGGAAAGATAGGATAGGGGAAGCGTACAGGAGGGTAGAGAGAAGATGAGTGCGAGCAATGGTTAGTTTGGCATGAGGGGTCAGAAAATTCTTAATACGATACATTGAACCGAGTTTTTTATTAACTGTCCTGATGGTATTGCTAATGTGAGTATAGACAGACACCTGGTGGTGTGAACATTGGCTCTAGATGATGGTCATTGTTGATGCATAATATACATATACAAATATATATCACTGTTGATGCATAATATACATATACAAATATATATCACTGTTGATGCATAATATACATATACAAATATATATCACTGTTGATGCATAATATACATATACAAATATACATCACTGTTGATGCATACTATACATATACAAATATAAATATATATATATATATATATATATATATATATATATATATATATATATATATATATGGGTTCTACTTGTTACATCAAAAAAGGACCCTCTTTAGCAAAAGTGCATTTTATCAAAAATGCACTTTCGCTAAAGAAAACAAAAAAAAAAAACATGCAGTTTGCATGTAACAGTTGTACATCAACGTGTAGTGTTGATGTACAACTAAGCAAACTTTTGTTGAGATCGTGGTACAGTGGGGATAAGGGAATATTCCCTTTTCACCACTGTAGTGTGATCTCGGAGTGAGAATATTAAAGTAGGGGGTGTGGGGGGGCTTGCCTTCCTGCATAACTGCATAATCGTGTTTAGTGTGTCTTTTTTAATTTACTTTTTATTTTTCCACGAAAGTGCATTTTCAATATAATGCACTTTCGCGGAAGTGAGTTATTAGAAATACGGTTCAATGAACCGTATTTTCGATAAAATAACGTAGACCCATATATATATATATATATATATATATATATATATATATATAAATAATATATCTATATATGTGTAGAGAAAGAGAGAATATGACTATCTATATATAGACAGATATATTTGTTGTGTAGCTTAGTATATCCTGACTCATAATCTGTATACATTGATTTTTCTGTATAGCTAATAATTCTCCTATGATACTGCTGCAATAAAGTAACACACAATGTTGCACTAATAATCCCTATAAGGAAGGTAAATATGTTTATTAGATGCATACCTGCATATATTGTCTATTTATAATCTGGAGCTTTTCTCCTTAGACCTTGGTTAAAATGGTCTCCACTCAAGACTATCTTTGTTAAAAAATGGTAAATGAATTTTTAATCAGTTGGTTATTTAACTGCATCCAGAATGACAAGATGTCTGTAGTTCATAAGAATGAGAATGTGTGCTCTCAGCAGTACATTTCCAGTTTAACAAACCCACTAATATACCTCTTCAAATGTTCAATAAGTATCTTTTATATTGTAATAGTTGCCTTTATTTCATACAAATGTAACAGGATTAGCAAATTAATGTGCAATTGTTAATATATATTAATTAATGTCTGTTCACCTCTATGACACTGTTCAAGAGGAACCTGGATGAGTGGATGGGGTTCCGTAAATTCTTAACAGGGATAGTGCCCACAACCCTCCTGGGCATGGGCAGTCATCACTAAATGCAATCTTGGCTATTGACTAGCATTTCTATGGTATTACATTGGGATGAAACTGCTAGGCTTAAAATGACCTCTGGGTAGACAGCCTAGTAATCTCCTGTGATCCTGTTACTGAAAGTATGTTTAAAAAATGTCTGCAATATGTTGGAACTTTTCTCCACGGGCCTCTGCTGAAAAGTGTTCTTTACTAAACCCATTAGGACAAAGCCGGTAAACAAAAGCAAAACAAAATAAAATAAAGTTAGGGATACCAAGTAAAACAAAACACTGTATTGCAGCAGGAAGCACAGCACATAAAATGTTCACCAACACTCACAGATGTTCGATATATCTTTAATAACATACTTGCAAGTCAGTAAGCACTTTCACCAAGTACACATTGGCTTCATCAGACCGTAATAATATTAAAACACACAACTACATGCTTTATAAAGTCATATGATCCATTAAAACAATTCAAATTCACCAATAGCATGTTCTACATCATCCTTCATTTACATATATTGATTGCTTTCAATTATTCTTTAGTGACTTCACAAAGGAAAATAACTCCTTTTCAACACATGTATTGCATCACAATATTGTATTTTACTTGCTAAACCAAATCGACTGGCCATCCTACCTTGGTAATCTCCTTTTGTCAAGTACGGGTTTTATTGAAACCATACTATTTAAACCCGATCCTTTATCAGCTCTCAACTGAAGGAGCCATTTAAGTTCGGCCTCACTAGTTCTGTTTTCAATGTTACCCATCCTAGGTCCTACTTGTACTATTTGTATGACCTTAAACTTAAAATGATGAATCCGATCACTGTCTGCAGCATAACTAGCAAGTGCATTCGTGCTGTTACCTACCCTAACGCTGTATAAGTGCTCCCTTACACATTCTTGTAATGTCCGGTCGGTCTTCCCAACATAAAACGTTTTACAGCATTCACAGTGTCCCAAATGCACTAAACGCTTTGTAATACATGTTGCCCTTACATTAAATGTAAACATTCTATTAGAGTCTGGATGCATAAAAATATTATCATTATCTACAAAAGCACAAAAATTGCAACAGCCACAAGGATATGTTCCATATTGTTGAATATTTGGTTGTCTACCTTTATCTGGATAACATAGCATCATTTTTAACGATCGACAGTTCCAATATCCAAATATAGGACTTTCCCCCACCTCTTTATTAATCTTATCATCCATTCATAATAAGTGCCAATTATTCTGAATAGGAAATTATTTAATGTTGAGCAACCTATAAAAAAGAAATGGCATCTATGTTCAATGAAGTCATTGTTCCACTGTATTCTGCATTCATCAGACCTATCATGGAGTACAATGCCCCTTTGGTATGTACTTAACCAGGCATACTCAAGAACTGGAATGTCCACAGAGGTTCCTCACTAAAAGAATACAGGGCATAAGAAAAATGTCCTATGCAGACTGCCTCAAGCCCTATCCCTGTATTCTGTCTCCTACAAGCTTTTGAGGGAGATCTATGCCTGGCATACAGGGCATTGTCAGATCCCACTCTGATGGATCTCCTGCATATCCACAAACAGCACCATAATTACCCATTCAAAATACTTAAACCTTGCCTGTGATATAAATAGGGCCTGCTGGAGAGACAGGTATGTATCCCAGAGATAACCCCATCTATGGAACAGGCTCCCCATCATTGTGAAGCAGAGTTCCTGCCTAATCCAATTCAAATGCAACTTGGACAACTGTCTGGGGAACAGGAGAATCCCCCCTGGTTTGGCACATATGTCTCTAATGGACACAGGCAACTTGTAAAAGGTTAACCTCCCAGGCCCCTGCTTGTAAATATTTCATCTCCCAAGCTCCTGCTTGCACTTATCAAAGGTTATCTGAACTTGTCAGAGATTTGAGATGCATGGCTAGGCTTAAAATGGCCCTTGTGGTCATTAGCCTAGTAAACACCTATGAACCTATTTAGTATCAACAAATACCTCAAAATACAACTTACTAGTATGGTTCTTTGTTCATCACTCACCTCAGTAATACCCCGTCTTTATCCATAAGTTCAATTAACCCAATACCTTTTTTAAACAGTAAAATTCTCTTTTTGTATGTTATAACTACCTGCCATTCAGGACACTGTATGTATACATTTATAGCCCACACAGATCTAATTTCCTTTCTAAGTGCACTGGGAGTAAGTGAACAGAATTTTGGTAACCTCACTACACCTTTAAACATATGGCCAAGTAGGCCATCATATGCAGAAAAAACTATTTCCTTCCAATATCAGAAGGAAACATTTTTTAAAGAGCGCTGCTTTATCAATTTAAGATTCCTGCATCAGTAACAAACAGCACAGATTAATACAAACTGTTCAATCCTCATACATGGCGCATTTAGGATAAAACAGAAAATTCATTGAAGGCTTACCATGCCCAAGCCTAGATATATCCCTTAAAATAACCCCATGGTATCAAAACTTGTCAGATACATTTGGGAAACATGGCTAGGCAGGAAAGGGAACCCTGGGGTTGTTGGTCTAGTAACAGGTGCATAGGAAAGTACAAGATTAGATGATCTTGTGGGCCATTTTAAGCCTAGCCAAGTTCCCTTCCAAATGTGAGAAACAAACCCTGTTCTTTGGGTACAGGAGGTAAACACCTTGACCATTATAACACATTCCACATAATCAACTCAGAACCTTTCAACGAGACCAGATTTAATCTCTTTCATTAATAAATACTGCAGATCTGCCCAACAAAAGTGATTACAAAGGAACATGTAAAAGTCTATTGCATTACTGAAAGTCTACTTCAGAACAACATAATGACTTGTCTCAATGTTAAGCATTTGTTGTGGTCTTCATATTCCCTTAACCCAGTGAAAGCTCTCTGGTTTCATACTTACCTAGCATGTGCACACTGATCCCATATAATCCATTTACTATTGATACCTTCGCCTTTGCTTCCTTTTATTAACCTAAATTCTGCTGGTCGTACTTCTTGTATAATGCCCACTGCTTCAGCCATGTCAAGCTCATCCCTTGGCTTCCATTTTCTAGTAAAAGTTTTCTTGGCCACTAACGCAAAGAAATATATCAATAGTTTTCTTACTTTAGAAAACTTCAAACCTTTGTCCTAGGAAAGAAAAATAGTACCTTTGTCATCTCAACTTGTGGGATCCCCCAAGTCAGTTAGGCTGGATTGCACCCACTCCTTAAACTACCTAGTTTAGGGCAGTCTCAAAAAATATGTTCCCACCTGTCTACCCCCTGCCCATCATACTGACAACTACTACTAGACACACAGAGGAACACACACTTCAGTTTTATCCAGATGTAAAGATACGTGTGCAGGCACTTCCATACAAAAATTCTAAATCTTCTAGATCTGGTAGCATATTTCTGGATTTCACAAATGTCAACTCAGTGTTCCGCTTGTAGAGTATAGTCTAATCTTCTCTCTCATTCTCACCACATTATATCAGATAGCCTTAAATAGCTGCCATGAAGTATTTTATATCCTCTACTGATAACTCTTTAGGTATTCCTTTCAGTAGTTCTTGGTTGTCCTAAATTTAAGCAAGTCTGGGGCCCCTCCAACTACTGTGATCTTATCTTATTTCATTTGTCTGTACTCGGCTACCAAGCCAATGAAGGGTATGCTGTCTCTGTCTGCCATGCTAAAGGTGGCTTTAGCCTCTTACCATTCTATTATCCTCTCAGGATTTTCTAATTACTCCCATAACCTGGGCTCTCTGTTCATCTCATACTACTTAAAACTAGCTCCACCTCCCTCCCCCCTTCTGCTTTCTGCACACAAATATATTCCAATAGGAAGTTTGATTCATTTTTAATTTGTTAACTGGGGTAGAGTACTGATCCCAGTGGATCTATTTCAGCCCCTACCCAGGGTAAGCACAATAGATACATTACATTATATACACAGTGAACAACAAAATGCAATGTGTGCGCACACTATGCACAAAGTGAACAAATATTATATACATAGAAAAATATCATAGATGGTTTGAGCTTACTGTGACGATGTGATGTATTGCCAGCTATGTCAGGAAAAGTAGTGGATGTGTAACATGCCACCATAGCTAGCTGGGATCTTGTAAAGAATTATATATTTGTATATCAAACTGATTTGTACAGGTGCTTGTGTTAAAAATGCACCAACAGTGGGTGCTGCTGGACAGAAGAAGAAGTACACCTGTATATCAGGCTGTATCATTGCTATTGAAATGAATACATTGTAACAGAGGATACTGGAAGAGAAGAGGTTAATCTCAGTCCAGGTAACTTTGAAAAGTAGCTTGAAATTAAATTACTTGGTATAACCCATAAAGATTGTATTTCACTGGTCTCATTGCAGCCAGAGACAAAAGGTCTGTACTAGGAAGCCTTCTGCATTTTCCTTGGGGGGGTGAACTAATAGCTACTCTGGAACGATGGAAGTTTGAAATTGTTTTATGACTCCCAGAAGCTACAACAGATCTTAGCAAGGCTCTATGTGTGTGTATTACTGATATATATGTGCTAGATTCTGGTTCAGTTGTTAGGAAAGGGGGTAGTATGGGAGCTAGAGTCAGAACTAAAATGATGTTTTAATACCAGATGAGGCAGAAGTCTCAGAGCAGTCTGTTTTCTTTTGGAACATGACATAGAAGGAACTCTCACCCACTTCATCTTGCCTTGCTTTAGTAAGTAACTAGGGAATAGTAATTCTTTAGCTCAGTCAGGAAAATATAGTGAGATTAGCTAAGTACTGTTTTTATTTAACTGTGTGAATCTAGCCATATGGGTTAATTTTAATATTTCCTGTGACTGAAACTCTGGTGTTTATTGTAAATAGATATTTAGTATTTTCATGCTTTTTTATTATTTATTATTAAATATATTTAAATGTTTCATTGTGGCTGGTCCTTTAGAGAATATTTTAACCTTTGAGAGTACTTATATATATTTGGTGATGCTGTGGCCACTCCTAAAAGCCTTACTGCATTGGGCAAACACTACCATTTGTATTAGTAATAGTTTCACTCAGTATAATTGGATACCCTTATAAGAGCCTTAGAGTAACTGGCTTTGGAGTGTCTGGTGGCAGTAACTATCTTACAGTCTGGGCAGAGGGACATAGCTAGTAAATATGTGCCCGCCTTTCCCAGGGGTGTGTGTGTGTGTGTGTGTGTGTGTGTGTGTGTGTGTGTGTGTGTGTGTGTGTGTGTGTGTGTGTGTGTGTGTGTGTGTGAGCTACTTGGAGCAGGGGCACACAGCACTGGTTTCACAGAGAGACTGGTGGAGGACTTGGCTTACATACTCAGCTGAGGACTCAGCTCTACAGTTATGCCAGTGGGGAGTTTTTACTGGGGCCTGAAAAGAGAGAGAGAGAGGGAAACCTAGCCCCCGGGCTAAGTGTATTCCCTGTGTGCTCTTAAGGGAAACGGTGCTTGATGCAGATAGCTGCATCTGGAAATACTGTGTACATCTATTTTTGTTCCAAGTGAATGTCCCTCACCAGTTTCAGTGGTGAGGATTCAGACTTCTAGATTAGTGGCCCAGAGGAGGGAATATCATAGGTATTAAAGACCAAATTGACAAAGGTTGGTATATACAGAGTGACTGACAAAGCACAACATATGCATGCATTACATACAGAATGGAAAAAGTACAGTTTTGTACCTACCATAAATGTAGATGTCCGATAGATATGCAACTGCAGTCATAACATATGGGTTGTCCTGCCTCAGGCAGCCCTCGTTCGGCCGAATTCCAAAGTCTGGGTCCAGCGTCGGCTGGTGTCACCCCCTCTCCGACGTCACAACGGCTGGAGTATAAAGGCATCGGCTGACGCCATCTTCTTCAGTGTTTCTTGCCCCAGATGTCAGGTGCCCACTCAGGAGGCTAAATTTTGTAAATGGATAAAAAATAATCCCAAGCATGCACAACAGTAATAAACAGATACACCATAGGAGATACCCCCAGCTGAAGGGAAGAGGGGTAGTGACCCCAAAAAGAAGGATATAGAGGGGTAGGAGGGTGGGAGAATCCGACTGCAGTTGCATATCTATCGGACATCTACATTTATGGTAGGTACAAAACTGTACTATGTCCTTCAAGAATGCAACTGCAGTCATAACATATGGGTTGAATACCATAGCCAAGCTGAGGGTGGAAGGAACTATGATAAGGATGGTGTAGCTATAATCCCCTGCAGGACTGCCGAAGCAAAGCCTGCTCGGGATCTGGAGTATAATGGCAGGTGGTAGTGCTTGGTAAATGTATGCACGGAGCTCCATGTAGCAGCCTCTAAAATGTCCTTTGTTGCCACTCCTCTTAGGAAAGCTGTGGAAGTGGCTATAGCTCTGGTGGAGTGTGGCCTAATATTGGCTGGCACACCTTTTCCATGAAAAGAATAGCAAAATCTGATGCAATGTCCAATCCATTTTGAAATTGTTTGTTTGGAGATTGCCTTTCCCTGTACTCCAGCAGCATAAGCTATAAACAGCTGGTCAGACTTTCTGGTGTTCTTAGTTCTGTCCAAGTAGTAGCGTAGTTGTCTGTGTATGTCCAAAGTATGCAGTAGTTTTTCCCCCCCTATTTTGAGGATTGGGGAAGAATGTAGGCAGATGAATTGCTTGATTTAGAGACACCCTGGAAATAACTTTTGGCATGAATGTAGGATTTGTTCTTAGGGAGACTCTGTCTTGATGAAAAATGAGGAAGGGGGGCACTGCCATGAGTGCCTGTATCTCCGAAACTCTTCTTGCAGAAGTGACTGCCAATAAGAAGGCCGTCTTCCATGAAAGGAATTGCATTTCTGAGGATGCTGCTGGCTCAAAGGGAGGAAGAGTTAGTTTTTCCAACACATAGTTGAGGTCCCATGCAGGTACTGGTTGTTTTCTGGGAGGTTTGATATTCTTTATCCCTCTTAAAAAACTGTCTTAGCAGAGGATGCGAAAACACTGGAGGGTCACAGTTGTATTTTGCTGAGATTGCTGAGGCATGTATCTTTATTGAGGAGTATGAGAGCCCAGTATGAAATAGCTCTGCCAAGTATTCCAATATCTGAGGAATACTCAGTAGTTCTGTGTCCTGACCCTTTTTGGCATTCCAGATGCTGAATCTTTTCCACTTGGCTGAATAGGTTTTTCTGGTGGAAGGTCTGTGTGCTTCCAGCAAGATCTCTTGAACAGATTTGGAAAGAGAGCTAGGTGTTGAAGTCATGGAAGTCTCCAGGCTGTCAGATGCAATGTCTTCAGGTCTTGATGTACAGTCCTGTAATTGTGCTGTGTTAGGAGCAGGGGCCATAGGGTCAGAGGCCATGGTTTGGTCCGAGTTATGGTCAATAGCAGTGGGTACAAATGTTGCCTTGGCCAGTCTGGCGCTATCAAAATGCCTGTTGGTTGTTCTGCCTTTATTTTCAGTATCACCTTGGTCAGCAAAGGCAGAGGAGGGAATGCATACATTTTTAGAGAATTCCAGCTGAAGGAGAGGGCATCCGTTTTCCAAGCTAGAGGGTGATGAGTCCTTGTGCAGAACTTTTCCAGGTGATGATTTTGGTGAGAAGCAAAGAGATCTACGTCCGGTCTTCCCCATGTCCTTGTCAGTTGAGAGAAAATGTGAGGGTGCAACATCCATTCGTGTGGATCCATGAAGTTTCTGCTCAGATTGTCCGCCAGTACATTGTCCTTGCCTGGTACAAACTGGGATTGTAAGTGTATCTTCAGGCTCAGGGATTTTTCCCAGAGAAGCACTGTTAGTCTGCAGAGGGGATAAGAATGAGTGCCTCCCTGCTGGTTTATGTACCACATGACAGTGGTGTTGTCTGTCCTTATTAGCAAATGTCCTTCTTGTAGTGATTTTTTGAAAGTCTCGATGGCATGTATCACTGCCAACATCTCCTTTTGGTTTATGTGCAGATGTCTTTCCTTTGGCGTCCATAGGCCTTGAATGTATCTGCCCTCCATGTGCACCCCCCATCCATGGTCTGAGGCGTCTGTTGTGATCATTTGGCCTGCTTGAGGTCTGTTGAAAGACATGCCTTTGTTTAGTTGACTGGCTTGAGCCCACCATAGAAATTCCTTCTGCGGGCATGGAATAAGTGGGATTATGTCCTCTAGGCTGTTGCTGTTGTTGAGACCATAAGTTTTTTAAATACCATTGCAGCTTTCTCATATGAAGTTTTGCCAAAGGTATCAGAAGAATACAAGAGGCCATGAAACCCAGGGCCTGCAGGATTTTCCTTGCAGTCAGCTGGGAAAGGCTTGCTAGGCCTTTGAAGTACTCTGGTAAACGCTGCTGTTTTTCCTCTGTGAGGTAGGCCATTTGTGTTTCCGTGTCCAGTTTGGCTCCTAGGAATGTAATCTGTTGGGATGGTAGTAATTTTGACTTTTGAATGTTGACTGTGTATCCCAAGGCCTGCAGTAGATGCATGACATAGTCCAAATGCCCTTTTAAGGTTTGTTTGTTGTCTGCTTGTATGAGGCAGTCATCCAAGTAGGGGTATATTTGAATCCCCTGCTGTCTGCAGTGTGCCACTACTGATGCCAGGCATTTCGTGAACACTCTGGGTGCAGTAGACAAGCCAAACGGCAATGCTGAGAATTGATAATGCTCTGTTCCTGCAAGAAATCTGAGGTTTCTTCTGCAGCTTTGTCTGATTGGGACATGCAGGTATGCCTCCTTGAGGTCCAGAGTGACCAGCCAAGACCCCTTGCCCAGCATGGGAAGAAGTTGCTGCAACGTCAGCATTTTGAACTTTGTCACAATAAGAAAAGTGTTTAGATTTGACAAGTCCAGTATGGGTCTCCATTTGTTTTCTTTTCTTGGAACAAGGAACAGTCATGAATAAAATCCCTGGCCTTGCTCCTGAGGAGGAACCCTTTCTATTGCTCTTATACTTAATAGCTTGGAAACTTGAGAGAGTGCCTCTGCCCTTTGATGATGTGGCAGGTTTGGCATGCCTTGTCTTATTGGTAATGTGTGGAAGTGGAATCTGTAGCCCTTGTTTATCAAATCCAGAATCCAATTGTCTTTGGTTAAAATATGCCAGTTTTGTGAGAATAAGCCTAATTTTCCGCCCAAAGGTGCTTCTCTTTGAACCTTTGTAGGCGGTACGAAAGTGAAGTCATTGTGATTGTCCTTGTGGTGCAGCTGAACTGTCTGCGCCACTTCTTTGGTTTGGAGGTTGCCATTGGCGGCCCCTGTAAGATCATCGGTGTTGTCCTCTACCCCTGGCTCGTCTGCTTTTTCCCCTTTGCAACTTGTCAGAGCCGAGGAAGGACCAATTCTTTGAGGGCCAGTTTCTGC
This sequence comes from Protopterus annectens, assembly GCF_019279795.1. Classification (NCBI taxonomy): domain Eukaryota; kingdom Metazoa; phylum Chordata; order Ceratodontiformes; family Protopteridae; genus Protopterus; species Protopterus annectens. Next base: position 1,398,663,215 of record NC_056726.1, read on the forward strand.
TGAATCTGGGTGGCTGAACCTGAAGGAAATCCTTTACTGTCTGTACTGACTTTGCTTTTTCCTCTATGGATTTCAAAACATCTTGTGCAGTAGCACCAAAAAGCTTTTGTTTCCCCAAAGGTGCATCCAGTAACTTTACTTTAACATGGTCAGGCAAAGATTGATCCTTCAACCAAGCATGTCTACGTATTACAGCCCCAGTCATAGCTGCCCTACATGAAGCTTCCAGTGCATCATAACCACACTGCAGAAAATGGTTATTAACCTGTTGAGTGCTATGTATATGATCCTGCAGTGCCTTTTTATCAATAGGCTCAGAAGAGGCTACCTTTTTCTGTAAATCATCAAGGAGAAAATCTTGGTACTGAAACATGTGGAAAAGGCAGTTAAGAGACCTCATGGCTAGGGTAGTGGAGGTGTATACTTTTTTACCCCATCTCTCCAGGGACCTAGCTTCTCTGTCAGCTGGCAGTGGGTTTTGGCAGAGGAGGAAGCCACTCCCTTGGGGCCCTGTGAAATAGTTTCTAGATCCACAGAGTGGGCCTTAAAAAGGTGCTTGTGAGTGTCAGGGACTCTATAATATCTGTCCGGCTTGATAGGAGCAGGAGGAAGAGAGTCAGGGTTGGCACTGGAGTCAGAGAAAACATCATCCAAAACATCCATAACTGGAGGGATAGCTAGAGGTCTGTGCTGGGGGAGCTTGAGGAAAGTACGAAGCCTTTTCCTGGAGTCAGAGAATTCCTGACCCTGCCATTGAAAATGTTCTCTCATGGAATGCAGAACTTCCCCAAATGAGAAATCCTCTGGGGGGGAGGCTGAGGGAATAGATTCCTCAGCATCAGAGTCCTCGTAGGCCTGGAAGGGTTCTTCTTGAGTGTCAGAGTGCTCAGAATCCCCAGAGGCTTCATCCGAGGAGAGGTCGTCCGCCTGCTCAGTTCTAGGCCTTTTCTCTGCAGGTGGCTGAGAACCCCTGTCCGGATGAGGCTGAGACCCCCTGATAAGGGAAATAAGATCTGCAGCCAGAGACATGATCTGCTTATCAGAGGAAGGGGCCTGGGCAGGCTTAGGATGGGCCTTGGCCTGACTGGCGGCCTTAGCACGTGCAAAGGCCTTGATGGACATGGAAACAGGAGGCCTAGCAGCCCCACGTGCAGGCGTTACCTTGTCCACCAGGATGGTGTCGGGTAGATCCAGAACTTCGGTTTCCAGAGGAAAATCAACAACCGGCACAGGAGAGGTATCCGAGGCCGAAGGTCGTGTTAGCGCTGTGTCGTCGGCCTGTAGCGATAGATTTACCACTTCCGAAGGAGCCGGAGCGCTAGTAGAGAGTTTAGGAGAAACATCGGTAGTGGACGCGGGCCGAGGATGTCGGTCCCGGTCTTTGTGTTTTTTAGCAGATTGGGTTGTCGGTTGTTCCGACGGCATGATATACGCAAAGGATTCACCGAAGAAGTCCTCGGCGAATTCTGCCCGGCGCCTGAGAGTGCGCTTATTAAAGCAGGCACAGGCAGCACAGGCCGAGACGTTGTGGTCTGGGCCCAGACAGGGAAGGCAGAGAGAATGGAAGTCCTTATGAGGTATTTGTTTACCACAAGACAAACAATTATTAACTTTCTCAATTTGTTCTGACATCGGCTGAGGCAAGAATAAATGTTCCCCAACGGGGTACTTAGCTTTTAGATGACTTCGGTACTGAAAACACAGGAGCTGACCGACCGGCACTTGCGAACTGCTTCTGCTTCGGGCACCGCGCGGCAAGAAAGACTGAAGAAGATGGTGTCGGCCGAGGACATCAGTGTTGGCATGCTGAAGGAATCATAATGAAAGTACAGTGTCACAGTAAGTTATGTTGGGGAAGAAGGGTAGAAAGAGAGATAGCAGTTGCATTATCCTAGAGCTTTTTAGTGAACTTTTACTTCTGCTCAGAAAATAGGGTGGGAAGAATAATCTTTAAGAAAAGAAGACATTCTGACACAAAAAAACAAAGGTCCATACAGAAGAAGTAAAAAAAAAAGTCCAAAAAATAAATCATAAGGTTCAACACAACTGTTTAATGATTTTTTTTTCATCCTGCAGGTTGCAAGAATTTATTCAGATCTACTACTACTTCAGGATACTGCTGTCTGGATTTAACTGTGGACCCAGTAAGTAGCTTTGTTTTGTTTGTTTTATTTTAGTTTGGTTTGGTTTTTTTTTTTTTTTTGGGAAGTTTGATTGAAATGATTGAGAAAGCATGGTCTGCAGTGAAGGGGTTTGGAGGGGGGGACTGGAGTGTTAAGATTGGTTAAGATTTCTAAGGTTGTATGTTGGTGCATCTCGAAGGCTGCAGGCTAAGGCTAGTTTGCAACATTTTTTTTTTTTTTCAAGAGTTGAAGAGCAAGTAGAAAAAGGCCTGTAGAAAGCTTTCAACCAGCTTTTGCAGTTTGTTTTTTTCAACAGTTGAGCAGTATTGTAGTGATTCATATGCAAATGGCATTCAGGAATAGTAGGTCAGGGGTACATTTCTTTCAATTAGATTGAGAATGATATTCTAGCTGAACCAATAAAAGGATAAAGACACACATCAATTTTTTAGCTTTTTTTTTTGGACTAGGACTCTTTTGGCTTTTCATCTACAGAATTCCTTCTGCTTTAATTTTGCATTTGTTGCATTTTTGCATATGCGCTGTCTTCTCTTGTTATCTTCTTTTTTATTGTTGGTTCTGTTTTATACCTTATACCTCGTTTCGCTTCTTTCAGCAGTTTGCAGATTGTACAGCTTATGTCAGATCAAGTCTGTTCAGTGGTTTTACATCAAATGCTTCCGACATCATCAACTTTTCCCATTTAATACTGGCCTATGTTGTCATATTTTTTCTTTAGGTGTATAAAAGTAGGATTAGGCTACATACAACACAAGGCAGACAGAAACATCTTTATAAATGAGATCGTATTATCAAGATCCATATTTAGAAGCTTGCCTGTTCTTAGTTTCCTGAAAATTTTCTGGTTTGTGCCCTCCCACATTTCATTTGCCTCTTCAGCTATGTTTTTTTTTCAACCAGATACCCAAGTATCTCATCTTGCTGTGCCTCCATAGAAATGGGTATTAGTTGACAAGGTTTGAAGCGCGGACATAGTTCACTGCAATGGGTTTTATCTTAACATAATTCATTTTACATCTGGAAAAAGTATGGAATTGTCTCAGCATTGCCAAAAGCCTTGGAATATCTACCTCTGCATTAGTCAAATACACTATTAACTTGCCATCAAAAAGGGCTAGATTATGATGTGCACCGTGTCCATCATATCCCTCTATGCCTGTCTCTTTTTGACACTAGTGGCTCAATATAGATAGCAAGCAATAATGGTGGTAAAGGACATCCCTGCATAATGCCCCTTGTCAGCTCAAAGGGCTTTGGCAAGTTACCTCTACTGACTTTTAGCCAAGGATTTTATGTATATATTTCCTATTAACTGGGAGAAACCCATCAATTCCATAACCAAGAAAAGAAAGAGCCAACCTACTCTGTTGAATGCCTTTTCCACATCTAGATTATTCAACAGCTGAAGTACTTTGCATAGATCTATTTATTTTGTATAATTATTATTTGTTTATTTTGTCAAATGTTTATCTTCCTTCAGCAAAGCACTGATCACCACCTATTACAAATGAAGTATCACTGCCTCCTTTTAGTTAATATGGACATAAAAGCATTATAGTTCTGATTAAGTAAAGATATGGGTCTATATGATGTTGGATACAAGGAATCCTTATCCTCCTTTGGAAGTACAACTATCAGAACTTCTTTCCAAGAACCTGGAATTTGGACCCACATTAAATGTTGTTGTTATTTGTCTTTTGGCTTTTCCCGGTTAGGGGTCGCCACGGCGGAACTCCGGTCCGCTGATGATTGGCAGTAGATTTTCACGAACGCCGAGGTGCCAGCTCAACGTTCAACCTTCAACGAAGGCACACCCATTTACGCATGTCTTTCGAACGCCCACCCAACCACGGGGAGGACATGCAGACTCCACACAGAAGGCACTCCCCGCACTCTAGCCGAGAATCGAACGGGAGAACCTCTTGCTGTGAGGCAACAACGCTACCGCTGCACCACCGTGGATTTGGACCCACATTAAATATATTGCTACATAAAGAATGCTACACTTTAACTGTTCCCTCTCATCTTTCAAAACTCATTGGGAATATCACTGTGACCTGTGGATTTGCCTAAGGTCTGCCCCTTAACTGTTACTCTAACTTCTTCTCAGTATCTCTTTGTCTAGTTTCAGGCTATCTACCTTATCCATTTTTAAGAGAAATCCCCCTTTAAATCCTGCCACAGAATTATATTATTGTGCTCCATGCTTTCCTCTGCATATAATCCAGTGTAAGAGTTCTGGAAGCTATTAGTATCTCCACAGGATATCTAACAATCCTTCTTGTTCCCATACTTTTCAATTTATACATTGATCTTTCTACTTTTTGCTGCCTTACTCTCCTGGCCAGGATCTTCAGTGCTTAACAGTTGTTATTAAAAAGTGTATTTATATGTCATTTTCTTAAAGCCCTGTAACTGTAATTAATCTATATTACTCATTATATTGTGTATAGCCTCAAACATATGTTTCCTTTTGTCCAGCCTGAGAAATGAGTCCATGTCCTGCAGATTTTTAATTGTCAGCAGGCTATCTCTAAAGGATTTCCTTCCCTTTTCCAGTAGGTCTCTTTCTTTTATTTGTACTCTGCAATTGAGACTTATTTTTACATATTCCCACTCTGTTGCTAAATTTTCTTTTCTTGCCTTGCCTTTAAACTAGCTAATAAACCTTTCAAGGTTTCATGGATCCAGTCCCTTAATTCCTTCCTCTTCAAAAAGTAAATAGGGGAAGTCCATTGTCTGTTCACAGCAGTGTCTTCCTTCACTGCCATCTCCACAGATACCAGGAATCTGATAATGAAACAGGATGAGTTTCAACATGCCTCACCAAGTAAAGTATTCTGATGAAGTATACATTCTACAAAGCCTGGCCCAGTTAGGGAATCTTGGAGAAAGATAGATAAACTCTCCATCAGAACTCATGTCTACACAGCCAAACAGTTTAATTTATCTCTCAAGGAACCTCTCTTCGTAAGTTATCCTTTCCATTCTTGGACTGCCTCAAATATCTCTAGCATCACATACTATGGTCCTGTCCTACCCAATAACAACAGTCCCTGTTGGAAACTTGCTAATTCGCTTAAAGTTCACTTTAGTTCATGAACTCCTGTACTGGCTGGCAAATACACAAAATGCACAGTTACTCTTTTCCAGAACCATGTCCCCCAAACTGCTACATACCTGCCACATTTACATACAATTGCCTTTTCTACTTCCAGTGATGTACCTCTAGCCTAGTACATAAAATATCCACACCTCTACTTTCACCAGCTTACTAGCAAAATAACCCAACCCAACCTGAAACTCATTTTCAACACTACCGAATGCTACTGCTCAGTTACACGTCTCCTGCACCATAATCAGACTGATCTTCAGTTGTTGAAGACATGTTAATACTCTTATTTATTTTTACTTTTCAGACAATTCATTCACATTCCAACTTAAATCTTCTAAATCTATAATATAATATAATATAATATAATCTATAACTTCCTGATCCAGAGAGCCACACTTGACAAACTATAACACCAAACAAGCCTATCCAATCCCCTGACATTGTAAGCTATCCTAATTTTTATTAGCACAGCAATATTCAGAAATGTTAAAATATTTATAACAAATATATAAAAAGCTTTGCAACTACTACATGCAACATAGCATACACGTAGAAAATTCTATCTTATATATTCACAAAAGGAAAAACATATTGCAACAATATTAAAAGTAGAAGTAACAATACATAGAATATTGGCTTAGGCCATTTTTTGGTCACTAATCCTTGGTCACATTTCTACTCTCTTAACTAGCAACCCCAGCACTGCCTAATGCACCTTCTATAACTCAGATCCTTCCACCCTACCCCCACCCTGCACATAAATCACTCATAGCTTTTATTTATGTATTTTAACACTAATCCATGGATTTTTCTGAACTAATAATGCTCAATATCCAAACATGCTTGCTATTGTTTAAGTATACCCGGGACAAAAAGCCACTTAATACTCTCATTTCTTTTGCTCTCTTATTGAAACACGGCGAAAAGTACTTTTTGCCCTTTCATAAGCATTGCTGCCTTCCTCTTACTAACTTGCAAAAAGTTAAAAGTAATTTAATGCCCAGACTACTTTCCTAGAATATATTCTTTCATAGTAATTCAGCCCTTATTCTGAAAAGCATCTTTCCAATCCTAAACTGAGAATCTAAACGGCTCCACCTTATGTACTGAAAAACTTATATCAACAAACCTCCATCCTTGCAAACCTTGGAAACCATTGCATAATAATTCTACTCCCAAACTAAAGAATTAATTCATTTTACTGGGATCAAATCTTAACTGTGTCTCCCTATTGTAATATTATGACTCACAAATGTAAGCTTCGGAATTTGAAAAAAGTCTGAAAATACAGGAGAACAGTGAATGTCAAGCATCACTATTCTCCTTCAAATCTCCTGCATCCCCAAACTTATTTATACCAACTCAATTACTGACATACCTGGGAGAAAAGAGAATATTTTAGGAAATGAAAATCTCAGACTTAGTTTTAATTAAGTCTACATTTTCAGTAATTCAATCTCACTAATGGAGGACTAGCACTAATGATTCTCAGAACATCAAATGGTCACCATTAATTGCACATTAATTTCAAATCCCCATTAACTGAGCCTACACTTTTGCTTGTTCTTGGTTAGGACGTGAAAAAAAAACAAGTGAGCTAAAGGACAGCTACATGCAATCCCCCCACACACACACACATACACACACAATTTTTATCTAACTAGCCATGCTAAAAAGCACCCAGTACCCACTCAGAGATCTGACAAGTACTCACTACATTCTATTATTTTCAACTGCATACTATAAAATGATCTTATCTCACTACTTTGTTCCCTAATCTAAAAATGATCATCTTTAGACTGCCATTGCTGAAAGTGTGAGCAAGGTAAAACAGCCAGGGAAAAGTACAGTTGTGTAAACTTACCATAAATGTAGATGTTCGAGTGTACTCACTGTTGCAGTCATTACATTTGGGTAATCTGCTGGCAGGTTGCCCTCAGTTGGCCTGATTAACAACTTCTTGGGTCCTGTGTCGGTTGCTGTCCCTTCTTCCATGACGTCAGGTCATCAGGGGTATAAAACATGCAGCCGACGCCATTTTCATCAGTTTTTCTTGCCCCAGATGTCAGGTGCCCCTCAAATGGGGAGCAATATATATATATATATATATATATATATATATATATATATATATATATATATATATATATATATATATATATATATACACATACACATGTAATTTTGAACACAAAAAATATACCTCCAAATAAAAGCAAATACATCTTTTGAGCATAGTAAAAGAAAGAAGAGGTATAAAAAGAGAAAATATAGGGGGCTGGAGGGTGGGTAACCAGGACTGCAAGAGTGAATACACTCGAACATCTACATTTATGGTAAGTGTACACAACTGTACTATGTTCTTCATGTTTCACTGTTGCAGTCATTACATTTGGGTAGAATCCCAAAGCTATGGTTGGGAGGATGGAATTATACAGCATTAGGAGCAGCTATAAGGCCCTGCAGGACAGCAGTGGCAAAGCCTGCTCTGGATTTAAAGAAGAGAGGTAAATGGTAATGCTTGGTGAACGTATGAACTGAGCTCCAGGTAGCAGCTTCTAGAATGTCTCTGGTAGGAACCCCTCTAAGAAAGGCTGCAGAAGTAGATGCAGCCCTGGTGGAATGGGATCTGATCCCCTTGGGGACAGGTTTAGCATGATGCATGTAGCAGAAACGAATACAATGGATTATCCATTTTGAAATAGTCTGCTATGAAATAGCCTTTCCCTCTTCCCCTGCAGCAAATGTAGTTGTTCAGATTTTCTTAGAGATTTTGTCCTGTTTAAGTAGAATCTTAGTTGTATGTGTACATCCAAAGAATGCAGAATCCACTCCCCCTTGTTCTGTGGATTTGGGAAAAAGGTTGGCAGATGAATGGTCTGATTAAGAGCCACACTAGATACCACTTTAGGCATAAAGGATGGATTGGTTCTGAGCGCCACCCTGTCCGGGTAGAAAATAATAAAAGGCTCCACTGCCATGAGAGCCTGTAGTTCTGAAATCCTTCTGGCTGAAGTGACTGCTAAAAGAAAAGCAGTCTTCCAAGACAGAAATTTAATGTCTGCAGTAGCAGCTGGCTCAAAAGGAGGTAGGATGAGCTTTTCCAACACAAAATTGAGGTCCCATGCAGGAGTTGGTGCTCTCCTGGGAGGTCTTAAATTTTTGGCCCCTCTGAGATACTACTTTAGCAGGGGATGAGAAAATAGGGGAGGCTCTGTGTTGTAATGAGCTGAAATGGCAAAGGCACTGATTTTTATGGAAGAGAAAGACAGGCCCTTGTGAAGCATCTCAGTTAAATATTGCAGAATCTGAGGAATATTGGGCATTGCTATGTTTAGTCCTTGTGCCTTGTTCTAGGCACAGAATCTTTTCCATTTATCAGCATAAGATTTTCTAGTACTAGGCCTTCTAGCCTCCAAAATGACATCCATCACAGGTTTGCTGAGAGATATAACTGGTGAAGTTAGGTGATTAGTCATGCTGCAAGATTCAGAGTTTGGAGATGAGTGTGCAGAATTTGATAGTTCTGCTGAGACAGTAGAAAAGGTGTCTGAGGCAGGTACCACGGAGGAAGATGTGACATATTGCGTAGGAGCGGGTACCAGTGTTGCCGAGGCCAGTCTGGAGCAATCACAATCATTTTTGGTTTTTCCTGTCTGACTTTTAGTAATACCTTGGGGGGGAAAGGCATAGACTGACAGGTTTTTCCAGCTGAAGCTAGAGCATCCACTTTCCACATTTTTTTAGATGGATTCTTGTGCAGAACTTGTCCAACTGATAGTTTTGGGGTGAGGCAAAAAGATCTATGTCTGGGCTCCTCCATTTGTGTGTCCACATGCTGAAGATTTGTGGATCCAGTTTCCATTTGTATGGGTCCATAAGACTTCTGCTTAGTTTGTCTGCCAGAGTATTTTGCTTTTCTGGCAGGAATTGAGCTTGTAGATGTATTTGGTAAGTCAAGGCTGTGTTCCACAAAGCCGTGGCTAGTCTGCAAAGGGGGTAGGAATGGGTACCCCCCCTGCTTGTTTATGTACCACATGACTGTGGTATTGTCCGTCTTTATCAGTAGCTGTCCTGGATGAAGAAAGTTATTGAAGGCTGTCAGAGCATTCTGTACAGCTAGCATCTCTTTCTGGTTGATATGCAGGTGCATTTGATTTGGCCTCCATTCGCCCTGAATGCATCTCTCTGCCAGATGAGCCCCCCAAGAATAATCTGATGCGTCTGTAGTCAGGGTATGGGTGGCAGGGGATGGACTGAATGACAGTCCCTTGTTTTGGTGACAGGCCTCTGCCCCACCATAGGAACTCTTGCTGAAAGCAAGGAATGATAAGGAATCATTGTTTCCAGGCTGTGACAATGTTGGCTCCATAAGCTTTTTAGGTACCATTGAAGTTTCTTCATATGCAGTTTTGCATATGGAATTATTAGAATGCAGGAAGCTATGAACCCCAAAGCCTGCAGAATTTGTCTTGCAGATAACTGGGTTTTTGTGGCTACTTGTTTGAAGCAAGTCATCAATTGGATTTGTTTTTCTGGTGTGAGGTAAGTCATCTGGGCAGTTGTATTCAAGCTTGCACCCCGGAATATAGTTATTTGAGAGGGTACCAGTTGTGATTTCTTTTCATTTATGGTGTACCCTAGGCAAGTTAGAAGCCCTTTTACAAACGCCAGATGCTACAAAAGAGTGTCCTTGTTTTCTGCCTGAATTAGACAGTCGTCCAGGTAACGATAAATTTGAATATTTCTTTGTCTGCAGAATGCAATTACTGGTGCCAAGCACTTTTGTGAAGACCCTGGGCGCAGTAGATAAGCCAAAGGGCAGTGCAGAGAAAGTACAGTTTTGTACCTACCATAAATGTAGATGTCCGATAGATATGCAACTGCAGTCATAACATATGGGTTGTCCCGCCTCAGGCAGCCCTCGGTCAGCCAAATTCCAAAGTCCGGGTCCGGCGTCGGCCGGTGTCGCCTCCTCTCCGACGTCAGAACGGCTGGAGTATAAAGGCATCGGCCGACGCCATCTTCTTCAGTGTTTCTTGCCCCAGATGCCAGGTGCCCTCCTAGGAAGGCTAAATTTGGTGAATGGATAAAGAATTCCAGACATGCACAACAGTAATAAACAGATACACCATAGAGATACCCCCAGCTAATAGGAATAGGGGTAGTGGACCCATAAAGAAGGTTGCAGAGGGGTAGGAGGGTGGAAGAATCTGACTGCAGTTGCATATCTATCGGACATCTACATTTATGGTAGGTACAAAACTGTACTATGTCCTTCAAGAATGCAACTGCAGTCATAACATATGGGTTGAATACCATAGTCAAGCTGGGGGTGGTTGGAACTAAGAAAGTGATGGTGTAGCTAAAATGCCCTGCAGGACTGCCGAAGCAAAGCCTGCTCTGGATCTGGAGTATAAAGGCAGGTTGTAGTGCTTGGTAAATGTATGCACGGAGCTCCATGTAGTAGCCTCTAGAATGTCCTTTTTAGCCACTCCTCTTAGGAAAGCTGTGGATGTGGCTATAGCTCTGGTGGAGTGTGGCCTAATATTGGCTGGCACACCTTTTCCATGAAAGGAATAGCAGAATCTGATGCAGTGTCCAATCCATTTGGAAATTGTTTGTTTGGAGATTGCTTTTCCTTGTACTCCAGCAGCATAGGCTACAAGCAGTTGGTCAGACTTTCTGGTGGCCTTAGTTCTGTCCAAGTAGTAGCATAGTTGCCTGTGTATGTCCAAAGTATGCAGCAGTGCTTCCCCCCTGTTTTGAGGATTGGGGAAGAAAGTAGGCAGGTGAATGGCTTGATTTAGACACACCCTGGAAATTACTTTTGGCATGAATGAAGGACTGGTTCTCAGAGAGACTCTGTCCTGATGAAAAATGAGAAAAGGAGGTACTGCCATGAGTGCCTGTATCTCCGAGACTCTTCTTGCTGATGTGATTGCCAATAGGAAAACCGTTTTCCATGAGAGAAATTGCATTTCTGAATTTGCTGCTGGTTCAAAGGGAGGAAGAGTTAATTTTTCCAAGACGAAGTTGAGGTCCCATGCAGGTACTGGCGGTTTCCTGGGAGGTTTGATATTCTTTATCCCCCTTAGGAACTGTCTTAGCAAAGGATGTGAAAACACAGGTGGATCACAATTGTATTTTGCTGAGATTGCTGAGGCATGAATCTTTATGGAAGAATATGAGAGACCAGTATGAAACATTTCTGCCAAGTATTCCAATATCTGAGGTATACTCAATACTGTTGTATCCTGACCCTGTTAGCATTCCAGATGATGAATCTCTTCCACTTGGCTGAATAGGTTTTTCTGGTGGAAGGTCGGCGTGCTTCAGTAAGATCTCTTGAACTTTTGGAAAGAGAGATATCGGAAGGAGTTATGGTAACCTCCAGGCTGTCAGATGCAATGTTTTCAGGTTTTGATGAACCGTCCTGTAATTGTGTTGTGTTAGAAGCAGAGGCCATAGGGGCAGAGGCCACGGTTTGGTCCGAGTTATGCTCAACAGCAATGGGTACCAGTGCTGCCTTGGCCAGTCTGGAGCTATCAAAATGCCTGTTGGTTGTTCTGCTTTGATCTTCAGTATCACCTTGGTCAGCAGTGGTAGAGGAGGAAATGCATAAATTGTTAGGGACTTCCAGCTGAAGGAGAGAGCATCCGTTTTCCAGGCTAGAGGATGGTGGGTCCTTGTACAGAACTTTTCCAGGTGATGATTCATGTGAGAAGCAAAGAGATCTATGTCCGGTCTTCCCATGTCCTTGTTATTTGTGAGAAAATGTGAGGATGCAGCATCCATTCGTGTGGATCCAAGAAATTTCTGCTCAGCTTGTCCGCCAGTACATTGTCCTTGCCTGGCACAAACTGGGATTGCAGATGTATCTTCAGACTTAGGGATTTTTCATAGGTTCATAGGTTCATAGGTTTATACTAGGCTATCTGCCCTAAGGCATTTATAAGCCTAGCCCAAATTTTTGTGGCTTACGCCACCCCTTATATGAAAAATACTGTGCCCATTAGTTTGTTGTGCCTCTGTCCAGCAGTGACACAGAGATGATTCCCGAGATAAACCTACGATCTCCCATCCACAGGTATAGGTTTTCCCAGAGAATCATTGTTAGTCTGCAGAGGGGATAAGAATGAGTGCCTCCCTGCTTGTTTATATACCACATAACAGTGGTGTTGTCTGTCCTTATTAGCAAATGTCCTTGTTGAAGTGATTTTTCGAAAGTCTCGATTGCATGTATCACTGCCAACATCTCTTTTTGATTTATGTGCAGATGCCTTTCCCTTGGTGTCCATTGACCTTGAATGCATCTGCCCTCCATGTGCGCTCCCCATCCATGGTCTGAGGCGTCTGTTGTAATCATTTGACCTGCTTGAGGTTTGTTGAAAGACATGCCTTTGTTTAACTGACTTGCTTGAGCCCACCACAAAAATTCTCTTTGCAGACATGGAATGAGTGGGATTACGTCCTCTAGGCTTTGGCTGTGTTGGGACCATAAGCTTTTTAAGTACCATTGCAGCTTTCTCATATGAAGTCTTGCCAAAGGTATCAGAAGAATGCAAGATGCCATGAACCCCAGGGCCTGCAGGATTTTCCTTGCAGTCAGCTGGGAGAGCTTTGCTAGGCCTTTGAAGTACTCTGGTAACTGTTGTTGTTTTTCCTCTGTGAGATAAGCCATCTGTGTTTTTGTGTCCAGTTTGTCTCCTAGGAAAATAATCTGTTGGGATGGCAGAAGTCTTGATTTCTGAATGTTGACTGTGTATCCCAAGGCCTGTAGTAATTGAATGACATAGTCCAAGTTTGCTATCAAGGTTTGCTTGTTGTCTGCTTGTATGAGGCAGTCATCCAGGTAGGGGTATATTTGAATCCCTGAGTCTGCAGTGTGCCACTACTGATGCCAGGCATTTTGTGAACACTCTGGGCGCAGTAGATAAGCCAAATGGCAATGCTGAGAATTGATAATGCTCTGTCCCTGCAAGAAATCTGAGGTATCTTCTGCAGCTTTGTCTGATTGGGACATGCAGGTATGCCTCCTTGCGGTCCAGAGTGACCAGCCAAGACCCCTTGCCCAGCATGGGAAGGAGTTGCTGCAACGTCAGCATTTTGAACTTTGGCACAATGAGATAAGTATTTAGAGTAGACAAGTCCAGTATAGGTCTCCATTTGTTTTCCTTTCTTGGAACAAGGAACAGTCTTGAATAAAATCCCCGGCCTTGTTCCTGTGGAGGGACCTTTTCTATTGCTTTTATATTTAACAGCTTTGAAACTTGAATGAGTGCCTCTGCCCTTTGATGAAGTGGCAGGTTTGGCATGCCTTGTCTTATTGGTAAAGTATGGAAGTGGAATCTGTAACCTTTGTCTATTAAATCCAGAATCCAGTTGTCCTTGGTTAAGATATGCCAGTTTTTTGAGAATAAGGATAATTTTCCGCCCAAAGGTGCTTCTCTTTGAGCCTTTGTAGACGGTATGAAAGTCAAGTCATTGTGGTTGTCCTTGTGGTGCAGCTGGACTGCCTGCGCCACTTCTTTGATTTGGTGGTTGCCATTGGCGGCCCCTGTAGGAGCCTCGGTATTGCCCTCTACCTCGGGCATGCCTGTTTTTTTCCCTTTGAAACTTGTCAGTGTCTGGAAAGGACCAATTCCTTGAAGGCCAATTCCTGCTGAATCTGGGTGGCCGAACCTGGAGGAAATCTTTGACTGTCTGTACTGATTTAGCTTTTTCCTCAATGGACTTCAACACATCTTGTTCATTAGCACCAAAAAGCTTCTGTTTTTCCAGAGGTGCATCAAGTAACTTTACTTTAACATGGTCTGGCAGTGGCTGTTCTTTTAACCAAGCATGTCTACGTATAACAGCCCCAGTCATAGCTGCCCTACATGAAGCCTCCAATGCATCATAACCACACTGAAGAAAATGATTGCTAACCTGCTGAGTGTTATGTACTAGATCCTGCAAAGCCTTTCTATCAATAGGCTCAGGAGAGGCTAGCTTTTTCTGCAAATCATCCAGTAAAAAATCCTGGTACTGAAACATATGAAAAAGGCAGTTAAGGGACCTCATGGCCAGGGTGGTAGAGGTATAAACTTTTTTACCCCATCTCTCCAGGGACCTAGCTTCCCTATCCGCTGGCAGTGGATTCTTGGCTGTGGAAGTAGCCACTCCCTTGGGGCCCTGTGAAATAGTTTCTATATCCACAGAATAGGCCTTAAAAGTGATGTTTGTGGGTGTCAGGGACCCTATAATATCTGTCTGGCTTAACAGGAGCAGGAGGGAGAGAATCAGGGTTAGCATTGGAGTCAGAGAAAACATCATCCAGGACATCCATAACTGGAGGGATAGCTAAAGGTCTGTGCTGGGGTAGCTTGAGGAAGGTACGTAGCCTTTTCCTGGAATCAGAGAATTCCTGACCCTGCCATTTAAAATGCTCCCTCATAGAGTGTAGGACTTCACCAAACGAAAAATCCTCTGGAGGAGAGGCAGAGGGAATTGATTCCTCAGCATCAGAGTCCTCATAGGCCTGGAAGGATTCTTCTTGGGTATCTGAATGCTCAGAATCCCCAGAGGCTTCATCTGAAGAGAGGTTGTCGGCCTGCTCAGTTCTGGGCCTTTTCTCTGCAGGCGGCTGAGAACCTCTGTCTGGATGAGGCTGAGACCCCCTGATAAGAGAAATAAGATCTGCAGCAAGAGACATGATCTGTTTGTCAGAAGAAGGGGCCTGGGCAGTAGGTTTAGGATAGGCCTTGGCCTGGCTGGCGGCCTTAGCACGTGCAAAGGCCTTGATGGACATGGATACAGGAGGCCTAGCTGCCCCACGTGCAGGAGTAACCTTGTCCACAGGAATGGTGTCGGGTAGATCCAGAACTTCGGTTTCTGGAGGAAAATCAACAACCGGCACCGGTGTAGACTCCGAGACCGAAGGACGAGTTAACGCTGTGTCGTCGGCCTGGAGCGGTTGAATTACCGCTTCCAAAGGGACCGAAGCACTCGCGGAGGGTTTAGGAGGAGTATCGGTGGAGGACCCGGGCCGAGGATGTCGGAATGTATCTGACCCGACACTTGCAGCAGCTGGAGAGGCCACAAAAGTTCCTCACCAAAAGGATAAAGGGTCTCAAAAATCTGTCTTATGCTGCCCGACTGAAAGAACTCCAGTTATATTCAGTTGCTTACCGCTTGCTCAGAGGTGACCTATGCCTGACATACAAGGCCATGTCAAACCCAGATTTGATGAACATGCTTCATCTCAAAAAATCTAGATCCCTCAGAGCCACAAGGGCGGGAGACTTAAACCTCGACACGGTTATTAATAGGACGTGCTGGAGCGATAGATTCATCACCCAAAGACTCCCTATGCTGTGGAACAAAATCCCGGTTTATGTGAGGCAGAGCACCTCGCTGGCCTTGTTCAAGAGGAATCTTGACCAATGGATGGGAGATCGCAGATACACCCCAGGGGTTACCTCAGTGTCGCTGCTCGACAGAGGCACAGCTAAATAATGGGCATAGTTTCTCCAAACTAAAGGGGTGGTGTAAGCCACAAAACTACAGGCTAGGCTTATAAATGCCCTCGGGCAGATAGCCTAGTATGAACCTATGAACCTATGAAAATCCTTATGAGGTATTTGCCGCCCACAAGTAATACAATTACTAACTTTTACTGGCATTGGTAAGGAGCAAGAAAAAGTTTCCCCAACGGGGTACTTCGCTTTAGGTTGAAGACTTCGGTTCTGAAACTCGAAAATTAAAATTTCAGGAGTCGGCCGACCGGCACTTGCGAACTGCTTCTGCTTCGGGCACCACGCGGCAAGAAAGACTGATGAAATTGGCGTCGGCTGCATGTTTTATACCCCTGATGACCTGACGTCATGGAAGAAGGGACAGCAACCAACGCAGGACCCAAAACTTTGTTAATCAGGCTGACTGAAAGTAACCTGCCAGCAGATAACCCAAATGTAATGACTGCAACAGTGAAACATGAAGAACATCAAGAATGTACAGATGTGTACATTTGCCAATAAATGTAGATGGTCAAGTGTATCCACTGTTGCAGTCATCACATTTGGGTTATCCCTGCCAGGGTAGCCCTCGACTGGCCCGAATACCAGAGACTTAGTATTTCTGCGTCAGTTACTGTCCCCTGAGGACTGACGTCAGGTCATCAGTAGTATAAAGTAAGCCAGCCGACGTCATTACATCAGTTTTTCTTGTCCTAACCTATCAGGAGCCCCCAAAGTAGGAGGCTCTGTTGGAAGAACCCCACCAGTGGAAAATAAATACCAATATGTCTCTTGTAAGGAAAGGAGAACAACAAGGAAGAATGCTAATAAAAGGAGAAAGAGAATAAAGGGGGATGGAGAGAGGGGAACCAGGACTGCAACAGTGAATACACTCGAACATCTGCATTTATGGTAAGTGTACACAACTGTCCTATGTTCTTCGTGTTTCACTGTTGCAGTCACCACATTTGGGTTGATTCCTAAAGCTGAGGAAATGGGTGGAGGCAGTCAAGTAAACTAGGGGCTGGCTAGGATGCCTTGCAAAACTACAGAGGCAAACCCTGCCCTGGATTAGGAAAAGAGAGGCAGGTGGTAATGCTTGGTAAAAGTGTGAACAGATGTCCAGGTGGCAGCCTCCAGTATGTCCCTGGTGGGGACTCCTCTGAGGAAAGCTGCAGATGTTGAGGCTGCTCTGGTGGAGTGTGTCCTGACCCCCTTGGGGGAGGCTTTCCATGCTGCTTGTAACAGAAATGGATGCAGTGTGCTATCCATTTAGAAATGGTTTGCTTGGAGATGGCTTTGCCTTCTGTCCCTGCAGCAAAGCTATTCAGCAATTGATCAGACTTTCTGAAGGATTTAGTCCTGCCCAGATAGAATCTGAGCTGTCTGTGCACATCTAGAGATTGAAGCATCCTTTCCCCCTTGTTCTGGGGATTAGGAAAGAATGTGGGCAAATTAATTGATTGATTGAGAGCCGCACTGGACATGACCTTGGGCATAAAGAATGGGTTAGTGCTGAGGGATACCCTGTCTGCATGGAAGATGATGAAGGGTTCCACAGCCATGAGTGCTTGCAATTAAGAGACTCTTGGCCAGAAGGAATGCTGTCTTCCAGGAGAGAAATTATAGTTCTGCAGAAGAAGCTGGTTCGAAAGAGGGCAAGGTGAGCTTTTCCAAGACAAAGTTAAGGTCCCAAGCTGGTGTTGGTGCTCTTTTGGAGGGCCTCAAGTTGCTAGCCCCTCTGAGGAACTGTTTGATCAAAGGGTGTGAGAAAAGGGGCTGCTCAGTGGGAAAATGAGCAGAAATAGCAGACGCATGAATTTTTACAGAGGAGAAAGAGGGACCACTGTGCAGTAGGTCAGCTAAGTAATCCAGGATGAGAGGGATGGAGGGCTGTGCCATATTGGCTCCATTAGCCTGGATCCAGGTGCAGAACCTTTTCCATTTATCTACTTCTATTGAGTTGCCATTCATGTGGGCTCAGAAGGTTTCTGCTTAATTGGTTTACCAGAGAGTTGAGAGAGCCTGGTAGGAATTGTGCAAACAGGTGTAGTTGCATGGAAGAGGCTGTGAGCCAAAGGGTCGTGGTCAGCCTGCATAGAGGATAGGAGTGAGTCCCTCCCTGCTTGCTGATGTACCACATCACAGTGGTGTTGTCTGTTTTGATCAGGAGGACCCTTGAAGAGAGAAGAGGTTTGAAAGCTATCAAGGCATGTTCCACAGCCATCACCTCTTTTTGATTGATGTGCAGAAGGATTTGCTGTGGGCTCCATTGGCCCTGTATGCACCTGTCGTCCAGGTGTGCACCCAAAGCGTAGCCTGATGTATCTGTGGTGAGGGTCTGGCCAGCAGGGGGTGTGGGAGAATGGCAGTCCCTTGTTGTGGGAGCATGCTGTTGCCCAACAAAGAAATTCCTTTACGAGGCAAGGAATTATAGGTAGAAGAATTTCCAGGTCTTGAGAGTGTTGACACCAAAGGCTTATTAGGTACCAGTGAAGTTTCCTCATATGCAGTTTGGCATATGGAATGAGTAGTATGCAAGATGCCATGAAACCCAGAGCTTGCAGGATCTTCCTTGCAGATAGCTGGGGCCTTGTGGCTAGTTGAGAGAAGTAGGCTGTCAGGAAAATTTGTTTCTCTGGTGTAAGGTATGCCATCTGGGATGCTGTGTCCAGACTTGCTCTGAGGAAGATATGCTTTGGGTGAGTACCTGTTTGGATTTCTTTTCGTTCACTGTGTACCCTACAAAAGTTAGTAGGGTCTTTACAAAGGCCAGGTGCTTGAGCAGCTTTTCCTGGCTGTCTGCCTGAATAAGGCAGTCGTCTAAGTATGGGTACATTTGAATATTTTTTGTCTGCAAAAGGCAATGGTCAGAGCCTGACATTTTGTGAAAACTCTGGGAGCAGTAGATAAGCCAAAGGGAAGCGCAAATAACTGAAAGTGTTGAGATCCTGCCCTGAAGCGGAGATATTTCTTGCATGATTCTCTGATAGTAATGTGGAGATAGGCCTCTTTTAGATCTAGGGTGGCTAGCCAAGTGCCCTTGGACAGCATGGGTACCAGCTGCTGGAGGGTGAGCATTTTGAATTATGAGATCACCAGGAAGGTGTTTAGAATGGACAGATAGAAGATGGGGTGCCAGGTGCCCTCTTTTCTGGGCACCAGAAAAAGTCTGGAGTAGAATCCTTGGTCTATCTGTTCTGCAGGAATGTGCTCTACTGCCCTCATAGAGAGCAGGGAAAGGATTTGGTTTTGAGCCTCTGCTCACTGATTTGGTGGTAAATCTGGGAACACTTTTGGGGTTGGAAGGGGTAAGTGAAGATGGGCGGGGGGGTGGAGGAGGTGAGTCATTGTGAGTTCTTACCACAATGGGTGGCTTACAACTCCCTGGTTTTGAAGTTGTGGTAGTCACTTAGATCTCTGCATTCCCTGGGGCTGCTGCCTGGGGGTTTCTGTTTCCATGGGGCCTAGGCTGGGCCGGTTTACTCAGAGCAGAAAAAGACCAGTGCTTGGAGGGACAATGCCTGCTGAACCTAGCGGGCTGGGCCTATAAGAAATCCTTAACTGTTTGCATAGATTTTGCTTTTTCTTACATCTTTTTTAATACCTCTTCTGCCTTAGTGCTAAATAGGTTATCTTTGTGCAAAGGGGCATCCAACAATTTAGATTGGATATGGTCTGGCAGGGGTTGTTCCTTAAGCCATGCATGTCTTCTAATGACAGCGCCTGTGACTGCTGCCATGTAAGAAGCTTCTAGGGCATCAAAACCACAGTGCAAAGTGTGTTTAGTTACTTGACTTGCAGAATGCATTAAGTCTTGTAAGTCTTTTGATTCTGCCCAAGCAGGAAAGGAAGATATTTTTTGTTTAAGGAGTTCCAAGGTATGTTGCTGAAATTTCAGCATATGGAGCTGACAGTTTAGTGCCCTGATAGCAAAAGTAGCTGGGGTGTATACTTTTTTACCCCATCTGTCCAATGCTCAGGAATCCCTGTCGGAGAGGGTGGGATTCTTAGCAGAGGTTGCTTCAATTCCTTTTGGCCCTTGAGAAATGACCTCAGGGTCAGCTGTTGGATTTTTAAAAAAGATATTTGTGTGAGTCAGGGACTCTATAGTACCTGTCTGGTTTTCTGGAGCAGGAGGAAGGGTGTCAGGAGTCAAGCCGGATTCAAGGAAAACATCCTCCACAACATCCAGGACTGGGGGGATGGCCAAGGGTCTGCGTTGCGGAAGATCTAGGAATTCCCTGAGTCTCTTTTTATACTAAGGGTAGTCCTGAGTCTCCCATTGGAAATGCTCTCTTAAACTATTCAGGGTTTCCCCAAAGGAAAAATCCTCTGGTTGGGAGGCTGAAGGAATGGAGTGCTCTACATCAGAATCCTCATAAGTGGAGAGGGGTTGCATGTCTTCATAGTCAGATGTATCAGATTCATTTGACTCTTGTTCAGGCAAAACTACAGGGGACAGATCTCTTTTCCTTTTTGAGGGGGTAGCTTGGCTTCCCCTGATCAGCATGATAAGGTCTTCCGCCATTTTAAGCATTTGGGACCGAGGCAAGGTAGCAGGAACCTGAGAGTGGATCGTCAGTTTCTTTGGTGTGGTTTGAACACTAGGCCTAAGAAACTCGGTTGTTTTTGAAAGAATGGCAGTCGCGAAAGAAGACATTGGTTTGTGCCAAGATTCGGTAGTGTGAGGGACTTCCTCGGAGGCCAGTGTCTGCTCAGCTGCTCCAGACCCATCCAAGGTCGAGACGACCGCAGGATCCTTAGTCGAAGAAGAGTTTTGTGGCATACCCGGACACCAAAAGGGTCTCGGTAGTGGCCCGCGAATCAACTGAAGCGGGCATCGGGGGCTGCAAAAGCATCTCAATGAGTACCGGAGGACTGACGACTAGCTTAACAGAAGCGTCATCAGTAGGTTTGGACCTGTGCAGTCTGTCTCTGTCTTTATCTTTA